>NC_139624.1:100184040-100554040 GCF_964638095.1 Poromitra crassiceps | reverse complement strand
GAGGCACCAGTATTTCATAAACAGTTTAAAAGTTATGTGGATGGATTTAATTGTAACGTTATGTTATAGCCTACTTCGGCTATAGCAGGCGGAGGACAGATATGCGGTCGCTATGACGACCAGCTGTGGGCGGGGGTGGGCGGGGGCAGATGATTGGCGGTCGAAGCAGAACATCCATCGGGCCGAAACGAGTAGAGCCGACTGGTGACGAGCTGTGCAGGGCAGTAAAATGTGGTGGAAATGAGCCATTAAGTGTGTCATGACTGTAGAGACATTCGTGACAAATACAATCTTTCCCTGGGCTGCAAAGTGAATGTTTTCCCCCAGAGAAAAGCACACTGATAGATGCTGCAGGACTGTCCTCTGAACTATTACTCTGCGTTGTGGGTTATCCGTGTTGACAAACAGTATAGGCATGACCTTTACCAGCAGACATCCTCTAGCCTCTAAACAGAGGTGGCCTCCCTCCCACATCTGCCACAAACGCTCTGGCCCTCCCTTCCCACTTGCCTCATAATGACTGCCGTGCTTTGGTACAGTCTATGGAAGGCGGGAAAGGCTAAGGAAGGGGAGGAGAAGGGAGGAGATGGGCAGACAGTGAAGATGGCCCTACACCAAATCAATGTAATCACAGCTCTTATCGGACAGCCATTCAGTGTGAAGGGAGCTAGGAAGGAGAGAGAGAGAGATGGAGAGAGAGAAGAGAAACGTCTGCGTGCATATCCCCACACCCGCCTCTCCTCTCGTCTCCTCCCCGGCCCTTTCATTGGCTCTGATGAGATCCCCGGCTATTGTGCGTCCGGCCTCTTGTTCGGGGGGTTATTTTATTTCAAAGTGCGAATAGAGGAAGCCCTAGTTGGTGGGGGAGCGCGGGGGCCCTCTCTCTTATCGCTCACTGCCAACGCAGCTCCACCTGGGACACCAAGGGCCAAACACATGGATGGAGCGACTTGACTTTGGCCCGCCGGTCACTTCCATAGCAGCAGGAACGGCACAAGCAGATGCGGGAAATGTTCATGGTGATTCCCACACCTTCAGCTGTGGGAGATGTTCATGGTGATTCCCACACCTTCAGCTGTCTTGCTCTCACCAGTTGTGGGCAGTCACATATTAATCGTTATTTAAACATGACAAACATGACTCTAAGGCCTACAAAATAACCCTACAGACGGAGGCAGAACTCGCCATCTTCGGCTGCTCGGAGTCCTCACTGAACTTCCCTATAGCTGTGCAACAGTCTCTGACACTGGGGACAACCGTCACCAAAAAACAAATTTTAAAGGAATGGAAGTCCTCCTCTTCACCTTCTTTTCAGGTGTGGCTGATGGACATGATCTCTGTTGTACAGATGGAGAGACTCAGGTCCCTGAGAACCAACTCACTTATCATTAACTCAAATCAACTCTCAATAACTGTCAAACTATTCATCATTCATCTAGTTTGACAGTTATTGAGAGTTGATTTGAGTTAATGAGTTATTAATTTGAGTTAGTGTGGACCAGTGATGTCACTGGTCCACACTTTAACACTCAATAACTGTCAAATTAAATGACAGACTTCAAAACAGTTTACAGTTTTCTGATATACTACTGATGTTCTAATGATACAAAGCTGGTTGAAAATGGGCGGAGTGTTCCTTTAAGAGGTTCTCTACTACCTGGGACCTGTTTTTGGCCTACTTTGATGAGGTCAAGAATGATAAGTGACTGAGGCTAGGGGCGACGGATCTTATCTCTTGTAAACACATGGACACTTTGTGCGGCTGGTAGCACATGTATGTCTGTTTGTTTGTTTTTTGTTTTTCATTTCCTGTGTCTGAACCTGTTTGTCTTGTATATTGTTCTATATTGTTCTATAAAAAAATTGAAAAAAACAAACAAACAAACAAAACATGGAAAACATGGACATTCCCAATACAACCACAGTCCTCCACTATTGGTCAATGAGCCTAACTTTCATCATACCGATTCTATATTGATTCTGACCAAAGTCTTGTCACTTGTTAGGGACACCAAAAAGCAAAACCCAAAAGCCTTCAAAGCTTGTCAGTCCCTCCAGGAGTGTTTTTGTGATTGTTGCGATCAAATATGATGTTTTTGCAGCAGCTTTTCTCAAAAAATTGTGATGCAAGTTTTATGTATTTTTTTTTTGCTGTAAAATTGTGGGAACTGACAAAGTCCATGACATATTTCATTTTCAGTTTGTCCATGACCTGACAACTTTCACTACTTATTTAGCACTACTTTATTACAGCTGAGGTAGTCTCGGCTCCCAGACGTTTGGTGAGCTGCGCCACCTAACGTCTGGGAATTTCACTGTCAGAAACTGTCTGTCCGAGCCCGGCGAGAACGGCCGGCAGCAGACACGCCTACATTTGTTATTAGAATTTTATTTGGTAGCGGCAATGCCATTTATCATAGTCCTAACACAGAGCATGAAGCTGATATGCTCCAAACAAAATTTATAGCTGTTGTTTATTTTACAATAATGTTTCCTACCCGGAAGTGGTCCGCTTGCTACTGTGAGTCATCAGCAGGCTCTGTAACGTTAGCCTCGGGAGTCTGGCTTATCGCTGGGGAAAAGACCTCTAGCCGCCGGGGCCGGATGAAACACGTCCTATTAACAGGTTATGTTTGTTTCTAAGTGATTAATATGTTTCTCCGCAAACGCGGCGATGTTTTGCGAGACACACTGGTTCTGCATGAGCGTCACTGCCCCCAGAAAGCAGGCCCGCCCACAACACTCATGATTGGTTCTCCGATGCAAGGCTTCCAACAGCGCCACCTAACGTTATGCAAAGATTTAAATAGTAATATTCTCAGTCTTACAGGAGTGAAACGGATTAAGACTGAGGGCTGAGTCTACAGCTGAGGCACATACGGTGAGGCAGCAAAGCTAAAGCAATGGCCAAGATAGCAATACTTTCCATCACTAGATCATCTTTTTATTAACATGAAAATCATTACAGAGCGATCAATCGGTGTTTTGAAAAAGACGCGTCAGATGCTTTTGGGTTTGAATTTGAATGTGCTTTGGCCTTATAAGGCTGTAAAGTGTTTTCCAACCAGTCTAGGGATTGTAAACAGTGATGATCCAGGAGGAGCCATTTCTACATAAACACACAGACTGTGCTATAGCATGACTCTATAGCAGCCGTAGACGTCTATATGAGCACTGTACATTTATGAATCCCATAACTAAAGCCTCTGATTGGCCCTCTTTCATATCTGCCAAACACTGGCCAGAATAGAAATTGATCAAGGCTACAATGAGGGGAAAAAATCAAATTGGCTATTACAGAAACAGAGGAGTCAAGTCCATTGAAGGGCTCAAATGAGCCATGAATGAGCCAGAGAAAGGCAAGGCAGGATGGATGGGGGGGGGGCTTTTGTTCAAAGAGGTGCGTCTGCACAAGAGAGAAGGGATGGGTAATAAGAGACTTGGAGGATTGTTATTGTGGCAGGCAATTCATTCCGGCTCCAAGGAGCTACAGAAAAGAGGAATTGAGATTAGTGAACGGAAGAGTGAGGATGGGAAAATGAGTGTGGCAAAGGGGGGGGAGATGATCCGCAGGCATGTATTATGGTATTGTACATCACACATTGTCCTGTAACAAGCTGTCAGGCATGTGTTATGGTATTGTACATCACACATTGTCCTGTAACAAGCTGTCAGGCATGTATTATGGTATTGTACATCACACATTGTCCTGTAACAAGCTGTCTGTCAGACGGTGAGATCAAGGGCGACTGTTGTTCACGCGTCTTCGATAATCCGTCAGGTGATCTCTATGAAGATGCCTTCTTCACCGTCGGATGATATAATAAATAGCTGGGTTAAAGTCAAGGTGAAATCAGAGAGACTGATTCTCTTTCCAAAGACAGGTTGACTTGACAGGTTTAGAGGATAATAGAGAGTAATGTTCTGAATCGCTTTTCAACCTGCTTTTATTTTCACATTTTGCTAGACTCGGTGCTGCATGTGCCTGGCGTGATGTACTGTATGACACATACGTCAGCCGGTGTTTCTACAGCACTGCGTAGTATGATGTCAGCCGGTGTTTCTACAGCACTGCGTAGTATGATTGTGTTTCTACAGCACTGCGTAGTATGATTGTGTTTCTACAGCACTGCGTAGTATGATTGTGTTTCTACAGCACTGCGTAGTATGATTGTGTTTCTACAGCACTGCGTAGTATGATTCTACAGCACTGCGTAGTATGATTGTGTTTCTACAGCACTGCGTAGTATGATTGTGTTTCTACAGCACTGCGTAGTATGATTCTACAGCACTGCGTAGTATGATTCTACAGCACTGCGTAGTATGATTCTACAGCACTGCGTAGTATGATTGTGTTTCTACAGCACTGCGTAGTATGATTGTGTTTCTACAGCACTGCGTAGTATGATTCTACAGCACTGCGTAGTATGATTCTACAGCACTGCGTAGTATGATTGTGTTTCTACAGCACTGCGTAGTATGATTCTACAGCACTGCGTAGTATGATTCTACAGCACTGCGTAGTATGATTCTACAGCACTGCGTAGTATGATTCTACAGCACTGCGTAGTATGATTCTACAGCACTGCGTAGTATGATTCTACAGCACTGCGTAGTATGATTCTACAGCACTGCGTAGTATGATTCTACAGCACTGCGTAGTATGATTCTACAGCACTGCGTAGTATGATTGTCACCCAATAAAATCTCTCTACTAGAGGATGGAGCAACAGTGCAGCAACAAGTGTCTTGGCTCAAGGACTTGAACCTGATCTCTTCCTTTGTGCCTCAGCAGCGTCATGTGAT
Source organism: Poromitra crassiceps (assembly GCF_964638095.1). NCBI lineage: Eukaryota > Metazoa > Chordata > Actinopteri > Beryciformes > Melamphaidae > Poromitra > Poromitra crassiceps. The sequence continues at coordinate 100,549,234 of NC_139624.1, read as the reverse complement.
CCATGAGGATGAACTGAACCATGTTGACAGGGTCGTGTGGGGAGAGCGCTCTGTCAGCTAGGGTAAAGGGGGACTTTTGCTCCATTGATTTTTAGGGGCATTTTGGTCCTTTTTGTTGGCGATTTTATTGAACTATGAAATAATGCATTTACTTTCTGCTGTTCATTTTTTCATCAGATCCGCAGGGGGTTCCGCCCCAGAACACATTGTAAAGGGCCGCAGTAGCGTTCACGTGTGAATAACAACATTTTTGGAGCATTTCTGGGAACTTATTAATGTATAAATTAATATTATTATATTTATATATTATAATTATATAATTATTATCATAGATATGAATTAATAGTATTATAAATGTTTATTATTAAATATCCTTTTTTATCGGAACAAGGCTTCAAAACAGCTATTTAAACACAACAAAACGATTGGTTAGACCGACCGCCCAGACGAAGCGCTAGTGCAGTGACCAGGACTCACACCGCACCAGTTTCCCACCCGCAGACACGGCCAATTGTGTCTGTAGGAACGTCTGACCAAGTCGGAAGTTGAACCCGGGTCTCTGCGGTGGGAGGCGAGTGCTGAGAGACAAAGGGAGGGAAGGTGGGAAAGGGAGACCAATAGAGAGTCCAATGTAAGGGGAGCATTTCATTTTGTGTGTGTGTCTGGACTAGGGATGTTCATCAGTTATCGAAAATCGATAATTGATCGTTAAGGAATGGAATTGATCATGTGGAACTCTTATCGATTTTGTTATTATTATTATTATTATTTTTGTTTTTTTTTGCGGACTGGGTTTGGGTGGAATTCGCTCCTCCTCGCCCCACTCCATTGCACAGCCGACTAACGTGAGGTGGAGCTTCATATAGTCTCTAGTTTTCTGGCTGGGCACGGGCCTTTGTGCCAACAAAACTGTTTTAAACATGGGGAATTCACACCGGCATGCGCCGGGGACAGCAGAGTGTTGGAGAGGAGAGACACATTGAAATAAAGAGTTAATTGAGGAGAACACGTTGTCTTTCGTATTTTAAAAATATTAAAAAAATATTATTATTAATATGATCGATAATCGATAATTGATCGTTAATTTTCCCCGATTTTCGATTATGGAACTTTTTCAAAATGAACATCCCTAGTCTGGACAGATTTCTTTACAGTGTACATGGCCGGCAAGCGGCAACACTAACACTATTAGCTTCAGGCGTGCGAGAGCAGACGGTCACAAACGCACACGATGGCAGCAACACACCGCTCACGTGCTCGACAGCCCTCCCTCCCCTGCTCCCTCTCTCTCTCTCTCTCTCTCTCTCTCTCTCTCTCCCTCTCTCTCTCTCTCTCTCTCTCTCTCCCTCTCTCTCTCTCCCCTCTCTCTCTCTCTCCCTCTCTCTCTCTCTCTCTCTCTCTCTGAGGGTAAATCAAAGCTTCATATAAACAGCCGTGCACTTTTAGGCCCAGGTTGACTTGGCTTTTTGCAGCGCTGCAAAACTTTACGTCTGTCGCTCGCCCTGGGGAGAGTGCTAGGGAAGGGTGGAAGGAAGGTTAAACGAAAACAAGCAAACGCAGGTTTGAAGGGGAAAACACACAGTTGCTTTATTTCCGCTCAGATATTTGTGTGTTTTATCGAAGGACATCTCACAGTACAGTACAGTACAGACTGGAGACATTCACATGATTCTTTTTTGCAGTTCATCTTACTGTATTACAGTGACTATGTTTACATGGACTGCAATATTCCAATATTAACTAGATTAAGACAATACTCTGAATAAGACACTGCTATAAAAGAGCATTTTATGATTACCTTAACCAAAATAAGGTCATAGTCGGAGTACTTAAAGTCGAACTGAACCCGTGCGTCGCAGTCCGTTTCAGACTGAAAACATAACTTGTCTGAGATCACAGGGTGAGAGGCGGGTCATAGTAATGTTGATGATTTTATTTGACAATTCTGGGGACTGGATTGTGCTTTGGCCAATCCTGGCGTGTTCCGCCTCCAAATCGAGTGGGATTCAGTGTGTTGTGGCGCTCTCCTCGGGAAGAGCCCTGCTGACGCGAGGTTAGTGGCTGAGTGGAGCTCAGCGAGCCGCAGGCAGCCAGCTGCCTTCGTGTTGCCGAGCGGAGAGTGCAGCCCGTCGGCCTGGAATCTCCGAGGTGCAACCCCTGACAACCAAGCTCTCAGGCGTGCGCCTTTATCGCTATTGCTGTAAATACGATATTCCTGGAATGCGCGTTTTAACGAGCCAGTTACATTTCTTTGCATTCTTAAGGTCCTTACACATCGGGAGCGTTTTTTTCGTGCGATTAATTCGCATGTCAATAATATTTTCCGAACCTATATCAGTCAATGCAACCGTGCATACCAACGGCGAAGTTTCGCTGAGCGTTATTGCAGCGCTTATTTTTCGAACCGCGGTCGATTTTTCAGAAATTCGCTTTCGACGTGTACACATCTGTGGCTGTGATTGACAGGTGGGTCAAAACTCGCATCGCAATTTCGTGCCGTATATTCACATCGCTCTTGATGTGTAAGGACCTTTAGACATTACCGTTTTTGTTTTTTGTTCATGTTTCATACAATTGGCCAAGTTAGTAGTTAGTTTATGGGATAGGAATTCTGCCAGAGGACAGGCACTAGGCGCCATTTTCTCTTTCTTTTGGAAGGGAAAATTATCCTGAAATGAAGATTTGATTGACAGCTGCCATGTCGTGATATGATTGGTTGAAATGGGGTAGAAATTTGATAGTACTAGGTGACGTCAGCAAACTGTAGATTACTGTTATCAATGAAATCTTGAAAAATGAACTTTTGATGTGAAAAAGTGTGAAAAACTAAAGAAATTAGATTTTTGTGATTTTTTTTTGCATACATTATTAAATAGGTGCACTGCATACCCAGGTATTTGAACTAAAAGAAAAGAAAAGTCATTTTTGGGTTCAGCTCAACTTTAACCAATTGTCGAATTGACGTGGAGTATTCTGATCTTAGTCACATTATTGGAGTGCATTGTAGACATGTATACACTTTAATCGCACTATGATGTCCTATCGGAGTTTTCCCAGCATTTTGCGTCACGTATAGCAGTGCCTGACGACACATGCTCTAGCCTCCAGCGAGTGTTGCATAACATTTGAAAAGAAGAAAACATGACTGTCACCGGTAAAAAGAAGTCCCAACATCTTGTCCCTAACACAGTAGAAACATGACAGAAAGGCTTTCCGGTTAAATTCAGGAGGAAAACTCGGACGTAGGACGACATGTGGGTGTGCATCTTCACTCATTAATCAGACTCAGAATTTAAATATTATTTGTTTTAGATTAAAGTCAATAGTCAGATTATTGCAGTCCATGTCAACGTAGTCAATCTTACTCACTCTGCTCCAAATATTATCATCTCATTAGTACAAAAAGATATAAAAACGCCCTCTCTTCTCCCTCGTCCCCTCTCCCTCCTCTCCCTCAGTCAATTTCCTCGTATGTGCAAACATACTATGAGAATGAATAAAATCCGAATAAAATCATTCTGATTGTGATTCTCCTGCAGGCCTGAGCAGTGCGGAGTACCAGCAGCCGGGGAAGGCTCCGTGCGTGAGTGTCAACTGGACGCTGGGCGACAGCCAGCTGGAGGTGGTGAACACGGCCACGGGACGGCGGCGCGATTTGGGAACGCCCTCGCGGCTCTGCAAGCACGCCCTGTTCACCCGCTGGAGCAAGATCTATCGCAAGGTGAGGGCACATATCCATACGCAAAGGTAGATGTACACCGGAGTGGGCTGGACTGTATTTATCAATGGGGAAGTGTGAGGAAGACAGAGGATCTGCTTTATGGGGCGGCTGGGGCTCAGGAGGTAGAGCGGATCGTCCACTCATCAGAAGGTCGGTGGTTCGATCCCCGGTTCTTCCAGTCTGCATGTCGAAGTGTCCTTGGGCAAGACACTGAACCCCTAATTGCTCCCGATGGCTGTGCCAGCACCCTGCGTGGCAGCTTGCCGCCTTCGGTGTGTGAATGTGTGAATGTAGGCACATTGTAAAGCACTTTGGATAAAAGCGCTATATAAATGCAGTCCATTTACCATTTATGAAAGGAATAGTCTTGGTCCTCGGTTCCGATTGGCTGAGTTGCATTCCATGCATACTTTTGGCCTCATAACAGTTACTGCTCATACTGCTACTTATCTATGTCACTTGTAATAATTACTATTTATTTATTGTTTTTTATTTATTTATTTATTTCTGATTTTCTCTCCAATTGTACTTGGCCAATTTTCCCCTGCTGCCTCGGTCCCTCCGACACATGCGCAGTTGCCAGCTGCTTCTTTTCACCTGACAGCGGGGAGCATCACAGGCAGGGTGTAGCACGTGGGAGGATCCCACCAGTTCCCTTCCGTCCCGACCAGGCGCCCTGACCGACCAGAGGAGGCGCTAGTGCAGCGACCAGGACACACACCATCAATCCGGCTTCCCACCCACAGCTACAGCCAATCGTGCCTGTATGGACGCCCGACTAAGCTGGAGGTAACGCGGGGGCGCGAACCTGCGACCCTCGTGTTGGTAGGCGAGGAATCTACCACTACACTACCCAGACGCCCCGTAATTACAATTAAATTAATTCAGGATTTCTGCTAACCTTGCGAGGCAGCTGGACTTGTGAGAATGACATCACGATCATGCGAGAAATCCATCTCGCTATGCTCCCAGATGCCTTTGACTTGACTCCACCAGTGGCGTGGACCAATCAGGAAGAAGGAAGCGGTCCTAAGTGGTTGAAGTTAGCCTGTGATAGAGGGTGATACACAGATGAGATGGTTGGTCCAATCACCTGCCAAGTATTTTTTTGAAAGTGCCTGCCTCTTTTTAACCGCTTTGCAAGATTGAGTTCCATCTACTGTTGATTGGTAGAACACAACAGTGATTGGACCTAGTGTATATCCAGTGTAAGTACAGGTCTATGTGTTAATAACAGTCTCTTGGCTCAGGGATTGTAAAGAACAGTATGCAGTCAGTATGCTACTCATCCATCCACAGATCAATCCGTCAGGCTGGCAGCAGCTGCCGGCTCCGTTCTTTAACGGCGGCACGCCGACCTGCCGCATCTTCATTTCCATTCTGAAACTTGATGTAACACACACTGCCTGTAACACACACTGCCTGTAACACACACTGCCTGTAACACACACTGCCTGCGTCGCCAAATGGCGGCCGTTAAAGCATAATGACTATGAAAGCATAATTATTTTGGAGAAGCACTCGAGGAGGCCCCTGCCCTAAATGCTCCCCGCGCGCCCCATATAAGGGCCACGCAACAGCAGTCGCACTAATCTCCAAAATAAACTTTTGCTCTCTCTCTCTCTCCCCGCTCGTCTCTCCGCCTATCTTCTGCTTTTTTTTCTGCCCCCCTCGCGACAATAGGAATGCACAAAAAGCACAGAGAATGTTCAATTGCTTGTGAAATTTAAATGGGGAGATTACACAGCTGTTGAAGTCCCCCCCCCCGACCCCATGCACTCCCCCCGCCCCCAAAATGCGTTTGTGCCGGCTCATTTGTTTTGTTTGTTTTGCTCGATCTTCTGCTTTTTCTGTACCCTCTCTCCGCCCGGCTTTGTTTTCTCACCGTATCTTCGCGTCTCGTCTGTGTTGTTCTTAAACCTCTCTCTCTCTCTCTCTCTCTCTCTCTCTCTCTCCAGTTGGGGGTGTGGCTTGCGTGCAGCTCAGCAGACCGGCAGCTCATGTACTGCGAAGCCAAGATGGCGGCGCGGCCGTACCAGGCGGTGAAGCAGCAGTGGATCAGAGCGCTGCAGGAAACAGGCCTCGGGACCTGGGTGAAGAAACCGCCCGAGCAGGAGCTCTTCCTGCTGTCAGACTGAGCAGGGGCATGTGTGTGTGTGTGTGTGTATGTGTGAGAGAGAGAGAGTGAGTGCGCACGCGTGTGTGTGTGTGTGTGTGTGTGTGTGTGTGTGTGTGTATGAGTATTTGCGTATGTGTGTGTGCATATCTGTTTTTTTTTTACCTTTATTTAACCAGGGAAAGTGGACGCAGCATCTCGCCCTGCTTCACAGTCACACAGTTACACACCCGCCCGCATGTCAAGTCAACAAGGTCACAAGCCTAGGCCAGTGGATCTCAACATGGGGTCCAGGGACCACAACCGGTCCTTCAGGGAGTTCCAGGGAGTCCCCAGCAATTTGATGAATTGTTAAACTTCACTCTTATTTGTAAGTTAAAGTTATAATCTCAAAGATTTCCGTTTCGTTCTCTTTGGCGACACCTATGGCGATGAGCAGTAATTGCAGGTGAGATCCAAACAGTGTTGCATTATGTGACATTAGTCAGTTTGTTTGGCCATAGTAACCACCCACAATGCTAGCAGAGACCAGAAGAAAAGTAGCTTGTTATCCTACTTCACACAAGAGTTGTCGGGAACCTACAGTAACGTTAATTACTTATTAACTGTAGTTGAAGAGCAGGTCTATTGCGTTAGCTCCGCCTACCCTCTCTGGGGTGTCACCACAGACATCCAGTTCATAAATGCTGCAATACTGAAAATGCAAAGGCTTCCATCGATGGCCCATAGGCTCAATCACCATTGTGTTAACCCTCAGTCTGCGATAGATACAGTAGTGACTTAACAGACATTTATTTACATGAAAATCTTTGAGATTATAACACACAATTAGAGAATGTAGACGAATGACTATTTTGTTTCACGGTTGTCTCTGTGCCTACAATGCAGATAGTCATGGACTTCTAGACGAAATCATAATACCAATACAAATATTCTCCGAATTGGGTGTGAGAGACAAAATCTCATCAAATGGGGTAATGGTGTAGCCTACTAAAGGGGTCCTTGATATGAAAAAGGTTGAGAATCACTGGCCCTGGCTCCCACCGTTGTGTGTGTGTCTGTGTGTTTGTGTGTGTCGGACGTGTCATCCATCCACCCCAATCCAAAAAGGCAAACAGAAGGTCAAACGGAAAGGCTGAAAGGAGTGGGGAAAAGGAAAAGGAACTTGCTTTCAAATGGATTTTTCTTCTTCTATGACTCGCCCCACTTTGATGCAATGCACAGACACACACATATACACACACTATATAAAGCCCCCCCACACACCCCTCCACCCCCCAGGTGTGGTTGGGGCTGTCATGGCGGGGCGGGGTCACCTTGAGCGGAGTGAAAGGCAGCCGCTATCTTGTCATCAGCTATTTCCGGGGCCCGAGGCTCCTGCTGAGGAGCGGAGCCACTGGGGGAGAGAGGGAGAGAAAAGAAAGAGGGCCGCGTCCAATTACTGGCCCTGTCAGGGTGACGGGTGATAAAAGGAAGGGAAGCAATGGAGAGAGAGCGAGAGAGAGAAAGAGGCAGAATTCAACATGTAGCCTCACCTCGCCTCAAACCAGGCACATCTCACCTTCTCTCTCTCTCCTACCTTCCTCCTGACTCTCCGCTGACTCTCACTCTTGTCTCCTGCGCTCCTTCCACCTCTTCCCCCTTTGCTCCACCTATCTTCTTGTTTCTCATCTTTGTCACCCCGCCGCCATCTCTCCAGCACCCGACAACAGGTGGGTTTGACACGACAGGTTCATTCACCCTTCCACCTTTTTTCCAGCCATTATGGCTTGTTGCCTAGGCAGAAGTGCAGGTGATGGAGGGGAGGAGGAGGGCGGGGGTCTTTCTACAGTTTTCCCACCATTTATTCCTCTCTTTCACAAGCTCCGCCCCCCTAATATGCCGAGTTGCGGTCGTGAACGCCCGCAAGATTAAACGTTTGTACCCCCGGGATCATCACACATTTTTTTGTACACCATTTTTCACGCAGAGATTAAGATTAACAATACAAACCCCCTAGATCAGTGGTTCTCAATCTGTGGTATAGGTACCACTGGCAGGGCTCCCTCGCATTTTACAATAAGGGTACATTAATTAAGGGTTAGTTAATGCTTAATAAGCGTTAACTAACCAGCCTTGACCGTAAGCTTGCTCTAACCCAGGCATGTCCAAAGTCCGGCTGGCCCCCGGGCCGATTTTAGGTGGCGCTCGCCTTGTCTCTTAAAATATACTATATGTGGCCCTCGACACAGCTAGTTCAATTCCACTTTTTTCCCGTTCACCGAATGATGATAGCACTATCATAGTTTGTAGACAAGCATCAAGTAGGAACAACACAGGCAGATGGTAATCAGATGGTAAACAAAATCCTTGGAGTACAATTGTATTTGATTTAGATTTTTATAACCCATATGATGCGAGAAGCAGCTGGTCGGCCCCCCAGTATTTTCACATGATCTAATCTGGCCCCCATTCAAAAAAGTTTGGACACCCCTGCTCTCACCTTAACCTCAGTGACTTCATGCCACAAACCAACCAAAATACCTTAACATGAACACCATTAGTAACTGATTACTAGATACATTAGTTAACTGATAATTAAGGGTTAGTTAATGCTTACTAAGCAGTTAATACTTATTAAGCATTAACTAACCCTTATAGCATGAACTAACCCTTAATTAATGTACCCATATTCTAAAGTGTTACCTTTACTTTACAGTATATATATATTTTTTTACATACTACATGATGTAAACGTACAGCCTGTGTGCGAGCACGACATCACAGTATACATTTTGATTTACTGTTGCAGCTAAATGTTTGAATTCATTGTAATCATGATTATATTGTTCTCCATCACTGCCTCCCTATAAAGAATTTAGACAAGGTGTCCAAATGGGCAGCAGTGTGGGTCAGACACGGGCAGCCAGCAGCAATACAATAAAAGTAATCAGAGTGACATCTAGTGGTGCTTTTCTATTGTTGTTTTCCCTGTTTCCTAATGGCCTCCGCTCCCACTCAGCTCCTGTTTTAGCAGCATTATACAGGAGGTAAGGATACTGTAGCAGCTCAGATCGACTGTCTAGACCAGTGATTCCCAAGCTGTTGTCCGGGGACCAGTGGTGGTCCGTGAGGCTCCACCTGGTGGTACTCAAGAGCCTTGCTGATTGCCATCAGCCTATCAGCAAATAAGATGTTTATCTGTTTATGTATTGGTTATTTGCGGTCTGACTCGCAACCGTAGCCTACTAGTATTTAGCCTTTCTGATGCTTATTGTATGGTTAAATCAGTGATTTTGTTTTATGGAGGGGAAAAAGTTGGTAGGCACAATGGGAAGTAGTACTTGGGAAATTTGGTTTGGTGCATGTGGTACTTGGTCTGAAAAGTTTGGGAACCTCTGGTCTAGCCAATACAACGGAATTCAAATGTGAAGAATTACACAGATGTATGCAAGAACTGAGAAGTAGACCCAATTGATCAGACAATATTCACCTTTGGTTAAATATCAGATATTGGCCAATCGGTGTCGTCCACCTCTGATGTGATGGAGGCTCCTCCCCGACCAGTTACACGAAAAGTCTGTAAAACCAACAATCAAATTAGATTTTCTTGTATTTATTCATTTAATTGTCCAATAAAGTTGTTGTAAATTAATTTGCCATTAGGTGCGGTGGGTCTCCCTGCCTTAAAGTGCTGCTAACAGTAAAATAATTTGATTAGAGTGGGTTTCAGTGGAGAATTTTTGTGTCCCATTATGGCAGAGGCTTTTCCATCTTGACCAGTGTTGGGCAGTAGCTTATTACTTTCCCCAGTACCTAGTAATGTAAGGGATTACAATTTCCAAACAGTAATTATATTACAGTTACTAAGTAACTTAAAGTTACTGCATTAGTTTTGTCCCAGGTAGGCAAATAAATTAAAAGTATGCAGTTTGGCTGATTGTTGACTCCTGTAAGGTTAATTATTGTTCCAATAAAGTGGATTTGGAAGTAATTGCATTGCTTTTTAAAGGAGTAATAAGTAACTTATTACACTTCCTGAGTAACTTGCCCAACACTGATCCTGACAATAGGATTCTGGGTGGAAATGCTGATCCTATCTGTAATGTTTTGGATGTTTTTGGCATGAAAATGAAAAGAAAGTTATTAAATGTGTTGGCTATTGGCAGCTTAAAAAAATGTCAGTATCTGCCTTCAAAAAGTCCTACTTGAACCCTAGTTTACATGTTAAACTGGCAGCAGAAAGAGCATTATTTGCTTCCACATAGTTAAAAATGTAATTTGTGTTCCTGTGTAAATCTAGAGAGAATCAATGTGTGTCTTTCATGTAGATGTGGTACCCTTTTCTTTTTCAATGTCTTAGTCCTCAAACTCATTTCTGCTCCTTCTATGATTCACACTTAGTTTGTGTACGCAGGTTAACGACTTTTCTTATCACCTCGAATCATGTTTCATAATCTCTGTATTACTCGTTGACATTTGAGAGCCCACTCATACCCACAATTTATTTTGAGAGATATTAAACAGTAAGGCATGTCTGAATGGCAATATTGAACTGTATATATGAGTGTACATAATGTAAAAACAAACAAAAACAAATGTATAAAAGATGTTAAAATATGTGAAGAGATCATAAAATGTCTGATTATGATGTAAATTAAAGTATATGAATAAATGCTGCTAAGGTCTGTAAATTGCACTTCAGTAACACCTTAAAAGTGAATGTTTGTATGTGAATAAAAAAACACCAATTCTTGTCATTTTATCTTGTTTTGATACTTTTGTCAGCATTGGAGTCAGTTTAAACAAAATTGCAATTCTATGTATAAAAAATATAATTTCTTTGTTATTGAAAAGAAAAAAACAATTACTATTAGCTGTATTATTTGTCTTGCTGATGAAGATTCTGTCTGGATTTAAACCATTTAATTTGTTAAATTCTTATTGTTTTAATAACAATCAATCTACAGTATACATTTAAACACACACATAGATTTGGTGCATTTTGGACACGTTCAATATTATTACATAACAAACAGCAAGGCGGGGCTTCAGGCCTCTGACTGGCTGAGTGGGACAGTTAACTGCCTGAGTGTGAGCACACAGGAGAAAAAACATGCCAGGGGAGGCAGTAAAACTAGCCCATCTTAGCCAATAGGAGCGCAAACATGTTTGATCAACCAAAGGAAGGCCGTAAACTGCGTCTACGGTTCAAGCTCAGATTAGCCAGACTTTTTAATATAGAGACACCTCAACTTCCAATTCCTTCCTGTGCACCATTTCTAATTATTGGCCAGAGATGGTAAGTAACAAAGTACAAATACTTAATTACTATACTTGAATAGGATTTTTATTTATTTTATCTGTGTTTTACCGAGGATTTTTTTTTTTTTACAACTTTTTACTTTTACTCCCTACAACCTTTTTGATATGAAGTGCCATTTTCAATTTTGCTTGTCAGTGTGCCACACCAAGATTAATGACTCGCACATCAAAATTTAACGTTATTCCTTCCAAAATCAGGACATTGAAATGAAGGCACTATACAAGATACACAGCACGGTCCTTCTGTCTTCCGCACTGGCATTTTTCATCTGCTTTCTGCTGCCTAGAGCCATGTATATAGGATATTTACGGTAGTGAGCCACTCCCTGCCTCTGATTGGTTGCCTTCCATGGCAGCAGCAGAGCAATCTAGTAAGAGAGTGCATTCACATTATAAGCTGCACCAGTGATGCTTCTTTATCATCAGTAGTTTGAACACTGATAGAAATAACCGGATGGAGGCTAGTCAGTCCCTGACTCTAGCTCAGTCAGATAAACAGATGCTCACAGTTTGAAATCCCACCCGTCTCACTTTTTATGCTCAGTGTTGTTGTCAGTGTGAACACAGTGTGTAGAAAACTGAAGCTGAACTCCAGACAGCTCATAGCTCAGCAGGATGAGTGGCTGTGTCATGGTCTCTACCTGCAGAGTGACTGTTCGTTCGATTCCTGATGGAGCGGACATATTACAGCACTGTCCTGTGTTTAACATCACCAGTTGGCTTATAGAGTTGGACAGCTACATGAAGCTCTTGAGGTTGTGGGTTTGATCCATCAGTTTTGAAACCCACCATCCCAAGTAAAGATTGAAAAGCTCTGACGAAAGTGTTGTAGACATGTAAGACCCAGAGGCTCATAGTGTTGGGTGCTTGCAGTCAATGTTTGGAAGCCTGAAAGTCCACCTGAAAATGTCGAGGTTGTGGTTCCATCCTGGATAGTGGATAGTTAGTCAAAGCCAACATCCCAGGTAAAGATGGAAAAGCTCCGATGAAAAGGGGTGTAAACGTGTAAGACCCAGTGGCTCGTGGTGTTGTGGAAGCATGCAGTCAATAGTTGAAAGTCCACCTGAAAGTTTTGAAGTTGTGGGTTCGAACCTGGGTCAGTCAGGGAGTTTTGAGCTCTGAGAGCCAGAGGAAAGACTTAATAAAAGTGCCCAAAGAGCTGTGAGTGTGAAGGGGACCTGGTGGTGTGATGGATTGGATTGAGACTCCTTCATCATCTCGTCTGAGAACGTGCAGAGCCTGGTTCAATTCCCTCTCCACTGCCAGTAACTGGATCAACCATTCCCACAGTGGGTGAAGGGGGGGGCGGGTCTCCCCCCAACTTTCCAGAGAGCTGAGGTGGTTATGAAGGAGGAAGCCCCAACCAGCTGATCTTTTACCGAGCTGCGTCTATTGGAGATTACATAAAGTACTACAGTATCTTACATTTGGTATTCCCTGTTAATCAACTATAGTTATAGTGTGTCTTATACATGTCACTGTCAGCCAGTCACATATCTGTGAGTGTGGATGTATGACCGAGCCATTTCCCAACTGTTAAGTCAAGTCAAGTTTATTTGTATAGCCCTAATTCACAAGCATGTCTCAGAGGGCTTCACAGAAAATGTCTAGCTAATTCTAGCTGACACAACAGTAGCAAATTACAGAATAATGATAACACATTGAACAATTGATAGAGAAATATAGAAAATATAGGAGAGAGCGGAGGAGAGAGCAGGAGAAGGGAGGGAGAGCAGGGAGAATGTGAGTGATGAGGTGGGGAGGGAATGGGAAATGATGGGGAGTATAGGAGGTGGGGAAGGAGCAAGAGGAGAGAGCAGGAGAGGAGAGGGGGGAGGGAGAGCGGGGGGGGTGTGGGGGAGGAGAGAGCAGGGAGAGGGAGGAGGTGGGGAGAGAATGGGAAATGTGGGGGAGAGAACGGAGGAGAGGTGGGAAAAGGAGCAGGGGAAGGGGGAAACTGTTGTCTGTTATTTCTTCAGTAGGTGTTTATTTTTTTTAGTGGCCTATAGGTGCCAGTATACAGTATTGCTCTGTAAGACCATTAAGTTTACCACAGGGATCAAACCAACACTCAGACTGTCAGGTAGTAAGGACATCATGTTGCTTATTCTCCTGAGCTACTTCTGAGCTGACATGAGCTGACCTTGATTATTTAGTTACTTCTACAAGGGTTCACAGCACTGACAATAGCATGCATGAGAGGGCCAGAGTGAAACCTGCAAACTTATATTGCATAACTTACACTAATCAGCATAATTATTGTTACATGAAAAATACATGAAAACTGGGGGGGGGGATATATATATATATACACACACACACATACATATACTGTATATATATACACACACTGTATATTTTATACTATACATTTTGCAGTGCCCAAATGCATTCCCTTCTGTCCACAGAAAACCAAATGAGCGCTGATATAGACCCATTTCCACTTTGCAGACTTCATGAACACCTCTCTATAGCCGTGGCCCTCAGGAGCATCCAGACAAATATTAAAGAGGCCTCCTCTGTCCCGGGGGAAATCCACGGTGGAAATGGTTATCTCTGCCAGGCTGGGCGGCAGGTGTCACACAGACCGGCCGGCAAATTAGCCGGGAGAAAGCATGAAGTGAAGAAGAGGAGTGAGAGAGAGATATGCTCAGAGAGAGAGAGAGAGAATTGGGGGGGTGTGCCTCCTCAGCAGTACCCCCCCGCCCCTCCCATCCCACACCGAGTCGGCTGTGTGCTCGACAATAAACATCATAATTGACAATTTGCTCCAGTGGCTGGTCACGGCCAGCCAGCTATAATCTAATGGAGATAAAACTCCATGGAATATTCTCCCTCTCCCTCTGTGTCACGCTGTTCCTCAATGAAATCTAGGAACCAGTGTGTGCTGGAGCAACGTGATGGGCAGTTATTTGCATGATAACATATAACATTGCATCACCATAGTGTTAGACTGATTTACTGGTTTGCTGATACAGTATATATGGGGCTGATATTGGCCTCTTTATTAAAGATTACATATCAGTCAGTTAATGACACCCACCTCTGATATGATGCTGCTTAACCCTTGTGCATCATTTTGTTAAATAAACAATATGCATACAGAGTGCACAAAATATCCATGAAACAGAAAGAGCAGGTGAATTCAGTTGAAAGCTACAATCCCTTTTTAATTTTACCAGTTGAATCCACTTCAGTCAAGGAATTGTAGATGACCGGGAGGAAACTGATTAAAAGATGGGCATTTGTGTGAGAAAACAATGAATTTCGATGCACAATAAATTGTTTTTATATGATCTTGGTGACATGGAAAATAGAAATGCTAGCTGTCTATTATGGCATAGAAAAGTAGCTAACAAGGTGAAAAGTATTTTTTCCCATTTCACTGTGACAAACATAATTCATAATCAACACATCTTCTCCTTGTCTAACACTGCATAGTACGTATGATTCTTCCCGGCGACTGGATTTGCATCCAGATTAATGTAGTGCGATAGTCAAACCGATACATATCTCCGGTTGAATTCAATAAAGTTTGTATTAAATAAGGTGAAAGAGAGACACGAGAGGCTGGAAAAGGAAGTCACACATTTTATTGCAAAGTGTCAAGAGAGGATGTACCCACCACAATGAAGTATGCAAAGTAGATCAGAGAATGAGGTTTGCGGTGAATGTGTTTTGCTACGATGGAGCAAAGCCTATCCAGACTTTCTTTTAATCTGGCGCACTGTAATTCAAAAGTATCCGTCCATAATCATATTTCCTCCGAATTACAATGGGCGGGGCGCAAATAGGACTCGCCTTTACACCCGCAGATTAAAAGTGGCGTCGAGACCAGCGGGTGAAAGAGTGAGCTCTCTGAATGAAGTAGCAATAAAATACCTATCTGTGCTGAGCAATGGAACACAGCCAGTTATCTGACATGCATTTGGAAAAGTGCATTGATGTTCAGGTGGATACGGCCGGCGAGGCTAATGCACGTTTCACTGCAATGGTAAGAAGGCATTTCAATAAGGTTAGTAACTTCTTCGGTACATGCTACTTCAAATGTGACTCTATCGATGGTAGAAATGGTAAGGTGTGTCGTTTGAAGCGTACTTTGGGGTAAGTCATATATATCATTATTATCTATGTACACTGAGCTACATCTACACAGCATCGCCACCACATTGTCACAAAAGGACATTCAAATAATTTCTACTGGATTTACAGCACGGATATAAGTTATTAAACATCTGGAGGTCAAGAACTACAGCATAACTTCATGGTTGTGATATTGCACGACTGGAACGGACGAAGAGTGTCTTGGAAGCCGGTCAAGCCCCGTTCTCGACGAGGTACAGTCACCTCCGACTGAGATTCAGTGCGTGTTTCAAGTCATGTTCGCTCACTTCCGGCTAAGAAATGGGCTTGGCGGTCGCACGAGGCTAAGGTTACAACGCAAAGTGTAAACACTGTAAGTTCATATAGACAGGCTCTGACGGAAGCCCAGAAATAACCAGTAACCAAGACCACATCATCGTGACACACGTTCACCTACAGCAACACAGGGCCTGGAGTTGGCAAGGTTGGCAAGTTGCCAAGGAAATAATGGGTGGGAGATATGGCTACAAATAGTATGATCGAAAACAGCAACATTATATTATGATTTTGTTGAACATACCGCGTTTACAGAACTCTAAAGGATTCATAAACAACAGAAATTTGCTCTGGTCACAAGTTATTGCAACGTGACACTTTGCATGCGGACAGAACGAGACGACAGAGTAGGTAATGAAGACCGACTGTAAACATGTAAACATACGGTAGAACAAGGCAGAGTTAACGGTGAGTTTGACAAATACACAGAGGCTGGCTATGAGTTTAAAGGATCAGAAGGTGACAGGCGAGGACATGACCTGGGAAAATGTCTAGACAAGGATGGCAGATCCCACGTCAAATAACGTCTTAAGACAACGGAACGCCAACGGTGGGCCAGGCAACCCCGCCCGCCGTGCAGGCCTGGAAATGATATGTTTCGCACTATAATGAGGAATAGAGTGTGACCGAAAAGGGTCAAACAGAACCACTTCATCTTTTCTAGACGGTCGGAAACCACAGGTCACTTACATCAGGCCACGAGATAATATATGCAAAAGTTCTATAGATCATATTCCACACACGTGCTCGCCCTTATACAATTCTTCTCTCACAACTCTACAGCTAACACTCGTGAATCGAGTTGTTCTACATGCAAGAGTAACCAATCAGCAGTAACCAAACGACAGTGATATGAATAGCAGCCAGTGACTTTGGAGCTAAACAGACAACGTTTTTTTACATAGAAAACTAGAAACGAATGTCTCACCCTAGCCACTTCACGATCCATGCTGAGGAGGTGGAGGGCTCAAACACAGGAGATCGCCTCTAAGGCCTCGTACACACTCGCGCTAAAGCTCAAGCTTTAGAACTTTCAGTAGCTTAAAGTCCCTGGAAACTGAAAATAAATATGCATTTTGAGTTCATCACACCACAGGAACCTACAGTATGTTAATAAGCCACCAGCCACATTTGAACGTCGCAAAGTATATACATTTAGGTTTGAATGTCATGGAGAGACTAAGCATAATTCTCCCCTCTGGCTCCCTGTCGGATCGTGTGGGCGTGGTGTACGCATTGAACCTGTGTGTGTGTGTGTGTGTGTGTGTGTGTGTGTGGTAAACACTGTTTGAAAGCGGAGACTAGGGCTCTCTGAATCGGTTTTACTCCGAGACCTATAAATACCATAAAATAATCTAAAATGGCCCACAAACATACAGAAACATGAGCATAACATGTGTTTAATGTACATACAAAAAACTGTGGCGACCAGACTTTTTGAAACACGCATTTGAAGAAGAAACGCAATGTGCTGGAGCTAAGGTCTCGCCCGAGGCACTTCCTCAACTGGTGACCGATCATGAGCGCTCTGCAGCGGTTGCAGATCTCTCCCCACCGGGGGTAACCTACCGCGCTGCCCGCCCGCCGACTCCCTCCCTCCATGTGTGAAAGTGAAAATGCAGCGGGCTCACTCAGACACTCTGAGTGTGTTTTATAAATGTAAAATAAATTGAAAATAGCCCACGAACATATACAGAAACATGAGCATATGTGTTTAATGTACAGACTTTTGAAACACGCATTTAAAGAAACGCGTTGTGGCGCCCTGGAGGTGAGGACCGTCTCCCCGAGTACCAGTCCCAGCGGGCTGCGGGGGCACGAAGGTTTTGTAGAACGGACAACTGCCAGCTACTTTATGATTGGTTCTGCATCCTGATGTCAGGAGACAGTCATTTTTGGAGCCATAAGACCTGCCCAATTCAAATCCTGCCTCAAGAAAAACTGCAAACAGGGAAATGATGATATTTAGGATTTGGTTGAAACTAATGTCTCAAACCTTTCGAGGCTTACAATTAGTCCCATAAGACCCTAAATTACATAGTTAGAAGGTTTTTGTGGATTTCGGTTTACAGGGTCTTTAAGACCGGCAAACCACACGTCCAGGGGCTGCAGATAGGGATGGGATGATATGCTTATCTCACAACACGATTCACGAGATATAGGCTTGATGATTCAATACAATGTAATAAATAAAAATTAATTGACAACAAAGTGTGTAGAATTATGTTTAATTCTGAGCCACATATCTTCCTAGCAATGGCATTGGCTCGCTAGAATGTAAACAATTTCAAAATGTCAACAAAGTGCAAATAATCAAATTTCTAATGGAGAGCCTGTGAAATTGTGATGGTCTTATTTATGATTACTAAAGCAGAATAAAATGGAGCTAATAGAATAGAAATAGAATAGAAATTTCTATTTTTCTTTTCTTTTTGCCCCATGACACATATTGTCACATTTTGTAGTGTGATATATTGAATTTTGACATATCATCCCATGCCTACTGTAGTTAGAGTAGAGAAATTGTACTTTGAACTGCCAAGGACCTGCTTTTGGAAACGTTTCAGTTTAGCTGCACATGTGCACAAAGAATGTGATCTGCTCATGTCAGGCAGACGTGTGTTGATTGCATGAAAACAAAGTCTCACTTCAAATAAGAAATCAATCTGGTGAGTTTTCTTCAATTGATTATTCTTATGATAGCTGCTGGTTTTTACATGCGCTAGTTTGTACGAGGTCATAGACTACAGTGTCTACATGAATGGTATATACATGGAGAGACTGCGGTGAGCGTCCATCGTTTCGCTGTGTTTCTGTTTGCTTGCCATTCTTCGTGTGTGTGTGTGTGTGTGTGTGTGTGTGTGTGTGTGTGTGTGTGTGGGTGTGTGGGTGGGTGCGTGTGTGCGTGTGCCTGGGTGGTATCATTTCTCCTGCAGCAGGGCTTGGATGTTGATGTTCCAGCCGATGGCCTGTCGGTCGAAGCCGCAGGTGAACAGGTTGCACGGCTGGTTCTCTTCGTTCCACGCAGAGCAACACACCATGCGTCTGTGGCCCTGGACGGACGGACGGACACAGACAGACAGCACGCGTGCACACACACACGCACACACACACACACACACACACACACACACACACACACACACGCACACACGCACACATGCACACATGCACACACGCACACACACACACACACACACACACACCAATATTTAGTATTTCAAACAGTTTCTGGTTTTGATCAGCTGAGTGAGCTGGATAGGATTAGGGCTGCAACTAACGATTATTTTAATTATAGATTATCTGTCGATTATTTTCTCGACTGATCCATTATTCGTTTGGTCTATAGAAAATGTTGATCACTTTTTCCCCAAAACCCAAGACGACATCCTCAAATGTCTTCTTTTGTCCTGACCAACAGTCCACAACCAATCACTTGACTGTCAAGTAAAGAAACCAGAAAATATTCACATTTAAGAAGCTGGAACACAAAATCTTAGCATAAAGTATTATAAACCTTTCCCCTCTGCCTACCATTCTGTTGCTGCGTGGCAGTCTGGCCAGCCTCACTCCGCTCATGTCAAACAGTCGAACCTGTCGATTGTCGTGTGGGAGAGCGATGATCCTCTGGTTGGCCGAGACACTTATCCTGAAAGATCAGATCAGTGTGACACTTTGAATCAGATCATCTTCCAGAACATCTTCACAAATGAACACCATTTTTATCATTTTTAAATGCAATCACCAGAAAACACTTTAAAAATCATAAAGATGGTGTTCATTTGTGCAATATTAACTTGCTGAACACAAAGGTCTAAGTATCACAACACAAACACAAAGGTCTAAGTATCCTACACTTTTGCTAACCACAGATCTTATTTCAGGCATCTAACCAAAAACCCTGTCAAAAATGCCATTGACTGGAGATGAGGGAACCCATTCTAACTCACTTCCAGGTTTTAGGGTTCATTCCTGCAACACTATTGTAAAGAGGTAGAATTACAGCGGAGCGAATGTGGACACACATTTCGTTGATGCTTCAACATCAACACGCAGCAAACTACACAAACCACAATGCCTCTAAGACACTGAGCCTATATTTTTCGACATGCTCCCGACCAATCACCTCGCTCCCCACACCTACCTGTTGACGGCCGAGTCGGTGCGGATGGTTGCTATGGGCGACCTCATGTTCTTCAAATCCCAGACCTTGACCGTGCGGTCGTCGCTCCCCGAAACCACGTTGTCTCCCACCGTGAACACTGCCGACGTCACCGTGCTGAGAAGAGAGAGAGAGGAGTGTCATTATGCATAGACACCAAAAAATACTGAGATACATTGGCTATATAAAAGGTATTTGCCTCCCATGACTTTTTGGAACTGGAATCAAAAGTGTGTCATATTTAGCACAAGTAAACAAATACTAAATCCCATTAGAGTGTATTGAAGAGACCTGGTGTGAAACCTCCTAGTGAGTAAGGTCAAATTAAAGACATTTTGAGGGGAAAACATCTTACTGCTCCCTAAAGGTGAGGGATGAGTCATATACGTTATGAAATGCCTTTGCCAGTGCGACGATTTAGCCCAAGTGAGTAAAAGACTTGTGCAAACTATATTTCTCTGTTAGTGGAATTTTATACTTGCATCTTTTTCAGGCCGGCGTGACGGCCTCGTTATTAGGCATTGTCGTCTCATTCTGTCACGGATTTACAAGCCGATTTGACTTTGGCCAATCCTGGCGTGTTCCGCCCCAAATTGAGTGGGATTGTCACGGATTCCCAAGCCCATTTAGCTTTGGCCAATCCTGGCGTGTTCCGCCCCCAAATCGAGTGGGATTCACCCAAATCGAGTGGGATTCAGTGTGTTGTGGCGCTACGCGAATGAGAGCTGCAGGCAGCAGCCTTTGTGTGGAGCGGAGCGAGTGCAGTCTGCCGGCCTCGAATCTCCACGGGCTGGGGTCTGAATTCGGCCTTAACTACGTTAACTAACATGATCCTGGAATGCGATTTTAACGAGCCAGTTGCATTTCTTTGCATTCTTAGACATTACCGTTTGCTTTATTTTGTATGTTACATACAATTGCCCAAGTTATAGGCTAGAAATTCTGCCAAGTTACATTGCACGAGGCAGCCATTTTCTCCCAGCCAGCTGCCTTTGTGTGGAGCGGAGAGTGCAGCCTGCCGGCCTGGAATCTCCGAGGGGCCGGGGTCTGAATTTGGCCTAATGCGGTGGACTCGTCTGCCATTCGCCTGTTGTCAATGCTTGTTTTGCAGTGCCCGTTCGCCTTTCACTGAAAAGTGTCTGAATTTGACTATGGTGTTTTCTTTAGACTACGTGGGTGGCACTTGTTTCTGAACTGTGTTGTATTGATGCTGTTGTGTGGATGTGTGGAGTGCAGTGTCTGGTGTTTGCTGGATAACTGCCTTATAAGGGAGAGGGATTCTGTGCTCAGCTGATGGCATGATGCTTGCTTATCCACTCTGGCTTTCAACCTATTTGGAGTCACTACTGAAGTTTGTGTGTTTGATGTTCACTGATAAATTAACTGCTAAGTCACCTAGGAAGCTTCTGTGATGACGTGGATTTGATTTCCACAAAAATCTGAAGAAAACTGCACTGCTGGATAATTTTTTGTAATCACATTTTATTGGTGGAAGTAGGCCATTTTTTAGAGCAATTGAGTTTCACAGTCTTTTCCATTTTCACATTTTTCATCATAGTAACCATTGGCCATTAATTAGTTGCTAGACACACAAAAGTGGGGTAACAAAATATGCCTGCCTGGTAAATGTGCATCATGGCTGATACCATTTCAAACCGACCAGCCACGTTGGCTGACAACAGGCTCATCAACGCTTTCCCACGCCGGCCATATGCTAGGTTTCAACCTAGCCTTGTTTTTTAATTGTTGCTCCACTTTGATACAAAAGATAAATAAGATTTTAGACCCACAATCTAACATAAATGTATTTTTAACATTTTGTAGCATAAGAAAATGTACAAAAAAGCCACTATAATCTCTCTTTTCTTTTTACTCTCTCACAGATAGTATAACTCATGTCTCAAAGGTGAGATATAGATCTACACATACGTCACAAAGATATGTTCGTCTATGTACTTTGACACTGAGGGAAGCCACAGGGGCTCTACCAGGTGCCACAAGTTAAAATAGTCTGATTCTTCATTTGAAACGAGCCATATGTGATGTGAATGAGTGAAGATGTCACATTTCCCCCGGTGGAAAGGTAGGCAGTATCACACTCATGCTGTGTACCGTCACCCCCAACACACAGTTAGCTGTACTGTCACCCCCAACACACAGTTAGCTGTACCATCACCCCCAACACACAGTTAGCTGTACCATCACCCCCAACACACAGTTAGCTGTACCATCACCCACAACACACAGTTAGCTGTACCATCACCCCCAACACACAGTTAGCTGTACTGTCACCCCCAACACAGTTAGCTGTACTGTCACCCCCAACACACAGTTAGCTGTACCATCACCCCCAACACACAGTTAGCTGTACCATCACCCCCCAACACACAGTTAGCTGTACCATCACCCACAACACACAGTTAGCTGTACCATCACCCCCAACACACAGTTAGCTGTACCATCACCCCCAACACACAGTTAGCTGTACCATCACCCCCCAACACACAGTTAGCTGTACCATCACCCACAACACACAGTAGGGATGTTCATCAATTATCGAAAATCGATAATCGATCGTTAAGGATTGGAATCGATCCTGTGGCATTTGGATCGATTTTTTAATTATTAAAAAAAAAAAAAAATTTTTTTTTTTTTTTTTTTTTTTGACTAGGTTTGGGTGGAATTCGTTCCTCCTCGCCCCACTCCATTGCACAGCCGACTAACGTGAGGTGGAGCTTCATATAGTCTCTAGTTTTCTGGCTGGGCACGGGCCTTTGTGCCAACAAAACTGTTTTAAACATGGGAAATTCACACCGGCATGCGCCGGGGACAGCAGTGTTGGAGAGGAGACACATTGAAATAAAGAGTTCATTGAGGAGAACACGTTGTCTTTCGTATTTTCTGCCATAGGCATTCATTTTGTAAAAAAAAAAAAAAAAAAAAAAAAAAATTGAAAATTGAAAATATTGAAAATTTTCTAAGTATTAATAAAATCGATGATCGATAATTGATCGTTAATATTCACCGATTATCGATTTTGGAAAATTTTCAAAATGAACATCCCTAACACACAGTTAGCTGTACCATCACCCCCAACACACAGTTAGCTGTACCATCACCCCCCAACACACAGTTAGCTGTACCATCACCCACAACACACAGTTAGCTGTACCATCACCCACAACACACAGTTAGCTGTACCGTCACCCCCAACACACAGTTAGCTGTACCATCACCCACAACACACAGTTAGCTGTACCATCACCCCCAACACACAGTTAGCTGTACCATCACCCCCCAACACACAGTTAGCTGTACCGTCACCCCCAACACACAGTTAGCTGTACCATCACCCCCCAACACACAGTTAGCTGTACCATCACCCCCAACACACAGTTAGCTGTACCGTCACCCCCAACACACAGTTAGCTGTACCATCACCCCCCAACACACAGTTAGCTGTACCATCACCCCCAACACACAGTTAGCTGTACCATCACCCCCAACACACAGTTAGCTGTACCATCACCCCCCAACAAACAGTTAGCTGTACCATCACCCCCAACACACAGTTAGCTGTACCATCACCCCCAACACACAGTTAGCTGTACCATCACCCCCCAACACACAGTTAGCTGTACCATCACCCCCCAACACACAGTTAGCTGTACCATCACCCCCAACACACAGTTAGCTGTACCATCACCCCCCAACACACAGTTAGCTGTACCATCACCCCCCAACAAACAGTTAGCTGTACCATCACCCCCAACACACAGTTAGCTGTACCATCACCCCCAACACACAGTTAGCTGTACCATCACCCCCAACACACAGTTAGCTGTACCATCACCCCCAACACACAGTTAGCTGTACCATCACCCCCAACAAACAGTTAGCTGTACCATCACCCCCCAACACACAGTTAGCTGTACCATCACCCCCAACACAGTTAGCTGTACCATCACCCCCCAACACAGTTAGCTGTACCATCACCCCCAACACACAGTTAGCTGTACCATCACCCCCAACACACAGTTAGCTGTACCATCACCCCCAACACACAGTTAGCTGTACCATCACCCCCAACACACAGTTAGCTGTACCATCACCCCCAACACACAGTTAGCTGTACCATCACCCCCCAACACACAGTTAGCTGTACCATCACCCCCCAACACACAGTTAGCTGTACCATCACCCCCAACAAACAGTTAGCTGTACCATCACCCCCAACACACAGTTAGCTGTACCATCACCCCCCAACACACAGTTAGCTGTACCATCACCCCCAACACACAGTTAGCTGTACCATCACCCCCAACAAACAGTTAGCTGTACCATCACCCCCCAACACACAGTTAGCTGTACCATCACCCCCAACACAGTTAGCTGTACCATCACCCCCCAACACAGTTAGCTGTACCATCACCCCCAACACACAGTTAGCTGTACCATCACCCCCAACACACAGTTAGCTGTACCATCACCCCCAACACACAGTTAGCTGTACCATCACCCCCCAACACAGTTAGCTGTACCATCACCCCCAACACACAGTTAGCTGTACCATCACCCCCCAACAAACAGTTAGCTGTACCATCACCCCCCAACACACAGTTAGCTGTACCATCACCCCCCAACACAGTTAGCTGTACCATCACCCCCAACACACAGTTAGCTGTACCATCACCCCCCAACACACAGTTAGCTGTACCGTCACCCCCAACACACAGTTAGCTGTACCATCACCCCCCAACACACAGTTAGCTGTACCATCACCCCCCAACACACAGTTAGCTGTACCATCACCCCCAACACACAGTTAGCTGTACCGTCACCCCCAACACACAGTTAGCTGTACCATCACCCCCAACACACAGTTAGCTGTACCATCACCCCCAACACACAGTTAGCTGTAGCATCACCCCCAACACAGTTAGCTGTACCATCACCCCCCAACACACAGTTAGCTGTACCATCACCCCCAACACACAGTTAGCTGTACCGTCACCCCCCAACACACAGTTAGCTGTACCATCACCCCCAACAAACAGTTAGCTGTACCGTCACCCCCAACACACAGTTAGCTGTACTGTCACCCCCAAACACAGTTATAGTTGTACCGTCACCCCCCAACACAGTTAGCTGTACTGTCACCCCCAACACACAGTTATAGTTGTACTGTCACCCCCCAACACAGTTAGCTGTACTTGTCAGGCCCCAACACACAGTTATAGTTGTACTGTCACCCCCTGTTGGAGAAAAATATAAGTTCCATTGGCATTTCCTAATCAATAAGCTATATTTGAATATACTTTCATAAGACATCTTTTTGGCTCCTGGCTTCAAGTTCATTTGGTTTATATTGTTATGTATATACATTTAGCGGATGAGGAGTGGTTAAAATTCCATTCTCTAACACCCCCCAACACACAGTTATAGTTGTACTGTCACCCCACAACACACTTAGCTGGACCGTCACCCCAACACAGTTAGCTGTACTTGCCAGGCCCCAACACACAGTTAGCTGTACTTGCCAGGCCTGGCTCCACATTAATTCTAATTGACATGGCATTAAGAGCTAATTAGGACTAAACCTTGTCGTATTATAGTGGGTGAAGCCCAAGGAAACTGCTATATTGCTACAGGCATGTCTGACACTGTGTGGGATACAGGCAGCCCACCTGGGAATACATGGGGGGAGGGGGTAATAGATTAAAATATTAAGGACCAGTTCTTCAGAACGGGCGTGTGGAGGGAGGAGAGTGTTCAGTGCTACTCAATGGCATCTCTGGAGCATCTCTGACAACCAAGGTCAAGACTCCTTGCTATATAGAAGACTACAGGAGTTGAGGGTGAAAGAGAGATAGAGACAGACAGACAGAAAGATGGCGAGAAGAACAAACCTGGATCTCCCAGCAGTCAGAGAAGATAATAAGGAAAGGCGAATGCCACCTAAAGCAGCGGTTCCCACCCTTTTCCAACTTAGGGCTCACTTGAAAATATCTCAAAACTCTTCGTGGCCCACCACCTCACCTCCAACCCCATAAAAAATACGGAGGCCAAATGATGCATTCTCAGAACACTTTATTTTCCACAATCACCACTAACACAGCATCTGAAACATGTTGCAGCATTTTCAGTGTTACAGTTTTTACGGAGCTGTCCATCACCAAGGGTTTTGAAATGTGTTTAACCCATTGATACCTGATGCAGCATTTGTGTGTGTATCCCTTTAAGAACGCGGTTCGCGGTCTTAAAGGGATACACACACAAATGTGGGATATACACACAAATGCTGCGTCAGGTATCAATGGGTTAATGTAAAAAAAAAAAAAAAAAAGAAAAAAAGAAAGAGAGAAGAGAGAGAAAAAAAGAGAAAGGAAGAAATCTAATGATTTGACAGCCCACTTGCAGTAGCTCCGCGGACCACAGGTTGGGAATTGCTGACCTAAAGCCTTAAGGGCCTGTTAAGATGCCAAACTAGAGGTCAGAGTCGTCAGACTATTTCTCTCTCCTGTCTAAAATGCCATTTCACACTCCTTCACACTACATTTCCTGCCTGGCTCATTTCTTTACCTACCACTTATCTAGCGCACATAAATCTGCTAGTTAAACTGGAATATTTGTTAGGCTACATCTCTTACATTTGACCCTTGTACTCCTCGGTACTGATTCCTTTTTAACGCTGCAGATGCTGCAAAGAAAATGACTGATGTACTCATTGTAAGTCGTTCTGGATAAGAGCACAAGCCAATGCCTAAAGATGTAAAAAAATCTTATATGTAAATTCAACTATTTCAGGTGCAGACGACAAAGAGGTTTCAGAGCGCTCCCATTATGACAGTCACTGAGAACCTGGTAAGTGCTGGTGTATCGCCTCTGGAGACGGGGTGTCAAATCTGCATACAAAGACGCGCTCGTGCATTTCTATCTACTGTGATCAAATGCCTCCGAATGACGTCAACGGCGGGAGAGACAAACGCGACATGGCATCCCGTTTGTAGAGCAGGTCCGCTGTCACTTCTCATTTGCGTTCTGCCGTTTGCTAGCTCACGTGTGGCTGTCATTATGCCGCAATTACGGATGGGAGGAGGGGGGGGGGAGTGGACTGGGGTCCGGGGGGGGGGGTGTGTGCTGCACTTTTGCCTGCCGCGCCGGCACGCTGTCAGGGAGCGTTAGCTGTAATTGCCGGTGAAGACGGTGCAAACCAGAGGTTCTCTCTCTCCCTTCCAGCTCTCCTCCTAAATCATTCACAGTTCACACCCTCTTCTCCTTTGTCCCCCCCCAGGTGAGGGGGGATGGACAGATGATGGTGTTTATGCCATGTCGTCATGCTAGATTGGTGATTCTGGATGATAATGAAACCAGAAGAACAGCAACCTGCTATTGTTCTATTCATAGCTTTAAAGGGGCGTTACGTGCTGCCGGGAACGCCCACCTGACGGTCAAAAAAAAAACTTGTTCATTCCGCTGCCCGCCGAGTCGACTAGTTTCTCACGCTGTGTTTGTTCAGCCAAAATGCCGAATACCTGTTGTGCTATCGGTTGCACTAACCGACGAGGAGACACGCCTGGCTTGTGCTTTTACAGAATCCCGTCGGAGAAAGAAAACTCAGACAGGAGGAGGTTGTGGATTTGTGCGATTAGACGTGGTTCAGTCGCTGGGGAGGGCAAATGGCTTTTTTTCTACCATCAAAGTACACGCGTTTTTGCGGCCAACATTTCATCAAAGGTAAGCTCAAGTAACGTTAACGGGGTATTTTAATCATTATTGTAACGTTACTTGAGCTTACCTTTGATGAAATGTTGGCGGCTGAACAAACACCGCGTGAGAAACTAGTCGACTCGGCGGGCAGCGGAATGAACAAGTTTTTTTTTTGACCGTCAGGTGGGCGTCCCCGGCAGCACGTAACGCCCCTTGAAAGCTATGAATAGAGGGTCTGCATAGACATCACTTTCACACTGAAACATCCCGCCTCAATCGGGACTGAGTGGCAAAACATTCAGCAGGTTCCTCCCTGAGCAGCAGGTGTCAGTTATCTAGGCCAGTGGTTCCCAACCTTTTTACACCAAGTACCACCTGAGAAAGTAGTTGGCTCTCCAAGTACCACCATATGACCGACGTTAAAATACAGTCTATTCAGCTATGCACAGTTCACGCAGGAGGCAAATTTATTCCAACCTGCAGTCTATGTGCAACCTGCAGCAGCTGCACTTGTGCTGGGTTGACTGCTGTCTTCACCTCCTTGTGCTTCATCGTTGCTGCTCTCCTACAGCTCTTTTACGATTCCCTCCCGTTTTGATCCACTTTAGCATCCCTCCTCGTCTTTGTTCACCACTTGTGTAACCATGCGGGGCGGGCAGGTAATTGTGCATGCGCAACAGGTATAGTGTCCGTCAGAAACAAATATTTGTTTCTAAATCTCAAGACAACAAAATAAACCTCAATTTCAATGATCACAAGTTTATTTTCATTCGTAGTATTATTTTGATAGATAAACATGTTTTACAATTGATTTTAAAGTTGGGTTTATTTCATAATTGAAACATTGGGATTCCAGGGATCAAGTACCACCAGCAGGGGGGGGCGCAAGTACCACCTACCTTGAGAAACACTGCCAATAATATTAATAATTATTATTATTATTTCACTTTCACATGTTTGAAAACTACTACTAATGACCACCATGGATTTTGCACAAAAACTAAAAAAAAAAAAAAAAAAAAAATTCACAGAGCCTTCCAAGTACCACCAGCAGGTGGCGCAAGTACCACCTACGGTACACGTACCGTAGGTTGGGAACCACTGATCTAGGCTGATTACTGTATTCAAGCTCAGTCTTGCTGCCACTCAGTGGGCGTGACCTCGCAGTGACTTCTGCCTCTGTGACATCACGTGCATACCCTCTATAGAGGGTCTCAAACTCGAACATATAGAGTCTATATGTTCGATATGGTGGAATCCGTCAATCGCCATCCTGCACACTACATAGCTGCAAATAGCAGCAGACACTGAACAATGTCTTGGGCGCTACATTGATGTATTTAACAGAGAACATAATCTGTCTGCATTAACAGCATGCAAAATTCCATGACTTTTCATAACTAAGTCGGAGCGCTTCAATGGCCCTGAACCGTTACTGCTTCCTGGTTCGTCAATATTGTTTCTCAGCTCATAAAGTTTCTAAAAGGAGAGAACAGTCTGGTTTCTACTGCAGTTGTGTAGAACTGGCCATACAATGTATAAAACCAGTTTGGGGAGAGAGAGAAAAAAACAATGTTGAGGAAAAAAAAGAGTGTGAAACAAGTTGTAGAATACATTCTGTTATATTCCTTTAAAGCAGCTACGAGCAAGATTTTCGATTGTTATTAAACAGTCTAAATTTAATATCGATGCATCACATCTTACCTCTAATAATAGACGAGACCAACGCAGAGTAGTCTCGCTTGAACCCCGAGTGAATCGGCCAGTGTTAGTCTGTCTGTGGCCAGGGCAGATCAGGAAGTGAAATGAAACGGTTTGCAGCAGCCACTTCGGCCATAACCACAAAATAACTTCCAAAAAACCTGTTAGAATATAACGAGAGATGTTCGCGAGAGTATGCATGGCGTTCTCCTTGTTTATGCTATGTTGCTAGGCAGCGCGAACGGGGGAATGCAGGCAGCTGCGCTTCACTTCCGGGTTTCACTTCCGGGTTTAGCCGGTCCGGCGGTAAGGAGAGAGAGAGAGAGAGCCCCCCTGTTGACGCGAGTTTAGACAGACACAGACTTAAGAGAGCAATCTCCGATTCACACGGCTTTGGTCTCAGCTACTATTATAGGTAAGATGTGATGCATCAATATTGTAATTATACTGTTTAACACATTCACTGCCAGCCGTTTTTTTTTTTACTGTAGGTAGCTTCTGCCAAAGTTTTTTTTTGAGGATTCTGGCTCATCTTACAAGAGCCGAGGATTATTTTCTGCTTGGACTTTGTGAACACAAAATATCTCAAAAGTACTAATAGAATGTGTGCTTTCTCTGTCTAAAAGAGTTAGTTTGTAGAGTTAGTAGTTATGTAGATATTAGCCGTTGAGTACAGCATGGTTTCAGCGTCTGAGACTGAAAGCTGAGATAATCACAGTTTTGTGAAATTCAATCAAACAGGCAGAACAGTCACTTTAACCATTTATTTTTGGCATCAGTGAGACATCAGACATCTACACAATATAGTTCTGAACCCCCTCTCCTTTAAACGCCTCCCTCCGTGGGCGTGTCTCTGGTGGGTTTCAGCAGCGTTTGTCACAAGCGAGTTTCTGCTGCTGCTGCTGCTGCTGCTGCTGCGAGTTTGAGAAGCCTCCCTCCCTGGCGGCCCCCTCGTCGGCGAGTCTGGATGGGGCTGCTCGTTTTTTGGGTTTTCGGTTGAGAGCTTTGATGAAGCTTTGTGCGATTCTAGGCTTTATGCTGCGTGTTTCAAAGTGTGTTTTGCACCCAGTCTATTTTTGGAACCCCCCACCGTTGTGCGCCCGTGTGCATCAGCGCGAAAGCGTTTTCGCCTACAGTATGAGAATGAGGCTCGTTCGTTTTCGGTTGTGAGCTCAGCTGGAATGAAGCTGCTTGCGATTCTGGGCTTTCTGCTGGTGTTTCAAAGGTGTTTCAAAGTGTGTTGCACCCATAATCTATTATGCAAATTTGCAATCCCCCACCGCCAGCTCCCAGCACGAAAGCGAAAGCGTTTTCGCCAATCCATTTTCATGAGAATGGCTTCCTCACGCTGCTTTTTGCTTGGCTTCCTCTAGTCTGGAGAGCACTGTCGCCACTTAGTGGGTCGGTGGAATGGGTTGTACACGTTCGGTGGCTCCCATATTTATATAGGAGATGTAAAAGGGTTAGATGCACGTCCCACCGTCAAATCTTTTTTTTTTTTTTTTTGACGAGTCAACTCGTCATTGGCAGTCAACCGTTGGATTTTTTTTGACGAGTCAACTCGTCATTGGCAGTGAACGTGTTAATAACAATCGAAAATCTTGCTCGTAGCTGC
Source organism: Poromitra crassiceps (assembly GCF_964638095.1). Lineage (NCBI taxonomy): Eukaryota > Metazoa > Chordata > Actinopteri > Beryciformes > Melamphaidae > Poromitra > Poromitra crassiceps. Next base: position 100,518,486 of record NC_139624.1, on the reverse strand, counting down.
TTTAAAGGGGGACCCCCCAGATATGTGACAAAACGGCATGCTGCTTGATTTGAAAAAACCTATGGGAAAAACCAAGAAATGGACGTCTCCTCTTGTCTATACTATACTCTTTGGCTGTCCTCAGACAGGAATTATTTTACCGGAAATTGACACCACGACAGTTTGCCCACCACCTCAAAAAAAGTTATATGAGAGCTACAAAATCTTTATAAATATCAACAACTAGCCAACGCTGGTGGCCTGTATGGAAACAGCGTTGCTAAAAATGGTTGAAAGTTACATCAATTTGGTCATTCAGTGGCAAACTACTTTATTGCCATTGACTCCCATGTAACGATCGTTAACGTGAGGTTATCGTTAGCCGGCGGCCGCAACAGAACACAAACCCAGGACAAACCCCCCGCTCTTAACACGCTCTAATGTAATCACAATGGGAGATTTCTGCACGTTATTAACTTGTACAACTCTAGAGCAGTGGTTCTCAAATGGGGGTCCGTGGCACTTTGCCAGGGGGTCCGCGAAAAGTTTTCAGGAAAATAAAACTAAAAACTTTGTTTTTGCAAAAGCTTCATAGTTCAAAGAAAATATTTTATGCTTTAAATCTAAAATGGTTCATGGATTACATTCTAATCTAAGAAACCTATCAATTTGAAAGACAAGAACGTTACCGTGGAAACAATTAAGCTTAGCCCAAAATCACAAATCAGAATGAGAGGGTCCCCGCTATATTTTCTATCTTGTAGGGGTCCGTGGCTGAAAAAAACATTTGAGAACCTCTGCTCTAGAGCGCTATGCAGTCCGTTTTTAATTTTCGTTTCTCCCTTTTCCGTGATTCGTGTCAAAAAGTACAGTGCGCCCTCACACATCACCCACACATCACATCACCCTCTGCTTTTTCCTCTCGTTTAACGTGAGCCAGAGTGGAGCAGCTGGGCCGTACACACAACATTCCTTTCTGTTTATATTTTCTTTTGTTGCTTTAATTGTTATACTGTATTACCATTGTATGTATGCCATTTCCTTCCTTTTATTTCTATTTATGATTATAGTGGCTTTTATTGATAGTATTATGTTACATCACCACATGGCCATCTTGGTAGGAAAATAACAGGCGATTGTAATCAATTAACAGGTGATTAACAGGTCAAGTGACACAAACAGCCAATGAGCTGTGTGTATTGTAGCGCCATATTGGTAAGAAAATGCTTGTGATATCATGGGAATAGGCTTGGAGTTGTGAGGAGCCGGGAAAGGGTACAGGGGGAGTTACTATCTTGAAATCCCATAGTCTTTGGTTCATCGTGACGACAGGTTGTACCACATTTTGTACAGTTTTGAGGGCAAAAAATAGCAGGGTTGAACCCATAGAGGGCACTGAAAATGATACAAATGGTACAATGGTAACAGTTTGGTCTCAAATGTGGAAATTTTGACCAGAATTCTTCACACACCACCCCCAAAGTCATATATCGCCGCTGTCGTTCCAGGACCTCGAATTTCCAAAACATGAACTTTTCAGGAAGTAAAAAAAACCTGTTTGCTCTTAAACTACTGAACCAAATGTCGTCCAAGTTGGCACATGTCTTAATTATAGTTAGTTTCCCGCTGAATGTGTCATTACTTTATAAATATCTTACCTGGATAAGCTCAAATGATGTTGTTTATATTATCAGTCCGACTTGGAAGCGCTTTCTCACGGCCAGTCAAGCGGGAGAGAGTCGCATACTCATGCACGAGCCCCCAAGCTCCAGGCCGCGGGGGCGCGCGCAGGAGCAGCAGCATTGCCCCTCGCCTCTCATGGCCGAATGGGGGCTTTGGCATGGGCTGAGAAATAGTCTGACATAACGTAACGTTAACGTTACTTTATTCTCGTCAAAAAGCACTCCGATTTGCATGTTAAAACAAGTTTGCAGCCTAGGAATAACTGGAAAACATTTGATTGATATATTAACGTCAGAGGAAGCCAGGATTAGTCAAAACGATATGAGAAATACACAGCGCGTCTGCCGTGTGTGTTTTCCGGGGTTATTGTCCTGCGTGGGGGGGTACACACGGAGGTAGGGGGGGAATTAAGAGGTTTGACTGACAGATTGAGGGCGAATGGCGTTACGAGATTTACTCACAAGCTCGTTTTAATGCTTTTCCATTGGTTGCATTTGTTAAAAACCACACAGAGACGTGAAGGGTGACCAATGGCATTGATTCATGACAAAAAATAAAAAAGTGAAAAAAGGCACATTCGAGGTCCTGGAACGACAGCGACGATATATTGGTTAAAGGCTGAAAAAAACTGGGGGTAAGTTACACTTTAAAGTGACCGTTTGTAAAATTCCCTGATATTCCCTGACTTGCGCAGACTATCAAATTCCTGGACTTTCCTCATCTTGAAGACACCTCTCTCCAGGATATCGGAAATGCTTCAGTAAATCTGTTTCACTTGAACCCTCAAGGTTTGTACTCACAGACTTCTCTGTGGGTAGATCATTACCATGCTAAGGCATACAGAAGGTTTGTACTCACAGACTTCTCTGTGGGTAGATCATTACCATGCTAAGGCATACAGAAGGTTTGTACTCCTCTCTGTGGGTAGATCATTACCATGCTAAGGCATACAGAAGGTTTGTACTCACAGACTTCTCTGTGGGTAGATCATTACCACGCTAAGGCATACAGAAGGTTTGTACTCACAGACTTCTCTGTGGGTAGATCATTACCATGCTAAGGCATACAGAAGGTTTGTACTCCTCTCTGTGGGTAGATCATTACCATGCTAAGGCATACAGAAGGTTTGTACTCACAGACTTCTCTGTGGGTAGATCATTACCATGCTAAGGCATACAGAAGGTTTGTACTCCTCTCTGTGGGTAGATCATTACCATGCTAAGGCATACAGAAGGTTTGTACTCACAGATTTCTCTGTGGGTAGATCATTACCATGCTAAGGCATACAGAAGGTTTGTACTCAGACTTCTCTGTGGGTAGATCATTACCATGCTAAGGCATACAGAAGGTTTGTACTCCTCTCTGTGGGTAGATCATTACCATGCTAAGGCATACAGAAGGTTTGTACTCACAGACTTCTCTGTGGGTAGATCATTACCATGCTAAGGCATACAGAAGGTTTGTACTCACAGACTTCTCTGTGGGTAGATCATTACCATGCTAAGGCATACAGAAGGTTTGTACTCACAGACTTCTCTGTGGGTAGATCATTACCACACTAAGGCATACAGAAGGTTTGTACTCACAGACTTCTCTGTGGGTAGATCATTACCACACTAAGGCATACAGAAGCTGGATATGCTCTCACAAGCCTCTCTGGAGTGCTGGAATAGGTAGGGTGGGGCAGGATGGGTAGCGCACGTTGTAAGTGACACTAGTGAGTGTCATGCGTCACATGACACTCACTAGTGCACGAGTGTTCACTCTCCTTGAAAAAGACCTGAGCGACGACACACTGGCAGATGGCTCACTAAAATGGTGAGGTGCTTTCAAGCGTCTTGTCGCCGACCATAAGGAGAACTTCTACACTTACATAAGACTTACTGAAGCTAAAGAGAGAGGGCTTTGTTGATTAAAAAAACTGACTTCCTATCTTTTTCTTTCGTGGGACAGGAGAAGCTTGGGACATAGAGTACTACAGGGATGACGTATTTTTGTAGGCCGACTCAGCTAGTCATGCTAACTCCAGTTCCAAAGTCTAAAAGTCAATGGGATTTTTATATGGGGATTTCGGTTAAATGCATGGAATAAGTAACCTGACGCTGCCAGATGGATGTAAGTTCGTTCACATTTGTTTCACAACTTTGTGGAACAATGCCGCCCCCGTCTGGCGGAGTCAGGCTATGGAATAAGGTCTGTGCTTAACAAAAGTTTATGAAGCAGCAGACTTTGTGTTCAGCAAGATAATCTTCACAAATGAGGACCACTTTTATGACTTTTGAAAGGTTTTCTGAAAATCGTGTGGGGAAAAAACACACATTTACGCTTCAAAAATCATAAAAGTGGTCCTCCAGGTATTTAACCGAAATCCCCATACAAAAATCCCATTGACTTTTACACGTAGGAACTGGAAATGCTAACCTCCAGGTCTTCCAGACTAATTTGGAGTCAGAAGCAGCTAGTGCGAGACCAGGGGTTTCCCACAGAACCGCCTACTATTGGTCCGGGATCAGCGAGCTGCTGACATGGTCAAGACATGGTCTGCTTTATATTTGACTCTAAATGGGACCAAATTACAAAATGAACATCATGCTCTATTGAAGAAGACTTGAAACTAGCAATAGAGACAGTCGGCTATGGCATGACAGCACGCGAGTGGGGTAAAACGGCCCATATATCTCAATGGGCTGACTCACCAAAGGAAGGTGCTGCGGCTCTAAACTACAGGTTTGGGGATTCTAGAGCAGAACACAAGACGTCTGTTCAGATGTGCGTTTACTGCAGTGGTTAAATCCCGGATCATGTCTGTCTGGGCTGGGCTAGCAGCTAAATTCTAACTTCGCCTGAACCAATTGAGACCATAAACTCATTAGGAAAGGGTTTATTCAGGTCATAAATTAAGTGAGAAGTAGGGTCATTTTCCCATTGACTTCCATACAATCAACCTTGTTTTTGGAGCCAGTGGAGTCTGGCCATTAGGGAAAGAAATGCAGGTTTAAGGCACTTCCCACATTGGCTTGATTTTTCAGAATTGAAGGTTGGCCCTTGGAGGGAAGGAAAGGCTCATTCACTGTGAAAACGGCAGTGCTTAATCTCATTACGCCGATTGTCTATGGGAGAGAATTAGAGTGGATATGCAGGAATTATACATGTTGGGGTCGCACATAATGAGCACTACGTAATCCCCACACTCACAATCAAAGACTGCCAGGGACACACACACACACACACACAGACACACACACACACACACACAGACACACAATCACACAGACACACTCACACACTTCTACTGCCTTTAAAAGAACGCTGCCATAGAATTCCACAGACAAGCCTGACAGTCGTCGGATTGAAATGAGCGACTCCAATTGAGCCTTAACAGCGAGCAAAGTGCCAAATTACACAGAGTGGAGGGATTAACGCAGAAACGGACAGATAAACGAGAGAGAGAGAGAGAGAGAGAGAGAGGAAAGAAGGGCAGACCGTCGAAGTGAGGAGAAGCGCTCAATAATGAATGAGAGGAAAGTGGAGGATTTGGCTGAGAGCAACAGGGTCTGTAAATTAATGTGACACTGTAAAAAGGGGGAGAATGGCGGAAAGAGCTGGAGAAATTCACACTGGGGAAGTGAGGTGTTATAGCACCATCATGTGGAGGAAGAGTGCACAGCACCATCATGTGGAGGAAGAGTGCACCACCTAGACTGTCAATTAACAACATGTAAGTCTCAGGGGCCAGATGCATGAAAATAGACCCATAAGCATAAGGATTGCTTCCCTAGGAAAGGTTAGGCTTATAGTTAAGTTGTTCCACTACAGTACCTTTTGATTGTTGCAGATCTCTACTGGACTCTCTTCTTAAAGTCGAGCTGAACCCAAAAATGACTTTTCTTTTCTTTTAGTTCAAATACCTGGGTATGCAGTGCACCTATTTAATAATGTATGCAAACAAAATCACAAAAGTCTAATTTCTTTCATTTTTCACACATTTTCACATCAAAAGTTCATTTTTCAAGATTTCATTGATAACAGTAATTTACAGTTTGCTGACGTCACCTAGTACTATCAGATTTCTACCCCATTTCAACCAATCATATCACGACATGGCAGCTGTCAATCAAATGTTCATTTCAGGATAATTTTCTCTTCCAAATGAAGGGGAAAATGGCGCCTAGTGCCTGTTATCTGGCAGAACTCCTATCCCATAAACTAACTACTAACTTGGCCAATTGTTAGAAACATGAACAAAAAACAAAAACTATAATCTCTAAGAATGCAAAGAAATGTAACTGGCTTGTTAAAATGCGCATTCCAGGGATATCGTATTTACAGCAGCGATAATAGCGCGCGCAATCCGAGAGCTTGGTTGTCAGGGGTCGCACTTCGGAGATTCCAGCCCGACGGGCTGCACTCTCCGCTCGGCAACACGAAGGCAGCTGGCTGCCTGCGGCTCGCTGAGCTCCACTCAGCCGCATCACCAGGCTCTTCCCGAGGGGAGCGCCACAACACACTAAATCCCACTCGATTTGGAGGCGGAACACGCCAGGATTGGCCAAAGCCCAATCCAGTCCCCAGAATTGTCAAATAAAATCATCGACATGATACTATGACCCGCCTCTCAACCTGTCATCTTAGACAAACTATGTTTTCAGTCTGAAACGGACTCATATGCACGTGACGAACGGGTTCAGTTCGACTTTAAGGCTCTTTCCAAAAAACAAATATTGTTTACACATGGCAACTTGTATGAAATAGCTACAGTGTTTAAACTTACCACTCTGACAATTAAGCCTAATTTATACTTATTGGAAAGTGTTGCTCAACACATGGTCGCCGACAATAAGGAAAGTGTCGCTCATGTTGCTGCATTTATGGTTCAGTGAACATTGTCCTCGGCTCAACGGTCACGTGACACTCGACATAGAGAACGCTATAGAACTAGTGCAGACAGCCAAGAGTGGGAATATATGCTGTATGCTGGTTTGTTTATGTCTAGCCTGACATCGCCAGACCAATTCCCAACTGTCAAAGCAAATTAAACATGAGCTCACAGATTGGTCAGGTTCCCAGGCAGTAATAAAACCGCTACAGTGAAACCATGTTGGAGGCAAGACGTAACGTACTTGGCTGCAGCCGCATATAACAACACACAACCACACAACTCAGCTCCTCTCTCTCTGGGAAGTTGGTCACGGTGTTCTTTGTGATTTTCAGGAAGTCATACATCAAGGACAGGCTGATAAAGTAAGTGGGGACACGTTCATCATTCATTTCAATACAGCGAAAATCAAAACAAGGAAGTCAACCGCGCGTGCCTTCTATATAGCCAATCAGACTTGCGCGACACGCTGTGGCGTAGTTAGCAACATTAAAATTTTCACTTGGTAGGATACACTACTCGGCGACACTTGATAGTGTCAACAAAGACCTAATTTCTGTCGGCGATGGTTTCAAAAGTGTCAATAGACGAAATATAAATTGGGCTTTAGGCCTACTCAGTATGGTGGTTATATTCTTACCTACATGTAAAAATAAATCAAGTCTTCATATTATTGAATATAAACAGGACTGGTCCAACGATTCTCAACTTCTTCTTTTTTCTCATATCAAGGACCCCTAATTTAGTCCACATTAGAGCCACAGATCCCCCATTTGATGAGATCTTTGTCTCTGGGACCCAAATCTCTGAATATGTTTATTGTTAGATATGATTTTGTGCAGAACTCTATGATTATCTGTATTGTAGCTAGAGAGAAACTATGATCACAACAGTAATTATTCTACATTCTCTAATTGTGTTAGTTTAAATTGAGCAATGGTGAAGCTTAACAATTCATCAGTTTGCTGGGGACCCTCTTAAAGCATCCCTCCAGTGTATTTTGTAACTTGCGCTGTGTAGCACAAACAAAGAGCACTGAAGGCAAGAGACGAAGCGCTTGTGTTTTTCTCTTATAACAGCACTGCCGGCTGCCACCATGATGTTGCAGTGGAACAACCTATTAACCTTTTTCACAGCAGCCATTTTGTGTCTAAAAGGCAGGAAGTAGCACAGGTGCAACCAAATCACTACCGAGGGCCCCAGCACTGGCACACCTAAATGATTGGAAGTTGGAAACCCTAACTGATGTTTTGATTGCAGTTGCACCTGTGTTACTTCCTCCCTTTTAGACACAAAATGGATGCTGTGGAAAAAGGCCCATTAGTCTTCGGTTCTTATCAATGTAAGTTCTTTGGTGCAGAATCAGATGACACGAATCCGCCGGCCAATTTGTGTAGTCCGCCATCTAGTGGCGCCGCCATTACTGCAGTGGCAGGTAGACTGTGCTGCTGGCTGTTGCAGACTGCAGTAACGCTATGCCAAATGAATGACAGCGTCATGAGCTGGATTGATAACATGAGACAGTGGCCCCCAGTTACTGATGAAGGTACTATCTTATTATGGATGGGGATAGTAATTATTCAAATTGTAAATAGCGGAAAAAAGACCACTTAACGAGTGGCGTTATTGTGTAAACATGCTAATGTTAACGTTACTGTAACTAGCTAGCTAGCATAATAAACAATCAAGTTGCATGTAATCATTGCACACCAATTACATTAGTAAAAAAAAAAAAAAAAAAACGAATTTGTGTTTTTATAGGTATTCAAGAGTATTGGCTGGCTTGTGATGAGCAACAGAATGCCAACTACAGGTCTCTCATAGAGAGTCAACATTACCTGAGCTCGGGATGGCTTGACCAAATATTGCACACTCTACCAGATGATGAACACATCATTCTGAAAGGACCTGTCCGATATTCACAGTCCATCAACAACCATCATAATGTTGACATAACCCATGTCATAATCACTGTTAGCTTAGGCTAGGCAGCTGGCAGCTGCATGCTACTCATTATGAGGTGAAATAACATTAGCAATTTACGACTGTTAACCAAAACCTACCGTGCTGTAGTTATTGGGAACAAAGTCCTTTCTGTTAATATTCTTGATCCACCTCTGGCGAACAGCTCGGTCCTCTGCACGTCCAGGGAATCTATATTTGCATGTTTATTTATGGTTTCAGACAGGGGCACTCTTCATGTAGTAAAGGCTTGTGTATTTCACATTCGATTCTCTTCCAAAGCTGAAGTTTGCCACTACTGTTGGAGCAGCTGAGAACTGCACAGCTTCTTCCCGATTTCCTAGACATCGTTGTCAAAAGTAACGTTGAATGAAAATGTAAACGTAGAAAAATATACACTCGAGGATAGCTTGCATTCAAACGCGCGCGCCGCGTATTGTAATCCCCCCCAGGAACCACCGCAGTAAGCCACTGCAGTAATGGCGGCTTGTTTACATCCGGGACTTCGCCGGATTGGTGTATAGAGCAGGTGCTCATACAGCAAAGTGACTGGAGGGGGGCTTTAAGGACCCTTGTTGGTCCCCGGACCCCAAATTGAGAACCATTGGGCTAGTCTCACCTCAGAAACCAACGCTGGGGGTCTGTATGGAAACAGTGTTACTCGAAATGGTTAAAAGTTAAATCAATTTGGTCATTCAGTGGCGTTTTGTAAAGTAACTGACGTTAGCCGCTAGCATTAGCCACAGTAGCCGACTACCCATAATGCATTACGTTATCCCAGCACCCGAACGGGGATAAGAGAGACAGGGCAGGAGGTGGGAGGAGAGCGCACAACTGTTTCTTCTTATTGGTGACAACATTTGACTGTTTGGCAGTCAGTATGTCTGTGAAATTTCCCTTTCTTTTGCCTTGGTCCTCCATTGTGTTGCCGCAAATTAAATAAAATGTCAACAAGAGGGTTATCAGCAATTTTGCGGGGGTCAGCGGAGCGTCATTTGACGTCAGCACACTCTTCTAAACAGGTTGTGTGCCGCATTCCAGTGGGCATTCCCATGCTTTCACATGGACGCGCATCCCTACGACCGGTGTCATGCCGAGTTCTGCATCCCCGCCGAGAATTGCATCCCCACCACATGTTGGGGCTGTTTTAACTTCAAAACAGGGATGCAAACCGCCCCCGAGACTTGCCTCCCCCTCCATAAAGCTAGAAGAGACCCACAGATCTCGAGATCGAGATCACCTGTAGCTGGATTTTAAGCACCAAAGTCACCTCGATGCGGATTTTATGCATCAAAGTCGGTCTCCATGAGCCAGGACAGACCCCCCTGGCCTGGAGATCACGTTTACCCAGACAATTATATCATTTGTAAACAGTTACGTTTCCGTATAAATCATTACAATATGCTCCCGTGAGGTGGGGATGCATTTGGCGGCGTGGGTGCAAAACTCGGCATGACGTTAAGACCAGACGTAAGCCCTGTCGGTGCAACAGCCGTAAGTCCACTCTAAAGACTGGTCTTAATGAAGACCAACGTAGGAGTTACGACCAGGCATAGTTAAGACCAGTTGGTGCAACCGGCCCCTGAAGACTAGTCTTAAACTAAGTTTATGCAACTGGCCCCAGGGATTAGCAGCATTGCAAGTGTGTGTGTGTGTGTGTGTGTGTGTGTGTGTGTGTGCGTGTGCGTGTGTGCGCGCACGTGTGTGTGTGAGTACGTGTGTGTGACTGACTCGGTGTGTCCTTGGAAGACGTTGACGGAGTGGATGGAGGGGTCTCTGAAGTCCCACAGTCTGAAGGTGGTGTCTCTGGACGAGGTGACCACCAGCCGCTGGGTAGGGTGGGTGCAGCAGTGGGTCAGCTCCTGGTCATGGCCTGCGTGCACGCACACACACACACACACACAATATTGATCATGACCAACTCACTCACTGTACCTCTGGGTATGTGTGTGGGTGCATAAGATGAGATGGAACTTCAATGAATAAACATATAGAGCAGGGATACTCAACTTGCTTTGCCCGGGGGCCACTTTCGTGAAATGATAGAAGGCCAGGGGCCAGTTAATAAACAATCAATATACATTTTTCTGTAGCGGATTGTAGGTTTTTGGGGTCTCAGCTGGAGTTTAGTCTAACAATGTTGTGCACACCGGATAGTTAGTTAGGTTAAGTACATACATAAGTGCCTGGGTAGCGAGCAGACGGCGGTATTTGACAATTTAGCAGCTAAATCATAGATTATTGAAAGATATTCCATATTCCAGATTGAAATGCTATAACAGAAGTGGAGTATTGGCCAGAATGACATGAACATTTGGACACTTATTCAGCGGGTATCTTGCATGTTGCGTTCAGGTGCACTGTAAAAAAAAAAAAAAATCTTTTTTGCAATTCCATCGCGGGCCACACAGGGGGCGCCCGCGGGCCGCCAGTTGAGTATCACTGATATAGAGCAACTGGAGGAACAATAGAGCTCAACAGTCACGTGGCAGCGTGACGTCATCTCTGGTTCCGGAAGAGTATTTCCCCATACATTTTTTGGGAGAAAAAAAAAAATATATATATATATATATATATATATTTAGAACACGGCTCTCTCGAATACTCGATTCTGATTGGTCAATCAACAATATTCACCGGTCATTATTTCTCGACAACCGACCGCTGCTCTGCCACACCTGGATTAATCAGTTGGTAAGAGCATTTTGTCCGCAGACGCTACTAATTAGGCCAACCAGTTGCAGCTGTGGTGTCTTGTGTGCCAATTACGAATGAAACCGCTTTGTGTTGAAAACGCTATTAAAAAATCTATTTGAATAATTATTTTTGTCAGATTATTGAATGATTTAGTTGTAGGCCGTGTTCTAAGCGGGATAATGTATACTGAGCCGGTGATTACTGGAAATAATGACCTTCAGGTGAATATTAAGCCCTCCGCTGCGCGTCGGGCTCAATCATTCACCTGTCGGTCATTATTTCCACAGTAATCACCGGCTCAGTATACATTATCCCTTACATATATATATACATATATATATATACACACACACACACACACACACACACACACACACACACATATATATATATATATATATATATATATACACAAACATAAATATACCGTATATATATATATATATATATATATATATATATATACTGTATAGAGCGAGAGAGAGAGAGAGAGAGATTTAAGCCAGGAACCAAGCCAACCAGCCTGCTAAAGAATCGTGACCATAAAACATTTGATTCAGAGTTGAAAAAAACATTGGAAAAAAATGCTGGGTAAAAGACTGTGACAGAGCGTTTCAGCCAATGGGAGGGAGAGCACTCTGAGCGGCAATGGGTGGGAGCAGCGGCCTGAGCGGCTGCCATTAGACTGTTGGCTCGATAGAGCACCGCAGGAATGAGTCCAGAAGTAGCATGTTGGAGCTTACGGGGAATGCATACTTAATGCAATACTTAAATGCATAAAATACGGTCTGTGGTTAACAAAACTTTATGGGAGTGGTAATTTGTGTTCAGCAGGATAATATTCACAAATGTGAATAACTTAATGATGTGATTTCATCAGTGATGTCATCCTTCCTGGCTGAGGCTATAAGTTCAGTGATGATGTCATCAGTTATGTCATCCATGATGATGTCATCAGTGATGTCATAGCGCAGGCGAGGCCTTTAGCGGCCGAGCTGCGTATGTGATGCGCAATGGATGAGCTGCAGGGCGGGCTCCGGGCGAGCCTAGTATGTTAGTATGTTAAAGTTACGCAGTCCTGCTTTAAAATCCAGAAGAAACATGAAATACCGTATGTACAGTATGAAAATAAATGTAACAAATGTGACTATGGGAAAATAGGAATATGTTATACCATATTGTGCCATATTATGTAGGTCTGGCCGTGTGTGTATGGTTGTGTGAGCCTGCATGCTGCTTACCAGTGAGTGTGTGAACCAGTTCGGATGTCTCCAGCTCGTACAGGTTGGCGGCACGGTCCCAGGAAGCAGTCACCACCTGGCGGCCTCCCACCAGCCAATCCGCTGCGATCACCACGCCCTGGTGGCTCTTCAGCACCGCCGTGGCGACCCGGATGGTGGGCACCTCGAAGGGCCCCTCCCCGTCCACCTCCCCCTCCTCTCTGTCCGACGACTCCTGCTCCTCGTCACACGACGCCTACGGGACAGCACAGAGGACCACATGCAATAGTTCGGGTCAGAACTCCGAATCATAAGGAATAGAAAACCAGTGACAGCTTGGTTCTGTTTTTGGTTTAGTTATATGGGGCTTGAGGCTGATACCGATACCAGAAGAAATTCATATATATCGTCAGGGTATGCAATTCCGGACAGCTATGACCAAAAAAATCACAATCATAGGAATATATTTTATTATATTTTATATTTATATTCTGTGTTACACCTTTTTTGCAACTCCATTCCAACACATTCTCACAATTTGTATTCTTCCTATTGGAATTTATAGTAAATAGACCTTGTTTAAATTAAACTATACCTTTTTGTGTAATTGCTGACTCAGCAATCACGGTTATATATTCTCGCTCTTTATTTTGAGTAAAATAAGCAGAAATTTAATTATTTTGTATTATCACATTCACAGACTGGTATGTCAAATATCAGCCAGGAGAGCATGACAGAGCATGCTTTAATTATTATTTAATAAAGTACAGTCACTTTATTTATTTTCAAAACATAAAACTTCAGTTTCAAGTTTTCAAAACTAACTTTTCAGAATATAATTGACTCTTCTTTGTAAATAAAATTGTTTGTTCTTTGTTTGCTCTCCTGGCTAATACTTGACATACCAGTCTGTGATGACATCACAATTGCTCAAGTGACATCATTGATGACATCCTCATCAAGTGTTCGAGTGACATCACTGGTAACATCATCAATTATAAGTGATCACCAGTTATTTATGACATCACTGAAGATGTCATAGACATTGTGACATCATTAATGATGTCATAAATCCTTCCCTGCAGAGGCTTAGTACCTTTCTGTGACTGACTTAAGAGCCAACTAGCTAAGTAGCAGTACTGGTTGGCTAGCTACCGCCGCATACCGTCAAACAAACATTCAGATGACATAGAAGTAGGTAGCAAGTAGTGTTGTAGCTAATCATGGTGAACATAAAGAAACGGAAACGTCGAGACGTGATTGACTCTGACTCTGAAGACGGTGCTAGTAATAATAATTTACATCAGGAGGTGTTGTCTTTGGCGAAGACGAAGAGGGTTGACTCAGGTGAGCAGGAAGAGCCAGTTAGTAAACCTACTGCCTCCACAGAATCTGAGACATCTGACAGTGATGACGAGTCGACTGTTGGTGGATCTGACAAGAACACGAAAAAGAAGAAAGTGAATAAAGCAGCAGCCTCTGGCAGCTCCAGCTCGGACTCCTCCCAGGATGACGTGTTCCGGGACGGGTACGATGACGAGCTGATGGGAGATGTGGAGGACAGGGCTCGACTGGAGCAGATGACAGAGAAGGAGAGGGAACAAGAGCTGTTCAACAGAATTGAGAAGAGAGAGGTGCTCAAGAGATATTTTGAAATGAAAAAGAAGTTGAAGACTGCAAAGAAGAAGGAGAAAGAGGAGAAGAAAAAGAAACAGCAAGAAAAAAGAAAGCTATCTCAGGTTTCAGACACACAAGTGGTCATGTCGCGTAACAAGGAGAGACGATCAAAGCGTGACGAAAAAGTCGACAAAAAGTCCCAAGCCATGGAAGAACTGAAGGCAGAGCGCGAGAAGAAGAAGAACAGAACAGCAGAACTACTGGCCAAATGTCAGCCCCTGAAGTGCAGCGAGGTGTACTCTGATGAGGAGGAGGAAGAGATGGAAGACGGTGACAAGTCATCAGTAAAAAGTGATTGGAGTTCACGTTCTTCATCTGATGACGATGACGAAAAAGATGGGATTCCGCCAAAGTCCCAGCCAGTTTCACTAGCGGATGAGCTCAACCGGGTCCGCCTGTCCAGGCACAAGCTGGAGCGCTGGTGCCACATGCCCTTCTTTGCCAAGACTGTCATTGGCTGCTTTGTGAGGATCGGGATTGGGCAGAGCAGTAGTGTGAGGATAGGAATTGGCCAGAGCAGTAGTGTGAGGATAGGGATTGGCCAGAGCAGTAGTAGGATAGGGATTGGCCAGAGCAGTAGTGTGAGGACAGGGATTGGCCAGAGCAGTAGTAAACCAGTTTATAGGGTTGCTGAAATAGTGGACGTGGTAGAGACGGCCAAGGTTTACCAGCTTGGATCGATGAGAACAAACAAAGGCTTACAGTTAAGGCACGGCGGCGACACGCGTGTTTTCAGACTTGAGTTTGTGTCAAATCAAGAGCTTACAGAGAATGAGTTCATGAAGTGGAAAGAGGCGATGATAATCGCTGGGATACAATTCCCAACTGTTCATGAAATCACCAGAAAGGAGCAGTCCATCAAAGAAGCTATGAACTATACGTTCAATGACAAAGACATAGAGGATATTGTGAAAGAGAAAGCCAGATTCCGAAAAGCACCACCAAATTATGCCATGAAGAAAACGCAACTCTTCAATGATAAGGCCATGGCAGAAGAAAGCGGAGATGGCGATGAAGTGAAAGTGATCCAGAATGAGCTGAACAAGCTAGAGGAGAGGGCAGAATCCCTTCAGCACAGGACCTCTGTCATCAGCTACATTAATCAGAGGAACAGGAGTTGGAACCTCATGGAATCTGAAAAAGCTCTCGTGCTTGAGGGACAAAATACCAAGAACCAGCAAATGGATCCTTTCACCCGGAGACAGTGCAAGCCTACAATGGTGTCTAATGCTAGAGACCCAACAGTCCATGCAGCTATCATGGCTCACCTGAACCAGAAATATGGCTCTGGGTCAGGGGGGCAAGATCCAAATTCTGCAGAGAAGAACAAACAGGGGCAGCAAGCGAGCCAGAAAGACAAAGATGCCAACAAGCCAACCAGCGACCTCTCAGAGGAACTGTTTAAAGTTCACGACTTTGATGTCAAGATCTGTCTGCCTGACTGCCTGCCCGACTGTGAGATCTGCAAGGTCAATCCAAAGCAGATGAAGGACGGTGCTCATCGCATGTCCTTCAAACTGGAGGACTACAAGCCGATGAAGGACGGTGCTCATCGCATGTCCTTCAAACTGGAGGACTACAAGAAAAGGAGGGCTCTGTTCTAATGGCTGTGGCTAGCCTCTCAATCAGAAACCATGTGGCGTGGCTGTGTGTGAGTGTGTGTGAGTGAGAGAGAATGAGTCCGGGAGGAAGTGTGTTTGACTGTTTATCCCACATGTGTCAATAAGACAAAGACAAATCAGGCCCGCCAATAAATTCTGACAATCAATTCAAGTTGCTCGGGTGCCTACTTTACATCGGTGACAATACGTTGGAAGATTTCTCTCGCTCTCTCTCTGCTCTCTTCTGTGTGGTCGGCCCACTTGCTGTAGAAAACCCCCCTCCCTTTGAGTACCGAATATCTAATCACTGTTAGTATGCAAATGAGCCAATGGTGTAGGAAGATCGTTTGTGCACTTGTTATTGTGTGAGTTTTAAAAGTTTGAGTCAACTCTGTTATTTACGGAGAACACCAATTAAGAAAAGAAAAAACGTAACGTAACCGTATCACACTGGCCAGGGGTACCGGGAATCTACTCGCCTCCACCTCGCCAAGCCGACTGGTGCGCGCCGCTCCACGCGGAGAGGGGCCGGTGAGGTTGGTGTTTTTCTCAAGCTGCCTCTCAGACAAAGGCTATGTATGGGGCGCCGGCCATAGTAGCATTTTGTCGGCATTCCCACACAGACCGACTGTATCTATATGCACCTAGACTCTCTCCCAGACAGTGAGGCGTCGCAACGTCTCTACAGTATGACGACGACAACCAGTTGTTGCTTCTTCACAGCATAGATATGTTCCTACAGTATATACAGTATCTGTCTTATTTTGGTCGTTTGGGTTTTCGCCACCTAATGAAAATGGCCAGGGGCGGACTGGGATCCTAATTCAGGCCGGGCATTAGATACCAAGCAGGCCAGGCCGATACGGGCCGACGCGCGTGCCGGCGTCCGAAGGGCGGCGACGGAAAATTTGGGCCGTCTGAAGCTCAATTTGGGCCGTTTGAAGCCCAATTTGGGTCGTTTACAGCCAGATTTGGGCCGTTTGAAGCCCAATTTGGGGCAAGTCCAATTTTACAATGAGATGCACCCACTTTAACCCTGAATAAAGTAATAAAACCACTAGTAAACCAGTAGGCAGCGCCTGGCCTGCTGTTCAGTG
Organism: Poromitra crassiceps; assembly: GCF_964638095.1. Taxonomy (NCBI): domain Eukaryota; kingdom Metazoa; phylum Chordata; class Actinopteri; order Beryciformes; family Melamphaidae; genus Poromitra; species Poromitra crassiceps. Next base: position 100,501,694 of record NC_139624.1, on the reverse strand, counting down.
AGTGGCCTGGCCTGGCCTGCAAAAAAATAAAAATAAAAATAAAATAAAATTTGCAGGTCAGGCCAGGCCAGGCCACCGGGCATTTGCCCGACGTGCCCGATTATGCAGTCCGCCACTGAAAATGGCTGATCCACACACTGTGTGTGCCCCTTGTACATTTTTCCAGCAGGTTTGATAGCTGTGAGGTGTCAAGGATAAAGTGCACTCACTTTTATTTTTGAAATGCCCCCCCCCCCCCCCTCCCCCCCCTTTTATCCACACGGAGAAAATATGTGTATATGTATGTATGTATGTACGTATGTACGTACGTATGTATATATGTACCACAAATGTGGCTATTCCACAGCCAGGATCCCCTATATCCAATGCTTGGGAATGTGCAGCTTATTCAAGGGTCAGGTAAATTAAGTTTGAACTTGTAACACTTTCAACGGTGTATGTATATGGAATGATGTCTGATGATTTAATTCGCTAAAAATATGATTTCCTTCCAGCTTTGTCAATGTTCTGGTCTGGTTTCCACTCCAGTTGGGCTGAAAACCATCTAATACAATGTATGTGAGACAAGTTCTAGAATACATTCTGACGTATTTCTGAAACCCATTTGCAAAATTCCCTGATAGTCCCTCACTTCCCCTGTCTGGAATACACTTCTCAAAAGTCCAGGATCTTCTAGGACAGTGATACTCAACTGGCGGCCCGCGATGGAATTGCACACATTTTTTTTTTTTCCTTTTTACAGTGCACCTGAACGCAACATGCAAGATACCCACTGAATTAGGCCATGTTCAGACTAGGAGGCCAAATCTGATTTGTGAACTTTAGTGACCTATTAATGACTTTATCCAGATTAGTTTTATGAGTCTGGACGCTCCAAGTCTGATTTGTGTCACTTGTCCCAAACCACATATGGAGGTAGTTTCCAATCTGCTTTCGACTGATGTGACTTGAGTGCGGACGCGCAGATCCACCAAATCTGATCTGAACGTCACTCGCAACTCGTCATCAAATGCTTCTGCGCAGGAAAACCACATCACCAACGTACGTATTTACTGACGCCCACGTCATTACCATAGCAACCAATGCAGATTAGGGGTCGACCGATTATCGGTTTGGCCGATTATTATGGCCGATATTCATCATTTTGCCGATTATCTGTATCGGCATTTTCATTGGCTGTTTGCCGATATCATAATTTAATAAAAAAATTCGCTAATTTGCGGCTGCTGCACCTGGAAGAATCCTCTCCTACAGTAATTCCCTCTGTGTGTGATCTGGAGCAATGTCCCGCCCACAGCGCTATCTGATTGGTTACACATCAAGCAATAGCCTATCAGAGGGCTCAGAGATGAAATCTTGACACCTCACCTCAGTGCTCTGTTCAGCGCAGCCTGTGCACTGGACGGAGACAGAGCGAGGCTGCCTGTAAAAGTGAGTGCAGCGGACTTGACTAGTTGGCTGCTGACTGTGATAACGATAACAAGATAACAGAGATTATTTGTGTACTGATAGCATAATATATCTTTGAGTAACGTTGGTGCCTGCAGTGCTGTGCAAATGCAACTCAAACTTATCACCACCGCTGTTGAAAAGGGCAATAGCCTAGCCTACAGTAACCTCACAAAACATTGGGGCACTAGTTTTTAATTCCATAAACCATAGTAGCGTGTCCACGGTGTAGCGTCGCTCTTTTTGAATCAAATGGCCATTGTTGTCAGTAGCGAAGCTGTTTTATTGATCCAGTCGCGCTGCGTGTCCGAAAAATACATTGGCAGGCTGCAGGCATGTCTGGGCAAGCTGCAGAGCGGCTTTTTTTCTGTTCTCTGCCTGGAACAAGGAACCGAATAAACTAGGACGAGACATTTCGTCAGCGGAGCGGACTCTGTTTGTTTGGAATGAAACAAGGAACCGAATAAACGAGGATGAGACATTTCGTCAGCGGAGCGGACTCTGTTTCGAATGAAACAAGGAACCGAATAAACGAGGATGAGACATTTCGTCAGCGGAGCGGACTCTGTTTGTTTCGAATGAAACAAGGAACCGAATAAACGAGGATGAGACATTTCGTCAGCAGACTCTGTTTGTTTGGAGGATGCACGGATGAACATGTTTGTTTCAGTATTCTCCTTTGAGAGCCTGGGGGTGAGGTTATCAGGTGTAAGCGGAGGGAAACCCTCTATTATCTTGTTACTGTAGTGAGTCAGTGTTACCGTAGTTTGTTAAAAGTATAAGTCCACAGCTTTATCTTGATAATATGCCCAAGTCTCCACTAGATTGAGCACACACACACACCACTTTGCTTAATGTTAATAATAGTGTGACTATTTTCAATTAATATTGCAGTTGGATAAACTGAAGAAAATGCATTTTAACAATCGGTCGTGTTATTCAAAATTTTGACACCAAGATTTTCTATTTTACTGCAAATATATATCGGTTCCAAAATATCGGTTATCGGTCTGCTTGACTCGCGATAATCGGTATCGGCCATGAAAAAGCCATATCGGTCGACCCCTAATGCAGATAGGCTGTATAGGTCTGGCCACACAGATCCGACTTGAGAATCAGATTTGTGGCAGTGCGGACACACTCCCAAATCAGATTTGGGAAACCAATCAAGATAATGATGATTAATGACTTTATCAGCAAATCGGATTTGCCTGTAATGTGAACATGGCCTAAGTGTCCAAATGTTCATGTCATTCTGGCCAATACCCCACTTCTGTTATAGCATTTCAGTCTGGAATATGGAATATCTTTCAATAATCTATGATTTAGCTGCTAAATTGTCAAATACCGCCATCTGCTCGCTACCCAGGCACTTATGTCTGTACTTAACCTAACTAACTATCCGGTGTGCACAACATTGTCAGACTAAACTCCGGCTGACACCCCAAAAACCTACAATCCGCTACAGAAAAATGTATATTGATTGTTTATTAACTCATTGAGTGCCAGCCACTTTTGGAGAACGGACGCTCCCAGTGCCAGAGTTTCAGAGCTTTTTTCAGTGATTTCTCGAGGCCCACAGAATATTGTGTGATATTACTATGTAAACAATGAACACGCAAAAAGAACGATGAGACTCTTTTCTATCATCAGCAAAAACAGGTTTATTGATATCATTTTCCGTTCTTTAGTTATCAGCCGGAGAAGATAGCTTGATTTAACAAAAAAGAGCAGTTTTTTTCTAGAAGCTGAGATAATGGCTCTTTTGTGAAATTAAACATTTCAAACACATCACTGACTCTGAAGCTAATTTTCTGATGTAGTCACACCTCAAAAATAATTTCCTTCAATAAAACAGTGAAGGCCAGGGAATTTTGTTTGGCAGAATAATATTTTTAGCTGCAACCAGCAGCGCTGGCCCCTGCGTGCGCTGCTGGTTGCAGCTTCTTGCTGATCTTGATTTGCTGCTGGTGGGCATCGGCTGGTGGCTTGCGTTTGCCAACCCTGTCCTGCTGCCTGGGTCTGTCTGGGTCAGTGTTGTGTGCTGTACTGCGTGCCCCCCCCCCCCCGCCCCGCCCCGCCTCAACTGCACACTCCTCCTTATGGGAGGTGGCTCTCTGCTGAGTTTGCTCTGCACTGTGAAGGGTGCGCGTCGGCGACATCCAGCTTTTTCCGCGTGTTTGTCACCGGCTACTACTGTATGCTTCCAGTTGAGAATAATAACGGCTGATCATGCGAATGGGCTGTTGGCGACAGCCTGTCGCAGCGGACATGGAGGAGCTCAATTGTGGGAGCAGATTGGCTGCTGCCTGCTGCAGGCACATCTAACGTTAAAACGCTTCATGCATATCGATGCATACGGATGCGATGCGATTTCCGTTTCCCCAACGACTTATTCTCTGTTTTTCTCTGCCTTTCTGTTAACCTGGAGAGCACTGTCGCCACCTAAGGGTTCTGTAAAATAGGTTATAGACCTCCAATAGCTATAATATTTGTACAGGAGAGGCAGAAGGCTTTGATCGACGCCCCACCGTCAAAAAACGCAATTGACGAACATGTCCGTCCTTGGCACTCTACGTTACTATTTGAAATGACGAACATGTCCGTCCATGGCACTCAATGAGTTAAAGGAGAATTTCGGTTTTTTTTAACCTGGACCCATCTCCTGGCATTAATTATGATTTGACCACTCACCTAGCGATGTCCGCGGCGTTTCTGGCCGTCCTAGCGTTGTTTTGAGATCAATAGCGTCCAAGTCAGTTGTAAAATGGAGCTGATTTGGGGCCAAGTGTGAGCCTGTCTTTCCTGCATCTAAATAGCTATTTTTATTCCCGTTTTCCCCAAATATCGTCATAATGTGATCCCTCAACATCCACCAGAGTTATATTTCACCCCAGGCCATTTCCTGGAGTCGCACAGGGATCAAATTACCTCAAACGTGATCTCGGTCACCAAGTCTCGTGAAGTCCCGCGATACTTTCCTGCCGACTGGCAGGGCGCTTTGCGGTGGTGGTTTTAGCGTAACCTATGTGGGGTTTGGCATAACCTTCGTTATTTCGAATCCCACATAGGTTACTGACTTGGACGCTATTGATCTCAAAACAACGCTAGGACGGCCAGAAACGCCGCGGACATCGCTAGGTGAGTGGTCAAATCATAATTAATGCCAGGAGATGGGTCCAGGTTAAAAAAAAACGAAATTCTCCTTTAACTGGCCCCTGGCCTTCTATCATTTCACGAAAGTGGCCCCCGGGCAAAGCAAGTTGAGTATCCCTGTTCTAGGATCTTCCAGGAATGCACTGAGCAGTGGGAACCCAGGGAACAGTTACTCACACTGACATCTGGGGGTGGCTGAGGGGTGGCTGGAAGCTGCACCATGTAGCGCCAGATGTGGGCCGTCTGGTCCCCAGAGGCTGTGGACACACACACATGCACGCACACGCACGCACACACACACATGCACATACACCCACACATACACACACACGTCAAATTACACTGTGCTGAAATCATTGCTCAAGAGACAATCAGGGTTCCTACACATTTTCAATTAAACAAGACATAGGGCCATATCTTAGGCCCAGTACAAGGGCAAGCATTACTTTGCTAGTTTCTAGCATGCAAAATCCCCATTTTTGGCCAGCGCACGCAGTGGCCCAATTTGCAAGCCCATTTGGGGGACCATTTGGAAGCCCATTTGGTCGCACTCAGAAACCATAAGACCTGCCGCTACCGAACTTGGAAGGTAGGTTCAGAGTCACCTCTTACTATGGGCGGAAAAATTACACTTGTTGACCACTAGGTGGTGCTATAACAGCCCTCTTTACATTCTGGTCCATAACTTTTTAACTGTAGCATCTACAATCATAATTATTTATTTTTAACAATGTCACTGCCTGCCACAACCAACAGGCTCGTCAATGCTTTTCTGCGGTAGCCATATGCTAGGTTTCGACGTAGCTTTGTTTCTTTTAATTCCCACAATCTTCTAGTTTGATATAATGCATGCTGACAGCAGCTGGGTTAATAACTGCATGAACATTATTCTTCACATCTTAGCTAAAATTGGCTAAGTGGGTAGCGGCGGTGTGTGTCATGATTGTGATATCATCAGTTATCAGTGATGTCATCAGTGATGTCACTCGAGCAATTGTGATGTCATCAGACACACACACACACACACACACACACACACACACACACACACACACACACACACTCGTACGTACGTACGTACCTGTGAGGGCCATCTGCTCTGTGGGGTGGAACTTGATGGAGTTGACTGTGTGAAAGAATATTCCTCATCAAGACATCTTCCTTTATCCAACAAACATCTACAAACGAATTAGCACTATACAAAGTGTGAATGTATAGATAATATAGATTTTATTATAGACTTTGAAAAGTTTGCACAATTGAAGATACAATAAAGTCAAGGAAGGACTTTCAGGAATGAGGTCCCAGGTCTCTTACCTGATCCTGCATGGCCAGCATACCTCAGCAGACACTTCCCAGTCTCTATGCTCCACAGCAGAGCTGAGTGGTCTGCAAGGGGAGAGCCAGGTTCACCTCCATGCAGCCATTTATATCATGTACAACACATTCTATCAGCTGAGGATCTGATAGGAATGGTTGATTCGGTGCTACCTCTAGCATTCAATCAATCATTACCACGTGTATTTTGCCTCAACAGTAGAATTATTGTAAACAAACCACCAGACCCTCACTGAGAAGCCTGGCAGCCTCTACTGGCTTCTACTCTACATTTTATATTCTGTGCCACCAGTAATTACACTAAGGTAAAGTTACAGTATGACAATTCATTTGACAATGACACAATGATGTAAATGTACCTTTATTTAGCCTTGACTAATGATTCACATTAAAAAATCACTAGATGGCCTGTTGGCCGTGTAGAACAATGCAGCGGTTGATTTAAACGGTAAGTGCGGTGTGCTGGTGTTCAGTACCTGCGGAGGCGGTGCCGAGGACCACCGGCTGAGTGCGGGTGACACTCAGGTCCCAGATCCCGTCCCTGTGGCCCAGGTACTCCTTCTGCAGCTGGCACAGCGCCCGCGAGCCTGTGGTGGCTTTGAAACTAGACACAATCTGGAAAGGGACGGCAGAGGAGAGGGAGAGAAAGAATCATAGAAAGAGGAGAAATAAAAGATAAGAATTCTTCCTCCCGCTGAACTCTGGTCAAACCAAAACATGTACTAAAATTTTGAGCCCAGATCAAATGAAAGTAACTAGAGGTGCGCCAATACCACCAGTCTTTCCAGAACTGATCAAATAGAGTACTTAGTTAAATCAACCGATATGAGTACCGATCCAAGCATTACACAATTTACAGCCATTCATGCTCCCTGTTATTGGTCTATTATGAAACAGGTACAGGAGCAAGTGCATCAACTGGGTTTATAGGCTATTTCACAAAAAGCAAAATAGCTTCTAATTTTTCATCACTAGTCAAACACAGTTTATTGTTATGGTGCAAATACACTGGATGCTGAAGCGATGTGAAGCGTCTGGATGCACAGGCCGCTTGTTAACAGATCAGACCGGAGCAAAACAGACCACTTCTGATGTAAATGGTCAGGCTCCTCCTGCTCAAGCTGAATTTACGCACGGCACCGTTTTCGGATCCAGTGTGTTGGCGCCACTAAGACTCCAAAACAGTTTAAGAATAGATTAGCAGATAAGGAAGAGTGTGGCAGAGAGGGAATGCTGCCTCCCACACTTCATTTGCAGATTTGGTGTGGGAGTTGGATCGGCACTAAACCCGGTAATAATAAAGATACTGTTGGTGCAACCCCACTAGTATATTGCACATGGCTTTTTAGTAGCTGTAGGCTACCAGATGAACTATGCTGGGAGAGAGTCAACTGTGGCTCTGTCACAGTGCAGGCATCAGTACATTTGAGAGGACTGTTGACAGGCCAGCCTGTAATGTACAGTACTAGGGATGGGCATTTCTAGCAAAAACACTATTCGAAATTCGCTGGCCAAATTCGAATTTAATTCGAAATTCGAAAAAAAAAAAAAAAATGTATATTTTATTTTTTTTGTGAGTGAAATGTTGCATTGTCTCCCCTGATTCTAAGTCTACGGCTTTATTAATTAATATAAAAAGCTTCTGCTGTGGATTTTTAGCTCAAACAAGCATTGCACCACTGAAGTAAAGAACATGTTACATGACATTGACATTTTCGAAAATAAAAAACAGTTTTGACAATCATGAGTGGTTCATTAAATATTTAGTAGGCTCAGGTCTGAGTGCCAAAGGGGTGCCAAAGTCACCCCCTCTCCCTCTTCATGGGATTTCATCCGCCATTCATTTTTCCATAAACCTTGCTTAAAATGCTTATAAAAATTGTTTTACTTGCTCAAACCAAGCGATTTGACTATACTTAGAATCAGGGGAGACAATGCAACATTTCACTCAAAAAAAAAAAAATTTTTTTTTTTTTTTTTCGAATTTCGAATTTCAATAATAAAAGTCGACCTTGATAATAACAACGATTATTCGAAAATTCGAAATTCGATGCCCATCCCTATACAGTACATGCTAACCAAAGCAGAAGGCTACAGCTATTTGTCATTAGATGTAGCAGCAAAGCATCTCGGTTCACTTGTGTCAGAATGTGTTAGCGTACGCTCTCATTCTGTCGGGGGAGGGGGGGGGGGGGGGGGGGGGGGGGAGTTTACGGTCAAAGTGCCAACAGTTTTATTTGTTGCCTGTGATTAGAACACAATGAGCAACTACATTTAACCACCCACATGACAAGGTAATCAGGGAATATACACTCACCAAGCACTTTATTAGGAACACCTGTACACTGCTTAATCATCATGCAGTTGTCCAGTCAGCCAATCATGTGGCAGTAGTGCAATGCAATGCATAAGATCATGCAGATACAGGTCAGCAGCTTCAGCTCAAACATCAGAATGGGGGGGGGGAGTGACCTCAGTGGCTGTAGTCTCGGCTCCCAGACGTTTGGTGAGCTGCGCCACCAAACGTCTGGGAATTTCACTGTCAGAAACTGTCTGTCCGAGCCCGGCGAGAACCACCGGCAGCAGACACGCCTACATTTATTATTATTATTTTATTTGGTAGCGGCAATGCCATTTATCATAGTCCTAACACAGAGCATGAAGCTGATATGCTCCAAACAAAATTTATAGCTGTGGTTTATTTTACAATCATTTTTTCTACCCGGAAGTGGTCTGCTTGCTACTGTGAGTCATCAGCAGGCTCTGTAACGTTAGCCTCGGGAGTCGGGTTTATCGCTGGGGGAAAGACCTCTAGCCGCCGGGGCCGGATGAAACACGTCCTATTAACAGGTTATGTTTGTTTCTACGTGATTAATATGTTTCTCCGCAAATGCGACGATGTTTTGCGAGACACCGGTTCTGCATGAGAACTGCCCCCAGAAAGCAGGCCCGCCCACAACACTCATGATTGGTTCTCCGATGCAAGGCTTCCAACAGCGCCACCTAACGTTATGCAAAGATTTAAATAGTAATATTCTCAGTCTTACAGGAGTGAAACGGATTAAGACTGAGGGCTGAGTCTACAGTGGCTGTGGCATGGTTTGGATGTGCCAGAGTGAGTATTTCTGAAACTGCTGATCTCCTGGGATTTTCCACACACAACAGTCTCTAGAGTTCACACAGAATGATGTGCGGGGAAAAAACAAACAAACTCCAGTGATGCCAAAAACAAAAACAATCCAGTGAGCAGCAGTTCTGCGGACTTGTTGATGAGAGAGGTCAGAGGAGAATGGCCAGACTGGTCGGAGCTGACAGAAAGGTGACAGTAACTCAGAAAACCTCTTTACAACTGTGGTGAGCAGAAATCCTTCTTGGAATGCACAGCACATCGGGTGCCTGGGTAGTGCAGCGGTAGATTCTCTGCCTACCAACACGAGGGTCGCAGGTTCGAGCACCCATGTTACCTCTGGCTTGGTCGGGCATCTAGACAGGCACAAGTGGCCCGTGGTTCTGGTATGTGTCATGGGCCCTGCACTACTAGTGCTTTATCTGGTCGCCCTGTTTGGGGGGGGACTTATTGAATGATCCTCGCATGTGGTACTGTACGTCCTGCCGGTGAATCTCCTCGCTGTCAGGTGAAAAGAAGCAACAGGCTGCACATGTATTGCAGATAGCGTGTGTTAGTCTACTCTCTCCCCAGATCGGGCAGAGGGGGTGGAGCAACGACTGGGACAACCTAACTGGGAATTTGACCAAGTACAATTGGGGAGAAAACGGGGGGATAAAAAAAAGAAAAGAATGCACAACACATGGAAACAGGTGGCAGATGTCATTTTGCAGCTGATACCTACCCTGCATTAGTACTGAGCACTTTATTAGATACACAGTGTTCCTAATAAAGTGCTCAGTGAGGGGCACTTTACACGAGGACGGTTTCCTATGGAAACGGGGAATTATTTTATCGTTAGTGCCTCCCTTTTAGACGGCGACGGCGAATTCGCGCTTAGGAAACGACACATTTTGGAACCACCCTCCAGAGTGAAAATTGTTAGACGCTTCCCGCTGAGCGGGGCTGAGGGCTCCATGTAATCGCTTTGGAACGGCACATTTCAGAAACTCTGACGTGCCTGCACAGGCGACACACGCGATTACGCCATAGCCGTGCGCGAGTTGGCAACCAAATAAAACGTCAGTATGAATGAAGTTTGGCAACATTCAGAATTAAGCTACACTACGGCCAACTTCAGTTACATGTTCAGAACGTTACTGCTGCGAGGAGCCGATGGCTGTACCCGGTCGGCATTTAATGTTAGTTACAAAAGCACGTCGACAGTGTTTTCTCACTGCCAGTAGCCTAACGACAGTAGGGTTTGACAGATCAATCAGCGCTCCCGGTCATCGCTGCTCGTTAAAGATTTCCAATAGGCGTTATTCTGATAAACTGGTCACATATATGTTACGTTCTCACCCGACAAATATTAAAACTTTAAAACAGTTTGGGGTTTTTTTTAGCTTGAAAAAAGCTTTTTGGCGAGTCTAAATGACTGCGGAAGGCGGACTCTACTTCCGTGTTTCATGCCCCAGCGTCCTTGTATGGGCAAAGAATAAGGTGATCACACTGCCACCTAGCGACCTGGCATGTACATTACGGCGTTTTAAAAATTCAACAGCGCTCATGTAAACGGGGAGAAGGTGTGAAGGAAAAGGTGTGAAGGAAACGCTATTGTGTCGTTTCTTCCAGAAACTGTCCTCGTGTAAAGGGCCCCTGAGTGTAGTTAGTGCGGCTCATTTGCATTAGTACCGAGTCACTTCAGTCTGGTCAAAATTAGTTTTTGGTCGTGTATCGCAGCCAGATAACAGGTTAGCTGTATAATAGAGCTAGTTTCAGCCAGATAACAGGTTAGCTGTATAATAGAGCTAGTTTGGTCAGGAGGTTAATCTGAGAAGTCCTCCCTTGAGCCCTTGGGTCCTCTTTCCTAACTTCCAACTCATAAGGAATACACCAGAAGGTTTGCGTATTCCGTTTAAGGAGTGATACAAAAATCACAAGCCCAGATCACTTTAGAGAGGGTGTAGAGCAGAGAGGAGAGCAGGAGTCAAGGTCAGACATCAGCCAAGAAACTCAGCCCACTACCGTCTCCCGCCACGCTTGGTTGAGGACGTTACCCATGAATCTCCACAAGGCACCCACGAATCTCCCCACAACTCCCATGAGGCCGCGCTGAAGTTGCGAGGTCCGCCTACTTTGCCGTGGAAAGTGTACAAACGCTACATCGGCAAGAGATTGAAAGGAAAGAGGTGTTTTTTTTCCATTTTTAATCCACCAGAAGAATATGTGGCAAATGCTGAGTTGAGTGGGAATTTAGCGTGAAATGTCTGTATGAACTGTGTGAACATTCATTTTCTGAATCTTCACTTTCTGAATCTAAAAATCTGTATTCCTTGTCCTTAAACCCAGTAGACCCAAAATCTTATTGTAGGAATACATTATTACTTGAATCTATTAAAACAATGTAGACTAAAAATTTGACTACATATACTCAAAAAAGATCAATTGTTAAAATGTTTCTATTGATTGCCCACTCTTTATATGACCTTGTTGAAGAGGAAACGCCAGTCTTCCCTCCCCTAACTGAGTAACAAAGGGCTTTTTGATAAGTCTGTAATCATGACCCCAGGCCTAAATCCAAACTGTTACAAATGTACATAGATGTGTCATCTTATTAGCTCTATAGACTGTGTTTACATGGATAATGGCAGTTACCTTGCTGGTGGAGGCTTTGTAAGTTGTCTTCAGCTTCTGTGAGAGTTGACTGGTGCTGTGGCTGGCTGTGTGGCGGACAGACAAAGAGGAAGGAGTGAAATTCACCAGTGTCGACCTCACTAGTTTTTTACTGCCGTGTCTAGTAATGACCTAATAAAGTGGCTTTTAACCAGATACACCTCACAATGCAAAGGCTTGTTAATAAAGTGGCATGACTTTTAACCAGATACACCTCACAATGCAAAGGCTTGTGTGTTATTCCTAGTTATTAGTTACTGCCTGCATGGCTGCTTGCAGTGGAGATGCGGCCGTGTGGACAGCAGCAGGGATGAGCGGTATCACAGTTAGGTAATATGAATGGCAATATGCTTGGACACTGTCTTGTCTATCTAGATCAAGGTGTATTGTGCCTCTAGATACATTTACGGTACCTTCTTAATTTAGATCAAGGTCTATTGTGCCTCTAGATACATTTATGTTCTTAATCCGTCACTGGGCTTTTCCGTCACCTCCATGTGCAATCAACTGATAGACCTTTCTCCCAAGGTGGCCATTTCTAACATGGTAGGAAACTCTACTGGCAAGAGCAAGTACAGCCCGCCTATGTCCTACTTTTGTGTACCAAGATGCACATCATACAAACGTCAGAAATCTGACAAGCATTTATCATTTGTCACACTGCCCGCTGAAAGGTATTAGAAACAAATGGATTTCATGAATACAGAGGGATACAGGTTCACATTTTAATGTAATATAATTGGCCAATATATTCTGGACAGCTACCAAAATCTAGCCTAGGTAGCTAACTGTCTAACACCAGCTATCTTCTCTGATAAATTCAAGCAGTCATTGTAGCTGTTCCCCAGATCGCTAGCTAATTTGGTAATCATTGGTTCCATCTGAAGTCCTCATTCGTAACGCTAGTTTAAATATATACAGTATATAACAACCTGCCAGGTAGACTTTCCCACCCTGAATGTTTAAAATGGCTGTCATGGGGAATCATGTGCTCCTCGGATATATCGTATTTACCAGTGGTGACCTGGTAATTACGACAGGACACCGTTCAAGTGCTCTTGCTCTTGGAAAGAGCAACAAACATGGACGCCAGAAGTAAGGTTGTTTTCTCGTGGCTGGTGTTTTCTTAGCAAAAGCAAGTAGTGGGTCATTATGGTATAGCTACATAAGCCATAATGTGCAACTACTAAAACAAATGATAGGTATAAACAGAATACCGATATACATAACTTTTTACAGTCAATCGGTGACACGGACTCCATCCCTCCCGCCATTGTTGTAGTCCCGAATCCTCACGCAATGTCACCGCTCGGAAGCTCTTGTATCATCGAAATTTCCGAAATTCCCGCTCGTAAATAAGACATTGAAGGGCCGTTCATGTGCTCACAACTCGTAAACACGGTAAATACGATATATCCGAGGAGCACATGAAGGCAGGATGAGGCCTACCGACATTTAAATCATCACATAAACACACGCAAAAATCCATTTGAATTTCAAGAGAAACAAGGCTCTCTTTGCAGTACCTAGCAGACTCCTATGTAGATAGATTGGATACTAGACCTTTTGTTTTCAGTGCTCCCTTGTTCGGGTCTCCTCCTTCAATAGTCTGTCCGTCTCCGGCCAGACGCTCGCTGAGAGAATCGATTTCCCGGCGCACTGTAATGTTAGCACAGTGGACAGGGCCTGAGTAGACAAACACTGCGTACACTCTGAAACCATTTGGCTAGCCTGAAAGTCAATCAACACCTGGGGGGTCGATGAATTGAGGTATGTGCCAGAGAAAATAAAAGTCTGAAGGGGTTAATAAATATGAGAGGAAGTTAATCATCTAAAAGCGGAAGAACTCTTTGCCACTGAATAACAGGAATTTAATAAACCGGGATTTCAATGTTGCACTGCATTCCATGCATTTTGGTCATAACTTTAAAAAGACTTGGTTTCTTATGATATTTCTACTCACATTCTAGGTTCTCAATGTAGAGGTTTTCAAACTCGCGCTCAATCTGGCCGAACAGGTCAAGGAGATTGTTCCGTAAGGACATGGGCAGCTTGGAGTCCTGCACAAACACAAAGAGAAAACAGAAGAAAGCTTTGATCAACTCTATGGCAAGCTGCCACAACTCATCCACCATGCTGGAAGAGGAGAAAGAGGATGCCTTTTTTATCCCCTCCTCATTGCCTTCAAGTTCAACTGATGTATTCTCTCTCAATTAGCCAGAGGTAAGTATTGATAGCCATTGGTCCCTGGTCGTGGAACGACCTGCAGTCCCGTTTAAAACTGGTCTCTTCCATTCCTCCGTCCAGTTTCAAACATGCTCTATCTGAAGTTCTTACTGCAAGCTGCTCCTGCAGTAATGTCTAGTTTTACTTTGCCCTTTTTGACCTGTTCAATTTTGTTTTTAGGCCATATGTTTTTACGTTCTTGATCCTGTGTTATTTATTACCCTTGGATGTGGTATTTTATGATGTATTTGGTTGTCCTTGCTTTTTTTGAAATGTTTCAGCTCTATAGCCCTGTTTTTATGTTTCCTTTATATGTACTGTAATTTATGTTGATTGTAACCTGGCTTGTAATTGCTGCCTTCTTGGCCAGATCACATTCGCAAAAGAGATCTTGTATCTCAAATGTCTTATCTGGTTAAATAAAGGTTAAATAAAAAAAATAAAAAAATTCAGTTTGCATGTGACCTGCCTTTCAATTGGTTCTGCGAGAACCAAATGAAATGTGAGTTCCCGTAGTTCACTACCGGCTGGTAGTGAGGGAATACAATTTTACAAAAGTGACAGTAACCTAATATAATGTATTATGTCTTTGGCTCAGTCATACAATACATACAGTGCAATACACACCACCAGGAACACAAGCCAAAATAGGTACACTCTATTTGAGGACGCATCTTAGCTATAGCAACCAACAGAAATCTCTTGTTAAACAGAGTGCACATACACGTTACACACACACTCCCACACACAAACCACCACACTACCTTATCTAATGTACGCAAGGCTGCATTTACATTTTAAATGTGAATACTCGGCTACAGTTTGTACTGTTAAGCTACCACTGTACATTGTGAGCTACAGTATGTTTGTAACAGACTAGAGAAGACTACAAAATAAAATAAAATAAAATAAAACACAATGCTAATAATTACACTATAGCCAAGATCCAACCAGCCAAACTCGACATTTCAACTGACTTACCTCCATAGTGAACTGTTAGCAGTTGACCACCAGACTAGCATGCAGAGAGAGGTAAAGGCTGCCATGAAAACAATGGATTCAAAAGCCTGGCTTTGACAGCTCGCCTGGAGAGCTGCTGTCCATTTCTCTAGCGAGCTGAAACATGAGGAAACCAAATACTTGACTGTCGGCCAGACTTCTGGCACCCGTTCAAGAGCCAGAGTGTGTCACGCCGACGTTAAGCGCCTCTATTCTGTCAGTGGCAGTGCCAAATGTAAATACACGTAAATAAAAAGACACACAAAAAAGGCAATTAGCAAACAACAGCCCACCCTTATTCCAAGCCTACAGCACTCTATGGCTAACGTGCATAATGACAGCATTGAAAGAGTGGGAGAAAACCTTACCGGATGTGATCTATAATGGCTCTATGGAGCGGTTTACTGTGTGTGTGTGTGTGTGTGTGTGTGTTTGTGTGCACCTAGCATGTGTCTAGATAGAACTTGTGCTTGTGTGCTTGTGTGTGTATGTGTGTGTGTGTGTGTGTGTGTGTGTGTGTGTGTGTGTGTGTGTGTGTGTGTGTGTGTGTACCTAGCATGTGTGTAGAACGTGTGCTGGTGTGTGTGTGTGTGGGTGGGGGGGTTAGCCTAATGCATAATGAGCCAACAGGTCTTGGCAATGGATAAAGAGGCCCAGTGAAAAGACTAATCAGACCTGGACAAGCAGCCCATATTAAAAGTTGATGAGACAACAGGCCAGTGCCAGTGCTGAGCTCATGTTTTAGTGTCTGACAAGTCAAGGACACCGTTCAGCAGGAGAAAGTGAACGGTAAAGCACTTCGAACTTGCTATAGCCAAAACACCAAACCCACAGCGATGTTTTTTACCAGTTCTATTTCCAACAATCAAACAAACAAACAAAATCAACAACCACAACAAAAACACTTTCGCTCCCCTTTTCTTTCTACCATTTCCAGCTTCCATGACAGAAATACACGATACAATCCAAAACACTTGCTAGCTCTTATTCACTCACACACACCCTGTGTAGCTTTTCTAACAGGGTCACTTTGCAGCCAACTCCCCAAAGTTAACAGCCAGGATGTTCTTGATCAAACAGTAAAGAACTTTTATTATCTCCAAAGTAAAGAGGCCGGGCAGTTGGCTGAATGTCCGCTTATCAAAGAGCTCTTGTCTCCCCTCTCTGGAAGAAACAAATGGATGGTAGCTGCAATTTAAATACCTGTTTGGAAATGAAATGGTTAATCACTAACTTGATGGCACCATTGAGTGCCTTTCAAAACTCCACAGTAGAATCCTGTGTTACAAAAAAGAATAATAATAACCAGTGTGCACAAACTGCACATCCACATCAGCCACTTCATGAAGGCTTGGTGCATTAGATATTAACACTTTTAAACCAAAATAAGAATCTGTAATAATCTATAAGGAGAACTAACATTTTCCCTGGGGGGAGTACTGTACTACATACATACGTACGTACGTACGTACGTACATACATACATACATACATACATACATACATACATACATACATACATGTACATACTTTACGTACAGTGAGTACACCTTGTAGTGGGAGCTGAGTGGAGTGTGGATGTTGCAACACCCGGCAAAAAATAAAAGCAATGCTGCTGAACCGGCTGGTACTGTACTCTCGGTTTCCCTGACTGGCAGAAAGCAACCTCCCACTACATAAGACAATGACAATGCTCATCAACAGAGAATAATATCCTCCTGCCACGGTGCATGTTGTTCTGGAGCTGATGCACAAGAAGCTCCATGGTTCATGCCTATGTGTCAGGACAATTGGTTTAGTACCAGCAGTGTGTTGTTTACCAAAATGTTAGTCTGCTGCAACGGTCTACTCTATGCATATTTCATGTCTTTGTCTTTCACATTTACCTGAACTGTCCGTGCTGGTGTGTACTGTATGTGTATCTGTGTGTACTGTATGTGTATCTGTGTGTACTGTATGTGTGGGTGTGTGCATGATTGATCTCTCTGGCTCTCCCTCACCTGTCCCTCCAGCATGTCTCCTCTGTGGGTGCCGTGTGGCCTCTCCTCAGTGCTGTTGGTGCGCCGTATAGACAGACTGTGGGCCTTGCGCTTCTGCTTGGGGTGACGGGCAGCCGAGGCAGAGCCGCTGCTGCTTCCGCCCTCCACGGGCATCCCTCCTCCCTGCTCGGTGGCCCTGCCCCTGCTCACCTCCTACCTGAGAGTCCTGCTGGATAAACAAAGGGCAGGCTGCTTGTTTGATTGGTGGGCGGGGGGGTTGGGTCGCTTAACAACACCTGCCTGCAAGTGAAAAGGAAGTTCAGTTCATGTTCACAGTCAATTTCAGTACTGCTCAGGCCAGGGTAAATGGTAGACATGTCTGCATAGTACAGATCAGAATTGATTGAAGACAGACCTGGAGGTTGGAGTAGTTAACATTCTGTCCCCTTCTCCCCCCTCTCTAATTAATATTTCTAAGATTGTTCAATCCTGTTTATTGTTAGTGCTTAGCTAGACCTAGTTAGAAATATTATCTGCAAAGCCCTGCTTGTGAATTAGGGCTATACAAATAAACTCGACTTGTCTAACCCATGTGCCAGACAACATTACTCCAAACTCCATTCAGAAATCTGATCATTTAATGCTGCCTTGCTATATATCAGCTAAAGCATATAATACCTGGTAGAACATAACTTGAGAGCATTTATTTACAAATCATACACTGGTCAATTCTGCATGCAAGTGATCCACCAAGAAAGCAGCATTTGGTAAAATGTTGATGCGGTTTTGACAGGTGAACCAGTTCTAAAACGTCCTATAGTGCTGCATGCCCACTCCGAATTTACTTGTGGCTGATATTAACGATTCGTAAAAGGTCTTAAGTCATGCTACGCATGTAAATTATGTAACGTTACGTTTGGATGAAAAAGAAATGCAGCATTAAATTGCCAGATTTTCTATGGAGTTTATCGCTTCAGTCTCCATATAGCCTTGGTGCTATCCGCCATAGCAGCTGGACTAGGTTTCCAAGCAAGAGTGAAAAATAAAGATGTCCTAAAACACACCTTAAATAGTCATTATCCACAACTTACGTTAGCTCACACTAACGTTAGCTAACATTGATAGCAAGGTTAAGATTTGACGTTCTGTTACCGACATAATTAGCTATGTTACATACAAAAGTAGACATCCACTCAAGTGACCCTAAGGTTATTTCAAATGTACAATAGCACAGATGTGTAGAAAGGAATTAGCAATAGCAAGACGACTAGTATCACACATCACCTTCCCTGCAGCACCTCGCTCGCAACTAGCTTTCACCACACAGCTCAGGGTTAACCTAGTGCATGACTCGAGCCTAACGTCAGTAAACCTAACTAGGTATTTATGATTTTTCAACGTGTTTGTGAACACAAGAGTTTCACATTGCGTCGGGTGACACCACGCTCAACTCCAGCAGGTATCACATTTTTTATCATATTTTTTTATTGACACATCACTTATTTTTCTAGTGCACAGACTTCCGCATCACGTGGATTGTGTTTGCACTGTGTCAGCCAATGGGGTGTCCCTCCGCGACGTCGGGAGCCAATGAGAAGCTGTAAGAAATGGGAAGTGGAGACTAGGGAGGATCGACGTCAACTTCACCGTCGTAAACAAAAGTAAAAACGAGTCAAAGGAAGTCGTTTATCTACCTGGAAGACCAAAAGTAATTAGTAAGTAATCGGAGACTCTATCGGGTTCTCTGTAGATTGTGTTCGTGGCTGACAATGTGCGCATGAAGTCCAGTCGAGCTTGTCAGAGGCTAGGGTGGTGCAGTGGTCTGATGATGGCGTGGTGACAGGGTCGGTGTTGGGGGTAAAAGACGGAGTGGCTTATACTGGAGCGGAATAATACATCTTTTCATTTCCATTGACTTTGATCCACTTGTTCCCAGAAATATAGTTGATGAGCCGGTTTGATGCAGAAACTTTGACACAATTTAGGTAACCTAGTGGTTAAATGTGATGTATCGTCTTAGTGTTGGGGGTAACTCATTACAAAAGTAACATATTACATGTAATATATTACTTTTAGCAGTAACTCAGTAATATAACTTATTACTTATAGGATTTCAGTAATATTATACCAGTTACTTTGTCAAGTAACTCAAGTTACAAATTGAGTTACATTTTATTAAATTAAAGCACATATTTAAAAAAGATACAATAATTTCCTAATCAAACTGTGTTTTTATGCAAATAACCACTATAGATGACAATAACAAAGGAAAATAATAACATTTAGAATTTTGGATTGTTTACACTGACTTCAAGGTGGTTGAAATTATTTTTCGGGATGTTCCAGGGCGGCGATGTCGTTCTATTGCTGCTGTTGTTTGGGTAAAAGTAATGCAAAAGTAATGTAATAAGTAACAAGTTACTCTACACAGAAAGTAATATTGTAAAGTAACTTATTACTTTCAAATGAAAGTAACTAGTAATATGTAGTATATTACATTTTGAAAGTAACTTGCCCAACACTGACTAGAGTTGTAGCCTGCAGCCTTTTGTTGCATCGCAAGTTTGCACGCCGTATGTTAACTGCATGATGGCTGCACCATGCAATCTGTGCTGACCTGGTGCTGACGAACAAACCTTGAGACTGCTGTTTAAGAAACACCCCTGTTTTACTGTGAAGATTACGAAGCACACCATCTCAAATATTATGGAACAGATCTAAGTTGTCTGTTAATCCTGGCATGCAGAGTTTGTTGACAGGTGACGTAGTAGAGTTATATCTTCAGAATAATATGATCTCAACGCGAGGAGTCTGGCCTTGAGGCTATTGCTTAATTAGCCCCAACGTGACCCTACTACTGTACATGTGTAGTGTATATATATACACTCGTGTAGTATTAGGGTCACATAGCGTTCCAATAGGCAATAGGGGGGGGGGGGTGTTCAAAACGCTCTCCAACGTCCGATTGCAGATCCGAAAGATATGATAGTCCTCCTACGGAAAGCCAGTAATTTAGCCGGAGCGGTTATAAATGATACTGCGTGAAACAACCGTTCAAAAGCAGTCTTTCCACAGCCTGTGCTGAATTTACAGCAGGGTGTGTTTGATCTCACTATCATGGTGCACCACTTGCACACAACGAGCAAACATGCAGTCACATGCAAATCCAGCCCACCTGGGAAGCAAAACATGTCATGAAATACTCAAACTCCCAAGGTTCCTGTCGGCACTAGGAAGCTTCTCCTCTCCTAAATACACGACACAGGCTGCGGAAAGACTGCTTTTAAACCGTTGTTTCAAGTAGTAGTATCATTTTAACCACCCCGGCTAAATTACTGGCTTATAGGAGGACTATCATATCTTCAGATCTGCAATCGGACGTCGGAGACGGGTAGGAGAGCATTTTGAACAGCCATCCCCCCTATTGCCTATTGGAATGCTATGTGACCCTAATACTGCATGAGTGTATACACAAAGTACAGGTCACGTTGGGGCTAGTGCTTAATTGGCTTGTGCACACAGCCTGCTGAAGCTGGAGCACATAGGCCTACATGATTAAGTCTGTCACCCAGAAGACAAAAACAGCGATAAATATAAATATAAACAAAAACCTCTCATATTTTCAGAAAATGATCTTCCCAGACACTCCTTCCTCAATGTTAGCTGACTGAGCGTGATCCACTCCGGCTTTTACCAACACCTACCTAATTCAACCCGTGTGATTGGTTTTTTATTTTGGTCAGGCGATGGTGCGGGCTTTGTGGGCGGTGCTCCGGATGGTGTCCTGCGAGGGCCCCGCTTTGTTAAAATCAAACGTACCTGGGACAGTGAGTGCTGCAGCTACGAAGCTCCCACCACCCCACACAGCCACTTCTGTCTGCTGCAGGAATATATCCAGGTAGGTCGCCGTAGTAGAGGCTGTTGTCTCTTTTGTTAAACAGTCCATTCGTCGGTTTGAGGTGAAACAACAAAGTCAGAGATAAGCCTGTTGATCTTAAACTGCTGTGTGACTGACTACGAATGCTGACTACCCACCCACAGTCCCTGTCTGCGATCTGTCGTGTTTAGTTTGTCTCCAACGCTGTCTTGTAGAACGTCACGCCAAACTATATATTCCAAACTCTATTCAGAGTAACAGTGTTCTCAGTAGAAGAGGACGGTAACTTATGCTAGACAGCTTTCTTATAAATCGGATGTGTTTCAGTTTCAGTCTGTCTCTCATCCCTTCCGCACAGCCTTGTTCTGCTGGACTAATATGTGCGACCACAAAGTCTATGAATAAAATACAACTGGATCAATATCAGTATCACTTACAATATCAAACAACGAGGATGTTCAAATGGAGCCAAAATCACTCTAACTGTACACTGTTTGAAACTTTAGTGTTTCTATTTGCATCATATTTACAAAAGTAGTGTACAATTCCCAGATTTCCCGCTCTGTTCTGAAACCATGGTGCAACCCGCTCACTGACTGCACTGTTCTGAAACCATGGTGCAACCCGCTCACTGACTGCACTGTTCTGAAACCATGGTGCAACCCGCTCACTGACTGCACTGTTCTGAAACCATGGTGCAACCCGCTCACTGACTGCACTGTTCTGAAACCATGGAGCAACCTGCTCACTGACTGCACTGTTCTGAAACCATGGTGTTAACCCCCTCACTGACTGCACTGTTCTGAAACCATGGTGCAACCGGCTCACTGACTGCACTGTTCTGAAACCATGGAGCAACCTGCTCACTGACTGCACTGTTCTGAAACCATGGTGCAACCCACTCACTGACTGCACTGTTCCCTAACCATCTTGGCGCTGTCCTCCGTGCAGCCAGGTGAGGAGGCTCCAGTGTGCAGCCAGAATGCCCGAAATAAACACAGACAACCTGGACGAGAAGCAGGTGCAGCTGCTGTCTGAGATGTGCATCCTCATCGACGAGAACGACTGCAAGGTTGGAGCGGACACCAAGAAGAACTGCCACCTCAACTCCAACATCGACAAAGGTGAGCCTGGTACTGCTGCAGGGTTCCTACCCAGGTCTGGAAAAGTATTAAAAAATTAACGATAATTTCCAGGTCTTGAATAGTTTGGGAATTTGAAAAAAAAAATCTGGGAAAGTATAGAAAATGACATGTGGTTCAGGTCCAATACACATGATAGCTTTTATGTTGTTGTAAACCCACTTTGAGTCCATAGTTTCAGAATCAGGGGTTGGAGACATTCATTGTCCAGGATGGCACATACGTAGCTTGGACTGCATCCTCCTCTCTGACACTGCCGTCAGAGAGCCCAGCTCCACCCCCACAGTGTCACTGGCCTTGCGGATCAATTTGTTGAGTCTGTTGGCGTCCGCTGCCTTCAGCCTGCTGCCCCAGCACATGACAGCAAACAGGGAAGCACTAGCCACCAGTTTTGTTGATGTGAAGAATAATTGTCAGATAGAGGGAGGGATGCTCTTATTACCCAGCCACTGTCAGCATGCATTATATATCAAATACTCACCAAAATCAAATCGAGTCAAGAACATAGGGTCTGGGGAAAAAATATGGAATTTTAAAATGGAAACCATGCAGGAACCCTGCCAATCATCTCACATATTCTGATATTTGTCGCTGTGAAGAACAATCTACAAGATTCTTCATCGATTCAGTGATATGACCTAGTTACCATAGGCAAAATCAGATGTCTATCTGCTTAAATCATATTGAACACCAGACAAAATCTTCAAATCAAATCAAGGTCTGGAAAAAGTATGGAATTTTTTAATTGAAAATGTGTAGGAGCCCTGTGCCTGTTGTTACCACACTCACATGTCACATCTGTCTTACATGTGTTACAGAAGCGCTTACTATGTTGCTGTTTGTGTTGGCAGGTTTATTACACAGAGCCTTCAGCGTCTTCATTTTCAACAGCGAAGAGAAGCTGCTGTTACAACAGAGGTCTGACGCCAAGATCACTTTTCCAGGTCAACAGCTAAACCTTTCACCTTTGGGTGTGACTCTTATCAGAAATACATAGCATATCAGCAGCATGAGTAAGCAACATTAAAAATGTAGTGTGTGTGTGTGTGTGTGTGTGTGGGTGTGTGTGTGTGTGTGTGTGTGTGTGTGTGTGTGTAGGCTGTTTTACCAACACATGTTGCAGTCACCCTTTACACACAGCCAGTGAGATGGAGGAGACGGATGCAATAGGCGTGAGGAGAGCGGCTCAGAGGAGACTCAAAGCTGAGCTTGGTATTCCCATGGAACAGGTGTGTGTGTTTGTTTGTATTTATGTGAGTGTGTATTGAGGTGATTGCACACATTTGCAGACTGCTCTCTGCAGAACAAAATCCACATTTGAGCTTAGAACCACTATCAAGACATTGTTAAAGTGGGGTCCCAGGACCCCCAGAGGTCGGTAGCTAAATGAGGATTACTTTAAAGCCCCATTCAGCAACTTTTCCAAGTTTTGCTATTGGAGAAACTGTGCCCTCTGGGTGCAACAGTATCGATATCGATATCGGCTTTCAAAGTCAACAAAACACAGCGGTAGAAAGCTCTATGTACATGTTGTGACATCGGGTACTCACCACGTGATGAAATAATAATCCATAGTTACGTGAAACGTCATTTTCGTAGCAAATCCGCACCAAGTTACTTCCTTGTTTACATGAACACAACGCTTCCGCTGTACAGCGCATGTGCGCATCTTGCCTCCGGGACACAGGCACACAACTGCTTAGTCCCAGGAGAGGCCTTTGGAGGGCGGTGTGTCACCAATAGAGGTGACATTCTCCCTGTTACAAGTCACTCTACCATCTTCAATGACTAAAAAGCTGTTATATTAACCCATTGATACCTGATGCAGCATTTGTGTGTGTATCTCTTAAAGGGATACACACACAAATGAGGGATATACACGCAAATGCTGCATCAGGTATCAATGGGTTAAGGTGAAAAAGTTACTGATTGGGGCTTTAAGTTCACTGATTGAATCCACTAGAAAGGATCCCCATTAAAGAATGAATGACCATTCTAATCATAGGCTTACAATTCAATACTAAATCAAATGGGCATGTGTCTTCACCTCTATCTTGATCCTCATGTGTGTCTATATGGGGTCTGTGTTATGTAGTTTGAACCAAGCAATCTGATTGGTCAAGGATTTGTTCCAATCCAGTGAGCTAGTTAGCGATCTTTCTTGTCTTGTTTTGTATTTTATGTGCTGTATGTGTCTAGACACATTCATCATCACTTTTCAGACAGTAGATATTAGCTGCTGCTATTAGCTGATCTCTTCTTTCCCTGTCATCTCCCAGGTGACACCAGACGAGATGACGTACCTCACAAGGATCCACTACAAGGCCCAGTCCGATGGCGTTTGGGGAGAACATGAGATCGACTATATCCTCTTCATGCAGAAGGTAGCACTGTTGTTGAAGTTAGGGGTTACCATCTGTTGTTGTTGTTTTTCATATTGTCACCACATTTCTCTTCTCTCTTCCGCTCGAAGGACGTGGAAGTGGACCCCGACCCCAATGAGATCCAGAGCCACTGCTACGTGACCAAGGAGGAGCTGAAGGAGATGCTGGAGAAGGCCAAGCGGCAGGAGCTGCTGATCACACCCTGGTTCAGCCTCATCGCCGACACCTTCCTGTTCGAGTGGTGGGACAACCTGCACACCCTCAAGCGCTTCACGGACCACGACCGCATCCACCGCATGTAACCTATCGCAAATCCGTACTCGCCCGGCACTCAGAAACGACCTTGAAAATACTTGGTCGTGGCTGTCGAGGGAGGAGGATTTTTTAAGTGTACATTTTCTTACACTGAAGCTGCTATGAGGAGGGAGTAGAGAATGTGTGATCACTGTTGCTAAACGCAGTTCACAGTAGCTTCATAGCCCTAAGAGCATCTGTCAGCACAGTGAATGAGAGCCGATCCCAGTAGAGCTAGTTGTGTCTTGGGATCGGTCACAACTAGATAATCAGTCTACTCTGAGAAGTTGCACACCAGATTTTTTTTATTTTTTTGGAACAGAAATTGAGTAATTTATTAGGCTCTTTATGGTAAAATGTAATGCTATTGTTGATATCCCCATCATAGAATCTATAGCCTATTTTTGTATAAAATCTTAAGTGCCTGATTACAGGTCATTTAGGCTAAGATGAATGTTGGCTACAAGTAGTTATAACAACCTCCATCACTGGCAGTGAGGAGGCTGTTTCCTTGTCATCTTTTATGCATTAAAGATTTCAAAGTATTTGATTGCTAGAGGGTTAGGTTAAGTTTATTTGATATATGGACATCACAGAGCATTGGAGATGTAACATACATGTATGCACAACAACCAGATACAGTGTTAAGTGTTTATAGCGGAACGCTAATTTTCAACACCTGTCCACAGGCGACTGGTTTTATTGTGCATGTATCAGCTCATTCACTGTTTTGATGCATTTATTCAAATAGACTGAGTTCAGAAATATGCTGTTCTGTTGACAGTCCAGAAGGTGGCAGCAGCTGCCTGAAAATACTTCAAAATAAGAGTTGACCCACAGAGTTTCTCCACCCACAATTCAGTAGGTCAGTCTGTTATGAAACCATGTATCCTTATCCTAGTGCTAACATAGTTCAATATGCATACATGGCTATCTATTAGAGGGATAGATGCATTGGTTGATATGGTATTAAATCAGAAGGCATTTCATTTGGGCGTACATAGTGGCTGATAAAAAAGGAAATGAAAAATAAATTATTCTCTTATATTTCATCCGTTCATGCTGATTTTTTATTAGGATGTGTTGAATGCCACTCTATGTCTGGAATTGCAGGGATGAAAATCAGTGACGCCCAGTTTAGTGTTTTTAGAACATAGTGGGAAAAGCTGATTACCTGCCTGTGTGATTAATTTTTTCCAGGGTAGTTCACCAGCCTGCAAGGGAGAAACCAGACAGCTGCACTAGCTGTTACTAGTGAAAATACTTGAACTCCTCATCTACACAACTTCACAAAACAATTATGTAAGAAGCTGGTATAATACCAGCCATATGTCAGTCACTGAGTAGAAAACTACAGACACATCTGATTTATTGAGGTTCACCTTCCAATTTTGATTTAAATTGAATTTCAGTTTAAGTTGGTATCCATTTTGTAGTCATTTTTTTATTGGCTTTTTAGTCTAATATTTTTTTCAGGGATAAGTTGAATCCTAATAAGCTAGTCAATATTCTGCAAATAAATGCACATTGTACCAAATGGAGGAAGAAATGTGAGTAGTACAATATTCCCCAACCTCAGCAAAGGCAACACCTCTGCGCTGCCGTGTGTATCTCAAATGCAAATGTTTAGCATTTTCCTAAACCTACTACACAGAGAAATAACTTCACATATATTTGCATTGAATAAGATTTTTTTATTTGTAATAAATCCTTAAGTTAGCAAGGAAATCAGCATGACTTACTTCAAATGTAAAGTTTTGCAGAGACCAGTAAATCGTTTACACAACGGCATACAGCCACTACATGTTTTATATACGTAGGTTCCATTGTGATGTATATCCATATAGAAACATCAATGAATCACAACAGAAAATCCAGTCAAACTCTTGCAGTAAACATGGGACACAACTCAACATGCTGTATTTATACAGTAACGGCATGATTAATACTGACATAGATGGCATCTTTTCCAAATCAGAACAGTGGCAGATCATGCAAGGAACATTTGATAAGCAATGGCAATGGAACTGACAACTATACAACTACTACCTCTGCTATGAAAACTACATTTATAGTCAAATGGCTCCTTTCCATTTCCGATACTTAAAACATTTACAATTCAGTTCTTTTAAGGCATGACTTGCTCTTGGTGAATCTTTGGTTCTAATCTACATATAAAAATAAGGGATTTGGCCTTTCATTATGAGCAAATTGACTACATACTCAATCTTAACAGTGAATGCGGTTATAACAGCTTAGTAGTACATAGGATAGCATGTATTGTGCAACAATTTATATTAGGCAAAATATACTCAGTGTGCAACCGGTAGCATAAAAACAACAGCAACTACGAAACTAAATAATTTGGCTATATGTACATAATGTACATAATCATGCTAATAACTAGATATGTATGTGTAATCGGCATATAGACAACTAACCTCAACTGTGTGGAGTGCTTAAGTAGGAGGCATGCGGACAGTGTCTTATAATGGGGTCACTGTGTATAACTTTTGGCCATTTGTTACACAAGAGAGAGAGAAAGGGATGATGAGGGGAGTTTGGGTAATTGGGTAATGAGCTGAAAGAGGGCGAAAGGAGGAGATTCTCTGTGCTGGAAACAGGCTTGCTTCAAGTCGAGTGGGTGTTGGTCCCCTATTGGGAAGATCTCTGGTTTGTTCCTTCAGTGCTGTGGTTTGTTCCTTCTCGTCTTAGGCGGTCCCAGCAGGGTTTGGTGCACAGTTGTTGTTGGGTGGGATCAGCTTCATGGTATTGAAAAATCCCACCACCTGACTGGGAACTTCTGCCAGCACGCTCTGTGCAAGGGCTTCTCCAGGAGCCTGAAGTACAGAGGAGGCAGGAGTTCAAAAAGAGTGAGTGAGCGAGAGCAGACAAATATGAGGGGAAAAAAGGTGAAGTGCTAAACAGTGGAGACACAGGGAAAGAAATTTACTTATTGTTGCTATTGATCAGATCCGATGTTTGAAAAGCCAAAGAAGGCAGAGGTTTATGAAGGAAAATTAGTTGAATGAAGTTAAAGATGTCAGTGTGTTGCTGAGATTTGTCATCAGTGTTGCCGAGTTTCAGACAGAAAATACGAGCATTTGCTGCACCGCCTTCTCACACAGCATTGTTTTGATGAGGGTATGCTTATCATTAGTGCCGTGTTAGAAAGCAAGTAGGATCGTGAAGTCAAATACAGCAGAATAGCAAGCACTACATATTCATGCGATGATTGACCAAGGCAATCATTCAGATAATCTAAGGGAAGGCTAGGGGTGGGGTTTATGACTGAAATATCGGGGGTACCCCTATGAAGCAGTAGGCTCTTGGGGAGGCTTCAGTTTGAATGAACTGAAGAAGGAGGCCACTTGCTGAGGTAACTCGGCCAAAACGCTTTGGGCAAGAGCCTGGCTTGGTGCCTAAAAAGAGATGGATACACAAGGCACAGAGAGAAGCTCGTGAGCACCAAGGTTGAGGAGTTGGGCATCACTTGGCTGGGGGAGAAACTGGCAGTGTACGGGGACAATACTGTGTACACTCCCGATTTAAAGTAAGAAAACCCATCAAATTAGTGTAAGATTACGCAGTGAAATGCTTGTAAAAAATGTCTGTAGCAATGAGTAGGCTGACTGAGAAAAATCAGCACAGCAAAAACCATTCACTTGTGCATATCACACTGATGTCATCACACATCAAGCCAGTCATCACATGAATGGAGGCGGATGTTGCCACTGTTGCTTACATTCTGGAACTGTCTGAAAGGGACAAACTGGACGATGTCCCGCATGGCCGTCTCGCCTGTCTGAGAGCGTAGACATCCGTCGTCTCCGTCCAGGAACTCCATGGCGCTGAAGTCTGCCCCCCCCACCCCAATGATGATGATGGACATGGGCAGGCGGGAGGCGTTGACGATGGCGTTGCGGGTCTGGTCCATGTCTGTGATCACGCCGTCCGTGATGATGAGCAGGACATAGTATTGCTTTGGGAAGAAAGTGACAAGGAAACTAGTAAAATAATTCATAAAAATGAATTGGATATGAAATGTTCAATATGCATTTGTTGATAAATTCCACTATAAAAAACCCCACTTACTGTATGTGTCCAAGTAAACACTACTACTACTACTACTACTACTACTACTACTACTACTACTACTACTACTACTCACTGATGCAGTGGTCTGCTGGAGGGCTTGCTTGGCAAAGCAGGCTACATGATTGATGACGGGCGAGAAGTTGGTTGGGCCGTAGAGTTTGACCTGTGGTAGACACACCCTGTAGGCCTCCACCACCCCTTCAATCCCTAAACACATACACATAGGAGAACAGCAGATTAAGCATGTATCAGACTAGTATAAGCCAACAATAAGCAGCAGACATGGAAAATGACTGGAACTCACCACTATCATCAACATATTTTGCAAATCTCCCTAAACACACCTTCCATAATTTATAAACATATTACCTGCACAAAACGGATTTGCTGGGGTGAAATTGAGAGGAAACTGATGGGAAACCTGTAAAAAGTGAAACACAGTAGAATTCAAGATTTTTTTTTCCTGTAACTAAACATCCCATGCCTCTTCAATTCACCCTGTATGCAAAACTGCAATCTTATCATTTACATAATGTACTGTATTTGTAGCCTTATGTGAGCATTCAAGTTTACCTGCCACGTGGGAGGCACCTGGGCTCCAAAGCCAAAGGCAGGGAACATCTTGTCACTACACAGGAAAGAGAAAGGACATCACCCAATGAGTGACAGAATGTAGTGTCATTCAAATGCAAACTAACAACCCCTCCATTTCTTGCTTTGAGACACTATATAAAAACACTGTTACGCCGCAGTGTACAGATGTGGCTTAATCTGACACATTTGTGAATTGACACAATCTTCCTCACTGCACACTCTATGACACTTATGAACATGTGAGTCTGTGTTTCACATGATGCATACATGCATGCCAAAACACGAACATGGTTGGTATGTGTGCCGTGCCGTGGATACCTGTCATAGTCTTGGATGACGTTGCCCACAGCCCAGATAGCAGTGAGGTATTCATTGACACCCCGAGGACTGATGTAGTGTAGAGAATCGGGAGACTTGGGATCCCCATTGGAGCCTGTGAAGTCAACTGCCACCTGCCAAGACATGGGGAGGTTAAGTATACCTGTAGAAGCACCATTAATGGCATTTGTCTTGTCTTATTTCTTCTGCCTTACTTCTGAACTCTGCCATAACTAGATCATCACCGAATGTAAAAATCTGACAATTTTCTAGTTGCATCAAAATAAAAAATAAACCTGCATAACATGGTGGAAAAATCTAAATACTGTAGTTGAGACAAATTTGTTATGATTTTTTAAGCCTTAAATCTATCAATTTGAACTATTTTGGACTTCTTAAGGACCCACAGGGTCCCTGTAATACAGATCGGTCATTAAGAACCCAGAACTCACAGTGAAGTTGAGCTGACAGCCACCCATGATGTAATCCAGGAAGCTATACTCCTTCACCACCTGAAAGATTGGAGAATATGTTATCTCACCTATAGACTACTATACTTATGATCATAAGTGTTCAGACTGTCCAGGCAAAAAAACTTTCAATCTATTAAAATAAGGCAGATGCAGTACCACACCTGGCATAGCTTCACGCTCACGATGCCAGAGTTTTTGTAGCTTTTCTTCTTCTGTTTCTTTTTACTGTTGATGCATTCAAACTCTGCCTGAGGAGAAAAAGTCACAGCATGGCATCAGTGTCAAAGCAAGAAAAACACGATAACAAAATATTAACATTTTTCTTTTAACTATTTTGATGACACTCTAATCCAGAGTGTATGCACATGCGCACGCACACGCGCACACGTGCACACACACACACACACACAAATCTGACCGGAGAGGTTCGTGAAGCCTGCTGGAGGTGTGTCAAGGTGGTCTCAAAGGTTCCAATGAGATCATGTGAGCCGTCGTTGTCGTAGTCATAACACTCAACCTGAAAAAAGGAAATGCTTAGCCATGTGGGACTATAAAAAAAAACAAGCAAGAAAACTATCAATCATTCACCTAGATCAAAAATCCACCTCGAGTTTATGAAGAAGTGAGGTGCGTAAAGCAAAACACATGCAATGGAAAACATCCAAAACGCAACCCTGTGTGTAACATTAAGGGTAGAGAGAAGCTTGCATCAAGTCGATTGATTTTTTTTAAACAAATTAGTCAAAGAAGAGTATTTCGAGTCGTGTGAAGAAAACCTCTGCGGGCCAGAGACCCAACTGAGGATGCAAGTGTCCTCTACTTCCCATCTACTCCCTTCACACACTTCACCCGTTTTAAGTGATGAGTGATGGCAAGTTGGACAAAGACACACACGGCAACGTGCTGGGCAACTCACTTGTCCTGCAAGCTTGGAAACGCCTCCCTTCCTGACATGCTTGCTTCAGAGGTTGAAAAAAACACGACCAACATCAAGCTAGTACTAAACACACACTACAATCAGCTGATATGATCCAAGACCTCTGTGAAAGAGATCCATAGAATTTAGCTCTAAAAACATCTTTCCATCTCGCTGCATTAGGTCATTAATCATGTGCAAATAAAAAGTGAGACTGAAATCGAAACCAAACAATATCAAATGCGTGTGGTTGTCAGTGGCATCTGCTGAAAAAATAACATGAAAGAAAGAAAAGCAAGAAGCAGAAGAAGAATGCGTTAAATAGATATTTAGGATACCTTCACAGGTTTATCCATATCTGCTCCACAGAGCGACTGCACAGGGATACGGAAGGGTCTCCATGTTGGGTTCAAGTTGTTCTTCACCACCTAAAGACACAATGACAATTATATACGTGGGGGATACTCCACCCGGTGGAGTCCACCGAGAACCAAGCTAGATAGTAACGTCTCCAAGATTCTTAATTGTTAAAAGATTTCCGTGTCTGCTTTTAAGTATTCTCTATTCCTTATTACAAGGACCACTAACTGACATTTTTCAACCCATTACCAGTGTTTCCAACTGATCTTAATTTCCCAATCTTGTGCTCTTGATTTAACATTTTATTGTATAGATTAGATTGGTCTATGTCATATTATCTGCAGGTGCTATGCTGCGTGGCCATAATCTTGTTGAGTCAAGGGTCTAATTTATGCATTTATTTCCCCTGTCACATGATTGGTACCTGCATTAATGAGCGCGCGCACACACGCGCACACACACACACACACACACACACACACACACACACACACACACACACACACACACACACACACACACACACACACACACACACACACACACACACACACACACACACACACACACACAGAGGATCAGTGGTTCGCGCTGTTGCCTCACAGCAAGGTCCCGGGTTCGAACCCCGGTCCATCCCAGGTCCTTTCGGTGTGGAGTTGCATGTTCTCTCCGTGTTTAAACAGAAGAAGACTGGGATTACTATTATGTGACTCACTTGCTTGCCTAAAAATGTTACTGCTTATTTACCATTATTTACCTTAAGTGTAGCCCTCCTATTTAGTGTAGGCTACGCCGACATGTCAACATGAAACTCTCTGGTTTTTGAATGGAGAGACGACAGAAGATTCGCTTAATCTGTTCCCACTGCATTTATCGCATTTTCCTTTTATCGATACACCCAACTTTACCACCTCCCTCAAGCGTGAAAACATTTTTGCGATATTTGGAGGTTTTTTCGAATTTTGCAGCGTTTCCACTCAGGCTTTTTGTGCGCAACTTGAAAATTTGCATAAAAACAGGTGGATGGAAATCCAACTACTGACTATGTTTACATGGACTGCAATATTACGATATTAACCCGATTCAGACAATACTCTGAATAAGACACTGCCATGTAAACAGCATTTTCTGATGACCTTAACCTGAATATACCATAGTCAGAGTGAGCAATAGTTGAATAAGGACATGTAGAGCATTATTGAAGTGCATTGTAAATATGTTTGCACCTTAATCGCACTATGATGTCCCATCAGTTTTTTTGCAGAATTTTGTGACACGTACGGCAGTCAAACTGCTAGACGACGTATGTGTAGCAAGTGTTGCGCAACTTGTTTCCAGAAGGAAAGATGACCGTCACCGATGAAAAGAAGTCCCGACATCTTGCCCCCAACACGGTAGAAACACAACAGAAAGGCTTTCATGTTAAATTCAGGAGGAGAAACTCAGACGTAGGACGTAGGGACGTCATAAGGTCAATATAGTCTGATTATTGCAGTCCATGTAAATGTAGTCATTGTGAGTTGCATGAGTTTGTGGACCTCTGTCCTGTGGGCCAGCTGCCAACCGGTCTCTGTCTGCTTGTGGAATTCCAGGTATGGGTCGGATTTCCCGAAGAAATCCTGAAAGTGAAGAAAGACAGAAACACACCAATAAATAACATGCAAATTAGGGGTGCACCGATCACGTTTTTTGCCACCGATCACCGATTGCCGATCGCCTATGGGAAATATCTGCCCAACCAATCATCGACCGATCACCGATTACCGATCACCGATATATAAACTCCTCAAAGAAAGTTTGGAAATGTTATTTTAGATCGATTATTTCTCCCCTTTAATAATACCAATTGGCATTGTATTTTATATCGTTGGAAAGCCTGATTAGTGATAGGGCTTTTTGTATTTAAAAAAAAATATATATATATATATATATATATATAAAAATTGCCGATTGCCGATCGCATATTTGAGGTCAAAATCGGCCGATACAGATTGCTTGCCGATCGATCGGTGCACCCCTAATGCAAATGTTTTATTATTTTCTACAAAACTGAATCTTTGGGCATGAAATGACAGGATTTAAGATTTCAAGCTGCACCGCCCATACCTTGTTGTCCAGTTTCCTCGCTTCCACCTCAAAATTGGCCACCCTGTTGTCTTTGATTTCTTCAGCACTGATCTACAGCACATGGGAATAGAAGATCAATACTTGGACAACCACGTGCTATGGTATCTTTCTTTCTAAGTATTTCTCTCTTTCTGTCACTCACTGTGATGGTCCCTTTTCCTGCAGGCTTCTTATTCTTCAACACCAGTGGCCGGGTGAATTTTCTACTGGACACAACCTAGAAGCAACAGTTAAGACACAGGAACAGGCCCACTCTTCATTGTAATGTTGTAATATCACACAGCAGTCTTCTTGGCCACAAGACCACGGACATCCACAACAAACATGCAAAATTAACACGTGTACTCATATTAGACTTCCAAAACTAGTCTAACGAATAGCGGTTGTGTGTTTGTCAAAGATGTTATCGCTTATATCTGACATGAGTGTCAAAAAGACATTGGTGTCGTATTGCACCACCAGTATGTGTCTGACTGACAAGATTGTGATTCCACTCTCAGTTATGTACATTTGAACCGGAGAGAACCTCAAAGTGAAAAGGAAAAACTGAATTTAAAATAGAAAGTTATGCAGAGGACCGTAGATGCAGAGTCTAGCATGTGTGGGTTTTTATTTTATTTTATCGATGTTAGGGCTTTATTCACCTTATGTAACCCCACCCACTTGACCCATTAGCCGTTTTCCCACATGCGCTTTATACCGGGAAATGACCAGAAAGCAATGTAATGCCTTCATTACATTACATTACATTACGTCATTTGGCAGACGCTTTTATCCAAAGCGACTTACAATATCACATTTTTGTCAGCAATAGAGCAATCAACTATGCAACACAGTCTGTGACAACTACAACTTTTGAAGGAACAGTGGTACAAGTTTAGTTTAGGTTAGTAGTTTTTTTTTTTTTTAGAGGATCTAGTAGGTCATTCTGGGAGAGATAGAGAGAAAGTTGTTCGGAAGCAGCCCGTTCAAGGGTTTTGGAAATGAATGAGAGAAGAGAGACAGGTCGGTAGTTCTGGATGGCAGTAGGGTCAAGGGAGGGTTTCTTAAGGTGTGGCTTGACTCTAGCAGTCTTTAGAGGAGCTGGCACAAGACCAGAGGATAGAGAGGAGTTGATAAGGGTAGTGAGGAAGGGAGATATATCTGTGGAGATGGATTGGAGAAGAGAGGAAGGGATCGGATAGAGGGGGCAGGAGGTGGCACGGTTAGACCTGACAAGCTTAAGGACCTCTTCGGGGGAGAGGGGAGAGAAGGAGGTACGCCCTGTAGCAGGGGTCAAAGAGTTGGAGTCGGGAATGTTGCAGCTATTGACTGGAGGGGGGAAGGAAGAGCTGATGTCATCTACTGTACCTTCTTAGCAAAGAAGGTTACAAAATCATCAGCAGAGAGGAAGGATGGTGGGGGAGGGTTGAGGAGAGAGGAGAAGGTGGAAAATAATTTGCTGGGGTTTGAGACAGAGGACTGGATTTCAGAAATGAAGAAGGAGGTTTTTGCTGTTGAGACAGCACATGTAAAGTTAGAGTGGATAAGCTGGTAAGCAGAGAGATCCATGGGGTTCTGTGTTTTTCTCCATTTCCTCTCAGCTGCCCGAAGCTCTGTTCGATGAGTTCGCAAAGATTCAGACAACTAAGGAGCAGGGGGAGAGGATCGAGCAGGTTTCAAGGTGAGAGGGCAGAGAGAGTCAAGAGCAGAGGAGAGAGAGGATAAAAGAGTAGTGGAAGCCTCCTGAGTGGATAGGAGAGAGAACTGCTCAGCTGAAGGGAGCAGGGACAGGACAGCCGAGGATAGGGCTGTCGGTGAGAGAGATTTTAGGTTGCGTCGGGTGGTGATAGTGTGAGTGGGAGCTGGGAGGGAGTTGGGGATGGAGATGGGAAGTTTTCTGGTATCATCGCGTCATCGCGGACATTTCACCACTTTGGAGGTCGTCAGAAGAGCGGTATGTCTGCTTCATGTGTGGGCGTGCCGATTTCCCCCCTCCCCTCTCTGCTTGCTCTGGCTCTCTGGCCAGTCCTTCAGTCGTCCGCACTTCGCAGCAGCCCGACACACAGAAAAGACACAGCGAAAATGGCAGCGGCTTGTTCTGAGAGTCTTGCAAGCCGCCCAACGCTTGTTGAGAAAGCAAATGCACAAAGCGAAATGTGGAAGTATTTTGCTTACTTACGTTGCTGACAGCGAAGGCAAGCCCGGACACATCAAACGAAGCCAGTCTGTAAAAAGTGCTTCAACGCGACGCAGGTGAACGGATACACATCGAACCAGCCAGGCTATTTCTCTCAGACAGCAATCCCAACTTCTTCAAAGATTTCAGTTCAAAGACTGGTTAGCGAATGTGAAGGATACAACATACATGCCCTCTTAAGTCAAACGAGTGTGATTTATTGTGTGACAAGCAAACTTATTTCACCATCGGAGTTTTGCCGACCCCCAAAATAAGGAGGATTCCCCATCCAAGTGCACACGTCACTCCCCACCCGCTCTGCAGTGCCCCCCCCCCCCCCGACCCCCCCCCGACCCCCCTCAAATACAGCTTCTTTGACGCCTATATTCACACATGTGAGCCCTCAAGTGTGAAGGGAAATTCCGGGAAATGGCCGATATTGATTTACAGGCAATGTTCCTGTACGCATGTGTGAAAACGGCTAATGTGTCACGACTTCCTGTTCAAAATGCTCGCTGTTTTACCTGCTCGAACTAGTCTGACTCACCTGGTCAAACCTAGATTGACTCACATATGGGACGGGTCAGACTAGGTTTATGAGTCACAGGAAGACGTGTAAACTAAACACAATCAGAACTTCCGATTGTGTTTACATTTCCTGTTAGTCTCTCAAGCCAGACTGTCTCTTCTACATAAGGTGAATAAGCTAGAAGAAATCTTTGCACTTCTTCAACTCACACATGCCAAGAGAGAGATGAAAATGACAAAAAACCTTACACAAACATTTTTTAGATAAGTTGAACATAGGTTGTGAACAGATATCCTCATAAGTCACATTTCCGCAAAAGAAAGAAGAGGAACCTCACCTGGCCCAAGGTGCACTCCAGTTCCCCCAGGAAATCATCATCACTCAGGTCAACGGTTTTGTTGTCGATGTCGTAAACCCCAAACTTCAGTTTTTGCACAATCTCAAAGTAATAGTCGATGACAAACTTCTTGGCAAATCTCGGGCTGAGGCAATTCTGGACCTGCTCTGTGCGCCCCAGCTGTTGAGAAAATATTGTGGTTTTCTTTGTGGTTGTTCCTATTAGACACATAATGGCTGCAAGATAACACAGGCTATAAGTCTGAGCAATAACTCATCATTGTAAACTTTCATCAGCGGTTTAAAGACATTTTAATTCTATAGATACACACACACAATATACCATAATGTATGTGTGTGTGTATATACATATATATATACACACACAATATATATATTTATTTATTTATTACGGTCATGGGCAATTAAAACATTTCATAAAATAAAACAAAAAAAGTACAAACAAAGCAGCACAAGGCTATATATATATATATATATTAGGGGTGTGCCGATTAATCGTTTTTTAGATGCATCGCGATGAGTCACGTGACGATTAAAATCGATTCACAATGTTCGATTTGCAAAAAATTGCATTTTTTTTTTTTCAATTTTTTTTTTGCTTTATTTGCAAAAAATACGGTATTTCGCCCGGAAAGCAGTTCCTTAACTGTAAAACGAGACCAAAACCGAAGTACTGGAAACTGGAATCACTGAAGAAAGCATGCAGGGTGGCTGTAACATGTGATGCGTGGACTTCAGTCGCAACTGAAGATAATGGAGGTACATTTGTTTGTTTACTTTAATTAATGGATACTGACAAATATACCTTGCTTAAAAAAAACCCTGTTTGGTGAAAAAGATGCATCGAAAATCGTGATTAATCGTAATAATCGTTTAATAATCGAATCGTAGCACCCTTAATCGTAATCGAATCGAATCGTGAGGTGCCTAAGGTGGCACACCCCTAATATATATATATATATATATATATATATCTGTCATACCACTGTCTGCTGATTCACAATGTTGACTTTTCCATGAGAGCCTACGTTGACCCCCAGGCTCTTATGGAAAATAGCCTAGGGTTAACAATTAACACTGCTCTGACATTCCTCCTGCAGGAGCAATGTGATGTACCCTCCCGCACACAGGTAAATGTGTGATGTCAGACAGCCCATCTACGAGAATGTTTTTCAGGAGGAGGGGTGTTTTGATCTAGAATTTGGTCATTAAAAAAAAAAACTTTTGTATGATTTTGCATCGTGTCTATTTATGGCAAAGCTCACTTATTTCCCTGCTCCATTAGACACATCTGACAGATTGATCTGTAATGACCATGGGGGCTCATAACTGGACAGCAGCTCTCTGACATCTTGTTTGATGAATCCAGATGTTGCACTCCTACTGACCTCATACCACTGGGATGCAGAGCTGTTCATCAGCAGGACGCACAGGGGGTCTGACTTGGAGCCGATGTCTTTGTCCAGGAGATTGTCACAGGACACAGTCAGCTCCACCTTGGTCACACACTGAGCAGCCATGTCTGTCTGTCAACACACAGGCTGCATGTAGCAACAAGGCTGGCACAGAATATCAGGACCACAGCATTCTACCACTCGTAGCTTTTAGGAATAATAACTGTGGCATCATTAGTAAACATTCTTCCAAGCCCATCACCCATCATAAGGTAAAACACTTGGAGTGCTTGTAACCATTGACTGTATAATATAGTCAATTTTGAGCAATAACGTGTTACATAATATGTAACACGTTATTAATGCTCAAAAGGCGGGGTTTTATATTTTGACCTAGCCCCTTTCGGGACATTTTTTTTTAACACAATTGCATTTACACAATACGAAACCCTTTCGGGACATGTGATGTGATCGTCTCTCCTCCATATCGTTATATGCCCGAAAAACAGTCCCGAAAGGGGCTAATTCTGACCAGAAGGCTTTCACTACCTAACGACGTTAACTGCAAACCTAGCCTCAGACTGGCCGTGTTTAGTGAGCCCGGATTAACTAGGTTATTTCCTGGAAACTATGAGATAATAAAGCAATAAACTGAAGTGTAGTGGGTGGGGGGGAGCGTATGAGCTAACGCTAACTAGCGTTACTACGAAAGCCTACCGTTATCTTAGCTAGCTAACGTTAGCTAGAAAGTGATACTGCCGTATTTTCAGCAACAAACTTCGGCAGGTAACTTATAAAGCTTAAAAACGTACCGCAGGAAGTAACGTCAGATGTCCCCTGTGCTGGGTGATGCAGCTATTAAAATAAAACACGATAAAGGCAGTTCCGAGGTGGGTGGCTGTCTGGCTCAGGTCTTGCTCCGACCCAGTGGGAGGTAAAAGTTGTGTTGTGATGGGCGGAGTCAACAGTGACAGAGGGGTGCGCTCGTTTACGTCACGGAATGTCTAGATCTTTATGAACTGATTCATGTTTTATGATTTCTGTCTGCAATCTGATCCCGGCTGTATGTATATTTGTTGTATGTTTGTGTTCATGTTTACCAATTGTACTATGCTGTTTGTTTAAAGAAAAAAAACTCACTCTCATAGACACATTTTTTGTTTTTCCAGTTATTCTGGTAATAATAAGAGCTCTTGTTCCAGAGATATTACTATTACCATGCGATTTCATATTGGAATCAATGTGTAGTAGATATGGTATGGAGAAGGCCTGATGTCGCCATCTACCTAATCGATTTATCGATACTTAAAAGTTGCAGTAGGCAATATTATCTATCTATAATTCTAGGAGTGTCTGTCTGTCTGTCTGTCTGTCTGTATGTATGTCTGCGCACAATCATTGTGATGTCATCAGTGAGTGATGTCATTTGCATCACTGATGACAATGATGTCAAAATGTCATCCTCATTGATGTCACTATGCACTCAATGATGATGTCATCAGTGATGGCATTGGTGACTGTGTATGTCTGCGCCCAATCATTGTGATGTCATCAGTGATGCAAAGTTGTGCAAATGTGTGCAGACACAGACATTGATTGATCACAGTTATATCAGTGATATCACTAAAGCACTTCATTGTGACATCATCAGTGATGTCAAGGGGGAGGGGAACGGGCACTGCGATACCGGTACTGCAGGTACTACGGGTAATGCCTCCTTGTGTGTGTGTGTATGTGCCCCCTTATGACATCACTTCCACTTGAGTGACATCACTTCCGGGACACAAAATTGAAACATTGCCCACTTTGCCAAATTTATAGAGACCGCTCTCGATTCCTAGGCTCGGCCGCCAGGCGGCCTCGCCCGTCCTGCAGCTCGCTGAGCTGCCTCTGCAGTTCGCCAAGCTGGCCCTCCAGCTCGCATTCGCAGCTTGGCCGCTGCGCGGCCTTGCCCGCAACTCGACTGCTGTGTGGCCAATGAGACAAGCATCACTGACAATGTCAGATTTATGACATCACTGATGATGTCATCAGTGGGATTTATGACATCAGCGATTATGTCACAGTGGGATCAGGGATTTATGACATCACTGATGTCACAGTGGGATTTATGACATGGATGATGTCATAGTAGGATTTATGACATCACTGATGATGTTACAGTGGGATTTATGACATCACTGATGATGTCACAGTGGGATTTATGGCATCATTGATGATGTCACAGTGGGATTTATGACATCACAGATGATGTCACAGTGGGACAGACAGACAGAGCCCGAGCTCCCATTTACATCAGTGATGTCATAAGAGCAAAATCATCTTATGACATCACTGATGATGTCATAGACACGTATGTAAACTTAAGGGGCACACACACACCCACAAGCATGTATCCTTAAGGGCAATAACATTTTGTGAGCAACACAATAGGGCAGGCGAGGCAACGCAGCAGCTGAACTGTGTATGCGAGCTGCGCAGCGGGCGAGCACAGGAATCGAGCTCACATAGCACGCAAGATGCCTACTAGTAGTAGTATAGTAGGCTATATAAAACCCACATCACATGACCAGGAAATCCTGTTTGCACCAGTGTTAATTTTGGCAGCTATTTTAGATTTTGTCTTAGTCTTTGGATGAAAATGCTTATTAGTTTGAGTCACATTTTAATAATTTCTATTGTTGAATCAGGTTCAGTTGAGATGAAATGAAGCTCCGGCCGACACACAGTTTGATGCAACAGAATAGTTTTATTCTTCCGACAACAATACTGGTATCACATGTTCAACGCTGCAGACGCTGAGAGACGAGATGGGGCCGAATGGTCAATTCTGCTTTTCCGGCAGAGGACAGGCAGTTTTATAGAAGGTTTACCGCCAGAATATGATGTCACAGTTAAATGACTTCATCCTAAAAGATCCTAACTTTACCAGATGCCCAAATGGTCACCCTACTCTGTCTGGGAAGCGGCTCTGACCCTACACTGGACCCCTCCGGTAACACTTTACAATAACGTACACAAATACTATAGTAGTTACTAGTAAACTAACCATTAACTAATAGCCAGTTAATGAGTAGCTAATGAAAAATTTGGCATTAGTCAATCACTAGTTAATCATAGTTAATGAGTAGGTAGTCATTAGTTAATGATAGTAGTACATTCCGGTATGGCCATCTGGCTCTTGCTCAAATTACTTGAGAACAGGGAACAATTACCTCAAGCCTTTCACAGTCAAAATGAGCACAATAACTATTTTCACATATAATCACACTATAAGATATTACAATTAGTATGAAATATACAGCACTAGCCTTGATAGTTTTAGTGAAGGACAATGCAAAACATTTTAGTCGACGAAAAGTCATTACATTTTAGTCAAAATGTTTTCTGTCTTTAAACTAATTCAATTAGGCCAATACAGGCATTGGAAATTGGAATCAAGGTTGACAGGTTGTATCGTGTTGAAATTCGTAAAGCAACATTTAACTCTAACACTTTTACTTGTGTAATATCCAGATCCCTTACCAGTTTGATAGCTCTAGCCTAGACTCTCCCATCAGTGATTATTAGTTTTAGTCACATTTTAGTCATTTGTATCCTTCATAGTTTGTTTTTGTCAGTGAAAATAGGTAGTCGACGAACATTTTTAGTCGTGGTTTTCATCGACGAAATTAACACTGGTTTGCACTCCTTTCCTTCTTTCCATGGAAAATCTGTGAACCTCTGGGGCAAGCAGGTAGTGCAGGACGTTGCAGCAAATCCCAACAGAAGTGCATTCTGGGCCAAAATAGAAAAGTTGGTGTGCAAAGAATTTGTATGGTGCAACATGCAATAGAAGGTTAAAAAGATTTAAGAGAGACATTGGTGTGAATGTTCTATTATACAATCTATTTTCCGGAGGAAAGGACAAAGCCAGGATGGGTTAAATGCAGAGGACAAATTTCACCGGCCACCGTCAGCATGTGTGTGTTTGTGGCCCTCCGTGCATGTGTTGATGTGTAACCGTGTGACAATAAAGACGGGCTTGTCCGTCTGAAATCGTGAAATCGTGTTTATGGTGTGAATTGTAGTTTCTGTTGTGCATTTATTTTGGCATTGCCCAATTGCGAAGAATTTCTGGCAAAACTGGGGGGGGAACAAGTTTTATTTTACTTAAAGAATGTAGCATATTGTTTGGTCTCCTGGAAAATAACAGACAAACACATGGAATAATGCCTGGCATCTACTTAATTGATACTTAATCACCAATAAAGTAATGTAAAATCAATGTTTTACTGTTGTGAAAAATAGGTTGTTGACTTTGAAGGCAATTTTTTTTATAACATCATGACCAGGAAATCCTGTTTGCACCATATTTTTCCCTCCCACAGAAACATCCTCTCGTGTATTTCCATTCTTACACCAACATAAAATATTAATAAAACAAAGACCATTAATAAAATCAAAGACCATGAAGAGGCCAAGTACATATGGCACAGCAATGATGCATATTTCATCAGTGCAAACAACCAATCTCAACAATTATAGATTACACTATTGCGACATGTATTACTTAGGCCAGGGGCTCCCAAACCTTTTCATCTTGGGACCCAAAAGATACATTTTGTGTCTCCCTGGGACCCAAACTCACAAAAAACATACAGTAATGAGTTGCCATGACGACCAGTTGGCAACTCACCCCCAAGGGGTCCGACCCATAGTTTGGGAAACACTGACTTAGGCAATTACTTAACCGTCATTAAAACAGTTGACAGTTGCACTTCCCCTTGGGGAAGCAACACCACTTCTCCTTTTTAAACCAATACTGTTAGATTGAGATTATAATCTACATACACTGAAACATGCAGGTGTATTTTACCAGATAAAGATCTCTATTGATGATAATCTAAGGACTACTAGAGTGTTTAAGATATTAAACAGCAGCAGCAAGGAGATATTCTAATGCACAAAAGCTTAAGTGAAAAATGTACAAAAAACATAGAAGTCCTAAGTGTATCAAAATCATTTACCTGGGGACTACTTTAAGTAGTTACCTGTAAACAGTTAGGTTTTAGTATTTGGTGCAGTATCACTGGCTCCAAATATGTGGCTATAATGATTCAGTCCTCCTCATGCAGTGCAATTTAAGACAATAACAAATTATTTTAAATTCTTACCAAACCTGGCACTTAAGTCACATAACATTAAATAATCGAGTTAAATGCATGTTAGTAAATGTTGAGGCATAAGCAGGTTAATATCTGTGTATCTACCGTGGCTTTATATTATAACAATTGCTGTGATATTGTATTGGCACCATCATAACAGTTGTTTGAAATTATCGCAATTTTGCCTCAAATGATAGAGTTCGACAGGCTGATACATTCTGTGGTGATTGTTAGACGTGACACATTTCTACCAAAATGTGAAGAGATGATTGGCAGACTGGGTCCTTGAGGGATGACTACTCCTCATAATTCCACAGCTAAAGGTAGGACTGGGGTGATTGTGATCAGGACGCAGCGCTGGCAGGCGCTGAGGCTGAGACACCTGGGGTGGCGTTGGTGTCGGTGTTGGGTGGCCTCAACTTCATCGTGTGGAAGAAATCCACCACCTGTCCAGGGACCTCCGCCAAGACACTCTGAGCCAGCACTTCTCGAGGACTCTGGAGACAGAGAGAGGGGTAAGGGTGAGGCGTGAGCATTTAGAAGATGGCTGGGGAAACTGGGTACAAACAAAAAAGATGAGAGAAGCAAGCAGGATGTTACAGAGGTGAGAGGCAGCTATCTATGATTACGACACAGAATTGTTGAATACGCAAATCTGATTGGTTAATGAATGCTTCCTGAGGTCTGTTATTTCTGAATAACAGACAGCCATTTCACATCTAATCAAATCACTCCACAGTCTATAAGTCCAGTCAATTTTGTTGATTTCTAATCAAATTAACTAGCAACAGCTGATGGCTAAAACACATTACTCATTGATTACTGCAGACACACTTGGAAGATTTTTCCAATATTATTTTCATTTTATTTGGAGGGCAGGGAGATTATTATTTATAAAATGGTTAATGAACTAACTATATTTAGGTGGAATCTTATAATTTAGCTTATAATAAAATAATTTTAAATCAACATTTCGTATCAAATGATTAGTTGGCTATTATTGCTAGATAAGCCTTCACAGGGTGAACAAAGATCCCACAATTTCATATAACATATGGGTGGTATTTATATGACCTAGGCCAGTGGTTCTCTAAAACCCCCAGGGTCCTTGAGGGAGTTCCAGGGGTCCTCAGCAAAAAGGAGAATAATTTATTTTCACTAGAATTCCATCCACAAGTAACACAATTGACTATGTTTACATGCACACTAATATTCCACTATTATTCGGAAAATGACAATATTCAGAATTTGATAAGGGTCATGTAAACACCATATTCCAGTTGGATTTTCGGAATTTGGCATTTTCCAATTAAGATGTGAGATACAGGATGCCAAAATTATTCGGGTTTTAGGAGCATTCTTTGGACATATATA
Organism: Poromitra crassiceps; assembly: GCF_964638095.1. Taxonomy (NCBI): domain Eukaryota; kingdom Metazoa; phylum Chordata; class Actinopteri; order Beryciformes; family Melamphaidae; genus Poromitra; species Poromitra crassiceps. Next base: position 100,457,223 of record NC_139624.1, on the reverse strand, counting down.
AAGCGCGTTCAGACTATGAGGCTCGATCAGGGTTTTCAGCGCAGTTTGACTTTGCGACACACAGGCATCTTGCCTGTTTGCGGTCAACTGATGTGTGCATTTTAAACAAACCAACCAGAGATGCATACAAAAAAGAAAAGCCCATATTTCTGATCGGAAGAGGAAATGTGCCGAACCTAGCCTACCGTACTTAGATTTGGATATCAACAGGTTTTTGGATATGCGCAAATATCGCAACATCAAAGTTTTCAGCAGCAAGCTCCTGAATTGGACCAGATGATGCTGGTGAGTGAATGGATGAATGAAGCCAAAAGTAGACTAATTTCACACTTCCTCCTAGTTGCGAGGCAGCTGGATTCGTGAGATCATGATCACTTGTCAGGTTAAGCTGCTCTATTGTCTATGGTTGATTCTCAATAGAAAAACTCCCTGCCTGCATGTAAACAGGAATATTGGTGGATGGATAGTTCATTTTCATTAGCCATGTAAACAGCTTAGTCGGAATATTGTCTTTTTTGGAATAAGGGCAAAAACCGGAATATTAGTGTGCATGTAAACATAGTCATTGACAGAATGTATGACTATTCTGGTCATGGGTTTCATACACTTTCTAAAAATTTAAATCATCTACTGTAAAAAGCAAAAATCTTATCAGATGGGGACAAAATCTTATCAAACATTGGGACAATCTTATCAAACAATGGGGCAAAACCTGGGACAAAATCTTATCAAATGGGGGTCCATGGTCTAATTTGTGTCAGTTTAAGGGTCCTGGATGTGAAAAAGTTTGAGAACCACTGACCTAGGCATCTTAAAGCATTAGTGGTTTTCAAAGAAAAAGGAAATGCTTGTGACATCATGGGAATAGTATGAATTGAGGGAACCTGGGGTGGAACTGTTCTATCATGTGACGGCGCCGCGTGGAGTTAGTGTGTTCATAAAACAGACACCATAAAGCCCCACATACTATGTGCCATGGTGGTGGAAGTATAGAAACACTGCAAAACAGTCATGGTGAAAGAGAAATTGTGATGTGGGCGGTGACAGAAAGAACGAAGGTGCCTTAATGATGCATGCATTACTCTGCTGGGTTTATACTCAAAGCCATGCAGCTGTGCATTAGAACAGTGGTTCTCAAAGTGGGGTCTGGGGACCCCCGGGCATCCTTGAGGGGGTTCCAAGGGGTCCCCAGCAAAAAGGGGAATCATTTCACTATAATTCCATTCATAAGTAACACAATGACAGAATGGATGACTATTTTGGCCATGGGTTTCATACACTTTCTAATAAAATATCTAAAAGCAAAAATCGTATCAGATTGGAGACTCTGGGACAATTCTTTTTATCAAATGCGGGTCCGTAGTCTAATTTGTGCCAGTTTAGGCGTCCTTGATGTGAAAAGGTTTGAGAACCACTGCATTAGGCGCAGGGCAGAAGCTGGGGCAAGGTGCTGCAGCTGAATCACCTGGGCTACTCCTACATTTCTAGGATGGACTGGGCTCCTTGGGAGGTTTCAGTTTGAATGAATTGAAGAAGGAGGCCACTTGGTCAGGCAACTCTGCCAACACACTTTGAGCAAGGGCTACAGCGCCTGCCTGAAAGGAAATGTGTAGACATTCAAAGGTGTGCAATATTTAAGCAGTAAGCCATGAGTTATTTTAGGAGCACCAAGATCAATGAAAACCCACTGAGGTCGGTTTACACTACTGCTCACATTCTGGAATTGTCTGAAAGGCACAAACTGGACGATGTCCCGCATGGCGGTCTCGCCTGAGGGTGCGCGCAAGAGCCCATCGTCTGCGTCCAGTAAATCCATGGCGCTGAAGTCTGCGCCACCAACCCCTACGATGATGATGGACATGGGCAGGCGGGAGGCGTTGACGATGGCGCTGCGGGTCTGGTCCATGTCTGTGATCACTCCGTCCGTGATGATGAGCAGGACAAAGTATTGCTGCAAAGAGACAATTCAATGAGGCGCTGAAAACACTGAAATACGAGGGAACGGCTTAGCCGTGAAAGTAAATGTTGAATTACTGTCCGCGCAATATTTTGCCAAACATATCTAGTGAAAAAGGGCATAAAGGATAAGTCCTGGTTTTCAACCCTCAACCATGTTTTTCACCTTCATGATGATTGTGTTAAAACGTTTGTCACTTTCTTCACTGTGGAGCTTTACGTCTGATGAGTTGTTGTGTTGAAAAGGCATACTTTAATAACTTTTTGGGTTCAACTGTTGGAGCTTGCTTTGGCCTTTTGGTGTGCATTGGAGAGCAGTGAAGTCAGTGTTTCCCCTAGAAAAAATGTCAGGCTTGGAGTGATTTCGAAACGTACCCCGACCACCAGGCACGTGCACACATAGACATGAAAGGGGGCTTGAGCCCCTGCCTTTTTTTGTCTGTAAAAAGTGCCCTTTTTTTATTTATTTTTTATTATAATACATTTTTCATTTTCATTCCAACAACACATGAACAAAACAAACAGCTCAGACACATTAAAAAATAAAATAAAAAGTGCCCTTTCCTGACCATGAATGCATTTCTAATGGTGCTTTGTATGGAAATTGCCCTTTCCATGCCGTCACTGAAGGCAGCATTCTAAGAGAAATGCCTTTTCCGAGCTCTCTTGGCCTTGAATGCACCATTTGTAATAGGCCTCTGCATGGAGCAGTGTTTTTCTAAACTGCCCCTGAAGGCACCAACCCAAAAATGAACCCAAAAATGAATGAATAAATAAATGCATAAATAAATAAACCACCCAATAAATAAATAACCAAAATATAGGGAACAAATGCAGAATTGTTGCTCTTGAAAATATTTTTTACTTTACACTATTGGAAAGGGATGTTGTGTTGTTGAATCCGCAAAAAATAAAAATAAATTCTAATACACCTTATCTAAATCTTCTGTCTTGCTTTTTAGAATTATGGTTAAAATGCATGGTATATTACAAGCCTCACTCAGTATCGTTCAATGTTTCTGCCTGTGTTGCTATCTGTTGTAGTACAACAACCTAAAGGGAGAAAAGGAGCAAATACAGTACATATATTGATGCTTAAATGATTTCACAACAGTATTGCAACAGCATGCAACTTTTATATACTAATATTATTCAGTTATGGAGTTATTTTTCCGTGACAAGTCTCATCCTAAAATGAGATATTCCTCTAAATCTGGTTAAAATCGGAATATTTAAAATGAGTTATATCCCTAAATTGGCCTTCAAATTGCCTCAAATTTCCGCCGCCGCCCTCTGGACGGCGGCTGTAGTGCCCTTTTATGAATTTGAGCCCCTGCCCCTCTAATGTTCTGTGCACGTCCCTGCCGACCACAACGGTGGGGGCCCTCGCTGGCGACGTTAAACTTTTAGCTAACCTGTTCGCATCTATGTTCACAATGGCATCCCAACTATCATCATACTATTATGGGATGCGATGCGAACAGATGTATTATGGGGATGTGCATTTCCCAGGCAACGACACACGTTGACACGTGTTGGAACAGCGCTGCATGCTGGCACAATGCTCCTAAAAGCAAAAAGCTTATTGTTTTGAATGATTTGGCATCTTCTATTACTGTCAACACTAGTATTGTTTTATTGTAATAATATGCCATAAAGGTTTATTGAAATTTTGGGGAGAGCAGGGGAAAAAATTCAAAAAATATATATATATTTTTTTTGGGTGCCATTTCTTTTCTGGCCTGGCGGGGGCGCTGTTGGCCTGGCGGGCCCGCCAGGCCTGTAGAATGGTAGGGGAAACACTGGAAGTGATGATATTTTGAACACAGTCAATCATCATGATGGGGGAAAAACTAGGAAAATAAGGCCTAAGTTGAAAATAATTATTTTTAAACACAGAATATACATCTACAACAGACTATTTCCATGAGCTTCAGCTTGGCAGCTACTCACAGAGGCAGTTTTCTGCTGGATGGCTTGCCTGCCAAATTGGGCTACGTGGTTGATGATGGGGGCAAAGTTGGTGGGACCATAAAGCTTCACCTGAGGCAGACACTGCTGGTAGGCAGAAACCACACCCTCTATACCTATAACACACACACGCGCACACGCACACACACACACACACACACACACGCACATTAACACATAAATAACAAATTCACAAGTTCAACGAAGATGGGGAAGAAGGGAGGGTAACACTTTCTATGAAGCCATGTCTATAACGCATTATAAGCATACTTATAATGCCTTAGCGCTTTTCAAAACCCAAAGACGCTTAACAGTAAAACAAAAGACAAGCAACAGGCAACAGGCAACAGGTACAAATAACAGTGGCGGTTCAGGGCAAGGTTGTATGGAGAGGCAGAGGAGAGGAAGAGAACAGGAGGGAGGGACAGGGGGGGAGGGGGGAGGAGGGGGGGGCGGAGGGTGATGGTTTGGAGGAGGTGGTCAGGGGTAGGGGAGGTTGTAAGCTTGGGAGAACAGGTAGGTTTTAAGTCGGGTTTTGAAAGTGGGGAGTGAGGGAGAGTCTCGGACGGTCTGGGGCAGGGAGTTCCAAAGTCGGGGTGCGGCGCGGGAGAAAGCACGGTCACCAGAGGTTTTGAGTCTGGATGGGGGGATGATGAGGGTGGCAGTAGAAGAGGATCGGAGTGTACGGGAGGGGCGATGGGGGATGAGGAGGTCAGTCAGGTAGGGGGGGGCTAGGCTGTGGAGGGCTTTGAAGGTGAGGAGGAGTAGTTTGAAGTCGATACGTTGCTTGACGGGGAGCCAGTGGAGAGAGTGGAGGACAGGGGTGATGTGATCGCGGAACCGGGTGTGAGTGAGCAGGCGGGCGGCTGAGTTTTGAACCATCTGGAGTCTATGGAGGGAACGGGAGGTGATGCCGGTGAGGAGGGAGTTGCAATAGTCGAGGCGGCAGGAGATGAAGGCATGGATGAGGGATTGAGCAGCAGGGGGGGAGAGGCAGTGTCTGACTTTGGCGATATTGCGGAGATGGAAATATGAGGTTTTGACAACAGAGCTGACGTGGGGATCAAAGGAGAGGGTGGGGTCCAGGATGAAACCAAGGTTGCGTGCCAGGGGGGAGGGGGTGATGGTGAGGGTGATGGGTCCGGTTTTATTGAGGGTGGATTTGGTGCCAATGAGGAGGAGTTCAGTTTTGTCGCTGTTGAGTTGGAGGAAGTTGTGGGTTAGCCAGGTTTTTATTGCGGATAATATGCAGTTTTCGATGTGGGTGAGGGGTGGGTTCTGGAGGGATTTGGTGGTGATGTAGAGCTGAGTGTCGTCGGCGTAGCAGTGGAAGTCCAGGTTGAATTGACGGATGATGTGACCAAGGGGGAGTATATAACAGAGGAAGAGCAGGGGGCCGAGGACTGAGCCCTGGGGGACCCCCTGCAAAACAGAGGAGAGGGTGGAGGAGTGACCGGAGAGGGAGATGAATTGTTGTCTGTCGGTGAGGTATGAGGTGAGCCAGTCCAGTGCGGTGCCCTCAACACCCAGTTGGCGCAGCCTTTGGAGGAGGATGGAGTGGTTCACACAGTGTCAAAGGCTGTGCTCAGATCGAGTAGAACTAGGATGTTGAGGGCACCGGAGTCAGCGGAGGTGACGATTAAATAGAAAAGTAGCAAAATGCGAGCACACTCGGAGAGTGAAGAAAGAGGTCCGGTGCACGGCACGGGTACAAATTTAAACAAGAAAAAGCCAGCACTCAAAAAAGTCCTTTTGAATATTTAATTTACCTCAGTCAGGATAGAACGGCACATACATGTTTCGGCCTGACGGCCTTCTTCAGTGTGGTGCAGTACAAGGCGGAGATGACGTTTATAAAGCATCACACCGGAAACAGCATCATTCATGTAAGATTACAATACACAATTAAATAAACCGGGTAAATGCACTCAAAACAGACGGGGAGAAGCTAGATAAAGATCAGTCAATATCAAACCTCATTGATAAATAGAAAACAAGGAAATATATTACAAACCTAATTGCAACACAGAGCAGTGGTGTTCGAGATACAACGTGGTGATAAATACACCAAGGTCAGGCAACACACCAAGATCACACAATTCAAGCTATCAAATAAACGATAGTGTAAAAGTTAAAATTAAAGAAAAAAGCAAAAAGCAAAATTACAGAAAGCAACCCAATAACAGTTCCTCATTCATACCTCTAGGGTGTTCTGTCTGTAAGGTGTGTATCCAATAAGCCTCTCTTTGTAAAAGAGTACGATCCCTGTCACCCCCTCTCTTAAGAGGAACGACTACCTCTATACCTAGAAATCTAAGGGAACATATATCATGACCAGCAGCATTAAAGTGCCTCGCTACAGCGGATTTGATGTCCTTGTTTCTGATATTGCTTTTGTGTTCCGTTACCGGATAACGGAACACAGATTAGATTAGATTTCTAGGTATAGAGGTAGTCGTTCCTCTTAAGAGAGGGGGTGACAGGGATCGTACTCTTTTACAAAGAGAGGCTTATTGGATACACACCTTACAGACAGAACACCCTAGAGGTATGAATGAGGAACTGTTATTGGGTTGCTTTCTGTAATTTTGCTTTTTGCTTTTTTCTTTAATTTTAACTTTTACACTATCGTTTATTTGATAGCTTGAATTGTGTGATCTTGGTGTGTTGCCTGACCTTGGTGTATTTATCACCACGTTGTATCTCGAACACCACTGCTCTGTGTTGCAATTAGGTTTGTAATATATTTCCTTGTTTTCTATTTATCAATGAGGTTTGATATTGACTGATCTTTATCTAGCTTCTCCCCGTCTGTTTTGAGTGCATTTACCCGGTTTATTTAATTGTGTATTGTAATCTTACATGAATGATGCTGTTTCCGGTGTGATGCTTTATAAACGTCATCTCCGCCTTGTACTGCACCACACTGAAGAAGGCCGTCAGGCCGAAACATGTATGTGCCGTTCTATCCTGACTGAGGTAAATTAAATATTCAAAAGGATTAAATAGAAAAACCATAAGATCGAAAGCAGAGTGGGGTAAACTGAACGGTGCTTTCCTGTGATGATCGTGTGATGATAGTATAGTGTGAAGATCAGACAGCAGTCAAATTACTCTGATAAAAGTAGGGTTGCGGTGGTGATGCTATGGAGGCAGTCAGGGAGGAGTGGATTTTGGAGATTTTGCTGTTGAAGGCGTGGAGAAATGAGTTGCAGAGTTCAAGGGAGGAGAGTGTATTACTGTCCGGGGGTTGGAGGAGCTTTTTAACAGTGGAGAAGAGAGTGCGGGGGTTCCTGTTGGTGCTGTTGATGAGGGTGGAGAAGTGGGCAGATGTGGCGGCTAGGAGTGCATCACGGTAGGAGGAGAGGTGCTGTTTGTAGAGTTCCGCGTGGACAGTGAGGTGGGTCTTCTTGAAAAGTCTTTCCAGTTGCCGGCCGGTCTGTTTCATCGTGCGGAGTTGGGGGGTGAACCAGGGGGAGGAGGAGGTGAATGAGACTGTGGAGGTTTTCAGGGGGGCCAGGGAGTCAAGGGAGTCGGTGAGTGCAGAATTGAGGAGGGTGGCATAGCCGTCAGGGGAGGAGGGGGCGGAGTCAGGGGGGGGGAGGGCAGAGGATATAGTCTGGGAGAGAGTGGGTGGGTCAATGGATTTGACTTATAAAGTCAAGTGTTATAATACATTATAACTGCGGGTCATTCATGGATTTTTTTTCCCACATGGATCATAATGCATTATAATCCTTACAGTTATAATACATTATAATCATTTTATAAGGCATTATAATCATCGTTATAATGCATTATAATGTGATTATAAGGGGGTAAAGTGTCCCTCATCTCTGAAAGTTTTAAGAAGTCACTTGTACATCCAGGGGCGTCATGCAAGCCAAAATTCTGAGGGGTCGACCAAGGCCAGATTAACACCCCCAGGGGCCCCTGGGCACTGAAGCACCTAGGGCCCCCCTACCCCCCTTCCTCCCGAACTTTACACTCAGACACCAGAAGGGGGGAAAACCAGATAAAAATAAATAAATGGAATGGTCTATGGAAAAATTAATGGCTGACCAGTCACCACCACCAGGGACGCTGGAACTGTTTTTAAGTAGGGGGTGCAGACTGTGTCATCAACACCAACTGATATGCTGCATATTTTCTCTGTCCAAATTATACCTCAGCCCAGTCATCAAGAAAATGGAAAATATGTCCCCCCCCCCCCCCACACACTAACTACAAGATTAAATAGAAAAACCATAAGATCGAATGCAGAGTGGGGTAAACTGAACGGTGCTTTCCTGTGATGATCGTGTGATGATAGTATAGTGTGAAGATCAGACAGCAGTCAAATTACTCTGATAAAAGTAGGGCGGTGGTGATGCTATGGAAAATTTGGCTCATAAACAAACACTTGAACTTAAATAGCCTGGGGGATTTTCAGTATGTGGAAGTTTTCAGTGAATTAAAAAATCATCTGAACACTAGAAAGGCCCAGGGATTTGGGATGGGCATTATAAGGCATTATAAGTATGCTTATAATGGGTTATAGACATGGGCTTCATAGAAAGTGTTACCGAAGGGAGTGACAGCCCAAACACACCAGACGTGTATCCAACGCTGAAGCAATGCTGAAGCAACGCCTCGTGGAGGCAGTTTCATTTTGACGGGAGACCGATCACACCGGCCCGAAGTGCGTCGCCTTGCGACGAGTGCAGCAAGAGTTTCGGCATCGGGTCTATTTTTAACGCGTGACAGGAGCGGCCGCGTGCAGCCAGACATGAAGTCAATACAAGTTGTGACCAGTACAGGGCAAAACAGAACGAGGCGTGGAACAAAACAGAGAGCTTCTGGTGTAAGTGGCAAGGCTCCTGCTCGATGCTTCCGTAACGTGCTGCTTCAGAGATGCTTCTGGTGTGAACCAAGCGTGAGAAAAGGGATGAAGGTGTGGATAGAGGAACATAACTGTGTAGGCATACACTGCCCCCTCCATCCCACACAAAAGCATACAGTATAAACATACCAATGTATAAAAATACAAACTTTAATTTGTATTGGTTGAGCTCTAACATACCTGCACAAAATGGATTTGATGGGTTGAAGTTGATGGGAAACTCATGGGAGACCTGCAAAACACAAAACAGACGCATGAAATGAGCTTTGTGTCCATAAAAGACAAACCTTTTCATGTATTAAAAATGGAATGATGGAATGGAGAAAGGGCTGCACATTTTTTTTCAATAGGAAACATTACCTGCCAAGAAGGAGGGAGCTGGGCTCCAAAGCCAAAGGCAGGGAACATCTTGTCACTAAACAGGGAAAGCCAAATGAAAATAGGTTTTACTGGCTAAGTAAGTTTGCCCAAACGAAAGATCAGACTTTGCTCATGGACAAAATTTCAGAATATGGATTTGGGAAGTAGGTCAAGCAAGGAAGATGAAGGAAGTAACTAGGTAATTCAATGACATCTGAAATGCCATAGAAGGGTATCTTTAGAATATTTTGATAGTAAACCTATATTCTGCTCACACTATTAGTCCATCAAACAAGGTATGAAAGGACAAATCCATCCTTGTATACTCTTAGACTATCAATCTGTGATGTATTACCAGATCGCGTGGATGTTCAATGCATTCAGAGGTTACTTTGTGATCAACTTTATTTTTTGTTGTATCTTCTACTTCCTACATTTCCCAGAAAGCCTTTCAACAACTGCCACAGAAGGGGTGTAATCTTGTTGAATTCAATCAAAGGTAAGAGAATAGGCATATAAACAGCCTGAAACTGAGATAATTCATCTGTAGGGCTATACATGCCTATGATCACAGCCATCCCGTGTTACTTACTCAAAACTCAACATGTCTTGTAGCTACATTGCATTCTGATCTATAGACCTTATTCGATAACCCCGGACGGCGCCACATTGTTGACAAACCGCAGCCGTAACGTAGTCTGGCCGAGCGTATACAGTAGCAACAGTTATGGTTTCGTCAAAGAGAAGTGATGAAAAAATAAGTTTGGTTGGAGGTGCGGACCCCTATAAAAAACTGACTTAGAGTAAATATAACTCATTATATTGCCAGGTATAATGTACCGGACATTTATAACTACCTTGTGAATACAGTATTGGCATACACGTCTCAGGAGCTGAAGGCTTTCACATCCATTGAGTCCTATAACTATTTCATCTGTGGCAAATGGTCTGACATTTTTACTTTTGTGCCACCAACATCATCATCAAACATTGTCGTGACAGCAAAGGTAAATAACCTTAAAGGGATACGCCACTTTTTTGGGAAGTTTAGCTCATTTGCCACATCCCCCACATAGCCAAGTACACCATGCCTTTACCGGCATTGTCCGAGTAGTATACAGTGAGATACAGTCGTGAATTAGTAATTCTCGCCATAAAATGGAGGCCAATGGTACAGCTGTTAAAAACCTGCTAAAACACACATCTCACGGTGCTGAAATACATGTTGTGCTTCGGGGACTCAGTCACCACATGATGAAATATCAATCCAAAATGCACATAGCGGTGTTTTTGGAAGGAAAATAGACAGCCGGCACTACTTTCCAAACATGGCCGCCGGGCGCAGTGATCTCCCACTGCGCCTCAAAGTACCATGGAAACCAATGTAACCAAAACAAAGGACAAGCGATAGCTACTAATCATGGCGGACTTCGTGAGAGAGGATGATGACGATTACTACTGGACAAACCAAGACCCCGAACCTTATTTATTTGAACCAGAATATTACTGAGGAAGAACTACAGGCTTTAGAAGCAGCCGGCGGCCGAGGGGAGAGTACGAACCGCTATGGACTGGTGGTGTCGATGTGGAGCATGCCAACCGATGCCGACAGAAATAGAGTGTTTCTGTTGTACTGAGTGGAAAGACCATCGATGGAAAGACTTGATTTATCTGGCGAAGAGGACAGTGAACAGAGAGAATGTGTCACAATCAACGCAGACTTTTCAGCTCTGTCTAATCCTGCGGTTGTAGAAACCTTTTTCCATGTCCCCAAAATCAACTGGAAAAAAGGCCCCATGCCGGCTGGACCTAATGGACAGTTATTTCATCGTGTGGTGAGTGCCCGAAGCACAACATGTATTTCAGCGCCGTGAGAGGTGTGTTTTAGCGGATTTTTAACAGCTGTACCATTGGCCTCCATTTTATGGTGAGAATTACTAACTTCACGACTGTATCTCACTACTGATGTGACAATGCCGGTAAAGGCATGGTGTATCTTGGCTATGTGGGGGGGATGTGGCAAATGAGCTAAACTTCCAAAAAAGTGGCGTATCCCTTTAACGTTAAATGTTTGTTTGATATGATCTGACGCTTGCTTGCATGAGCCCAATGTTTGCTACTAACGTTAGCCTCTAGTCTCTTTCCCTTCATGTTTGTGGACAGTAGCTAGTAGCTAACACCCGGGCTTTTACTGCTGCTATTACTACAGCCGTGTGTTATTACACAGCACACTATCACTGTTGTGAAATAGCTCCTGACGCAGTAAAGACGGCATTAAATAGGCTAGTAAGTAACGTTGGCTAGCGTCCTAAGCTATGACAGATGTCAGTCAGTTTTAAACAGCGCGCTGCGGAATGTCAGCAATATGGCAGCGGTGGGCGTGCCCGTACGTGAGTTATGTCATTCGAATAAAGTCTATTGAGGCTGCTGTTGGAGGAGAAATTTTGTCTCTGCCTCTTCTAAGATGGATTTCTCTATCTGATTGTTGAATGTGCAAAATACTGAGCCTAGAATCCCTCACTCTTCGATCCTGAGACACTGACATTTACTGATGATTTCTTTTAGATAGCTGAACATTTTCCTCCTATCAAACTCAACTGTTGCTGACATACGTCAACATTTGGCCTTATTTACCTGTCATAGTCCTGGATGACACTGCCCACTGCCCAGATAGCTGCCAGATATTCATTGTAGCCCTCAGGGTTGATGTAGTGGAGAGACTGGGGCAACCTGGGATCCCCATTGGAGCCTGTGAAGTCAATGGCAATCTGGCCCAGGGGAGAACAGACAAACACACCACATTTAAATGAAATACACAATGTTAGATACATTAGATAGATACACAATATTTCCTAAATACAGTGTATATATATACCGGTATATATATATATGTCTCTATATATATATATATATATATATACCGTAAAACTTCAAATAGTAGCCCAAAACTTATTTCTAGACCCGATATCTATATGGGGCCGGCGTCTATTTGGGACCTGCATGTAATTCTTTTTGCACAGAATTCTTGCTCAGCAAAGATTGGAAAGTATCAATTGTTTATTTAAACCAGTGATTAATAGCCGTGATTAATAATCACATAGGCTAGAAACACAGTCGTTCACTTTGAACCAAACCAAACTGCCACCATTTCACACAGGAGGTGAATAGCAGTCTTTCTGGCTGAGACCTAACGTTAGCATTTAGCAGCAGCTAACGTTACCAGCTGATCAGCACTTCTATCAGACAATATAGTGTTGTGGAACAAGCAGACTTACCAAATGTTTCCAATACATGTTCGGTATAATCCATACTGCATTTATGATCACTGTTCCACTGACACAAATGCACTTTTACAACGCACAACTAACGTTACCGGTAACTTCTCCACCACTCCCCCATGTTGAGCTGAAACCAGACAGCGTCTCCAATCTAACATGTTGACTCCGTCTGTACTCCGTCCATACATCAAACAATGCAGTATGCATACTTGAAACATGTCGGTTATGTAGAAACAACGCGTAAAACTGACAGGGGGGAGAAAGTAGCCTACTCAAATCTCTCCTCTTGCCAAAACAGACTGACTTCCGCCAAAAACACGTACTGCCCAGTGTCCACGTCATTACCGTAAGTGACTGTGAATTCAGTCTGAGCGCAACACAAAAACATACCGTAATGACAAAATACCCCTGAATGATTGATGACAAAGACTTGTCTGTGAACTCACAGTGAAGTTGATCTGGCAGCCGCCCATGATGTAATCCAGGAAGGTATACTCCTTCACTATCTGCACATAAACATAAACAGCATGGAGAAGCCGTCATTTTCCTAACAATTCTAAAATGACACACACAATCTATTCAACCACCACTGTTTATCTACCAGTGTCATATCACTGGATACACGCCTTCCTTATCTGGAATAACAATAAAGATAAAACCACTGTACCTGGCAATGCCTTATAATAATGACACCAGAGTTTTTGTAGCTCTTCTTCTTCTGCTTCTTTTGACCATTGATGCATTCAAACTCAGCCTGAGGGGAGGATAAAGAGCTCTGTTGACTTTCAGTTCACATTTAAAAAGATTCCTGGTGCACACATAACACACCACGGTCAGAAATCAACCAGGGCTCGGTTCACATTTACTCATACATTTATTATCAGATGTGAATGAGACTACCGGTACTGTCACCCGTGGGCCACCACAAGTGATTCGTGGGAGCTCGACACCGCCCGATGCTTTCCAGTGGATTCTGGGTGTTGAAAAACTGAGCAGTTTTTTAATCAGAAAACAACCGCATACAAGCAGTAGAAAATGTGGCACCACGCTGCCAGCAGAAGAAGAAAATGCTGACCGCACACAAACCAATGTTTTGTCTGGTTTTAGATTTGCTCTTAATTATTATTATTTTCTGTTTCTTTAATGTTATTTTTCTTATTTGTTAGTGTTTGGTTTTGTTCTTTTTGTTTTTGCTTCTTTTCACATTTTATTTCATTGCTGTCTTTCATGTAATTTATATTGTTGTCTTGGACCTCAGGAACACTAGCTGTCGTCTAGCCATCAGCTAATGGGGATCCCCATAATAAACAAATAAACAACTAAAACAACCGAGCATCGTAAAAAAAACACGCATGCACACAGACACACACACGCACGCACACACAGACACAGACACAGACACACACACACAGACACAGACACACACAGACACACACACACACACACACACACACACACAAAAAGCTCAACAATCAAAGGGTTTGCAGCACACTTGCAGCAACAGTGGGTAAGAAGTGTGGGACATGTGGTGTATACATGTGTTTCTTTTACCAATGTCCAAATCCAAATGTATTCATAGTTCAGTGCCCTCTAAGATGTCTTACACATGTGTGTCACACACACACACACACACACACACACACACACACACACACACACACAACTCACCGCGTACGCCTGTGTTGCCTGTTGTATTTGGGCGAGTGTGGTTTGAAAGGCTCCTATGAAGTCATGTGATCCACTGTTGTTGTAGTCGTAACACTCCACCTGGGGAAGCGCAGAGAGTCAGGAGCAACAAGACAAAGCCAGCCGAAAATCAAACATCTCTCTTATAAATCAACTGATGATTATGATCAGTGTGAGGAAATCAGAGGTGACTAGAGAAAAGGATACTATGGGGAAGAAACAACTCTCTAAAATTCACAAATCTGACTCACACACAACAAGCCTTGTAATCTGCCATAAGACCAGTCTATGCATAAGACACAGAATGAGAAGAGCATTCGGGATCTGTATTATTATTACTACTTGCGAACTGTTACATTTGCAGGTTTCAGCCCAGGTTGGGATTGAGTTGGGAAGAAAACCCTTGGTGTTGGTAGCAGGTAGGGATTTCACAGAATAGTCGACTATCAAAACCACTAGTCGACACTCTGCATCATTGTAGACTAAACGTTCATCTGTGGTTTTGTTGTCACGGTGCAGTAATAAAGCTGTTGAGATAGCCTTCTAATGACAAAATGTGGACATAAAATTTGGTTGTTGTTGAACATTGATTTGTTTGAACGATCATTTTCTATGGTATGCCATGATAAATAAACTGAATTTAAGGTATTTAGAAAAGGAAAGACTCCCGCTATCCCTGCAAGAAAGCAGTTGTGTTGTTATTATTATCTCCAGCTCAGATAAGCTTGCTGGGGTTTAGACCAATCAGATCACAGCTCATTTGTAAACAGCCTCTCAGAGGCAATCAGAGATCCTGCTATTTCAGCTCCCGGGTTGGTCCCGCCTACATTAGTGATAGTGATAGACTAAGTTAACCCTTTAATGGTTGTATTTGAGACCTTTTTTGACAAGAATTTAGCATTGTTACTGGGCGATTTTTTTTTTATATATCTCACTACTTTTTGGGAGTAGTTGATGACTACTAAAATGCAGCAGTCACGAATGCCCTAGAAGCAGGAAAGCAAAAATGGGTGGAGACTAGGGCTGGGTATCGTTTAAGAAATGGTTTTGGTGGCATCTTCTCGGCACACTGAACTGCCAACTCCGTCACACACACCGAGCTCCACTTCACCACAGACTGTATAGGTTTGTTCTGTAGCTGCTGGAGTAGTGGGCCAATCACACGTCACGCTTGCGCTGATTGGCTGACAGAAAAACCATACATGTACAAATAGTCTTTTTTTCTAGATCTGTGTACAAAAAGGATCAAAAGCCGGTATTGTTAGACTGGAGAAGTTTTTATACTACTTGGTACTGGGTTCTTTCAAATGGATACTTTACCCGGCCCTAGTCGAGACAGAGTAAGGAGCAACAGCAACAAGAAGACAGACCATCTGATGGCAAAGCAGTCATTGTACTCAGCCCACATGTAGAATCCACAGTAAAGTACAGCAAGTTTTTGGGAGATTGCCCCAACGGTCAAAATTGCTCTACCAGGGACAAGTGGATGATCTTGGTTTCTATG
Source organism: Poromitra crassiceps (assembly GCF_964638095.1). Taxonomy (NCBI): domain Eukaryota; kingdom Metazoa; phylum Chordata; class Actinopteri; order Beryciformes; family Melamphaidae; genus Poromitra; species Poromitra crassiceps. Next base: position 100,441,586 of record NC_139624.1, on the reverse strand, counting down.
TTCTCATAATTTAAAATGTAAGTTGACCAGCGGCACAATCTCCTACAAACTTGGTGTGTATTTCTTTAAGCGAGATGCAGATGCTGATGTGTTTAAGGGCCAGTTTACACAGCAACGCTCCGTGCATAAAATGGCAAACTTTTTTAGCCTTAGTGACTTCCTTTTACACGAGAACGGCGTTCTTGGTGCCTGAAAATGCAAAAGAGTGAAAACAGGTCTGTTCCATAACAAGTTCCCAGGAGGAGGAGCATTGAACTAGCCCAATACAGCCTTATGGCACAATGAATTGCATTAGCATTCAACAAACATGATAACAATTTGCTAAAAACACATAATCTGCGTTAAGTGCCCGCTACTAACATTGCGCATATTAATGAATCACTCCTGAATTAAATAATTGAAGACAACTCATGGCCAGATGCATTTCCTCAAGTCCCAATTGTGCTGCAAAGAAAACAGGTCTTTTTTATGGGGCTTTACTGGGTTTTTATTCTATATACATGTATAATGGACCAATCTGGAGCATCTTATTACCATTCGTGACTTCTGTGTCACTCTATCGCGTGGAAAATTCATTTAAAGTTTAATCCTACAAAGCTAAATCAAGCCTGTTAGAAATAGACAGAATAGAGGAAGCTAGGCATTTTTACCTTCAAAATAAAAGCAGTACGGTAATTATAACCGGGTAAATTAGAAACAGAACTGTCAACTCACTACCGGTTAAAATTGACTTTTAATTGTCTGTGTTCTATGTGTTTCAGATCACACACACAAAAAAAGGTTGCAACACGCATCAATCAATAAGGCTTAGGCTATTAGTTTATTTAATTGCCATTATTGTGAAGGTTTTAACCAGAAGTTACCGTGTTATTTTGGCTCACTTGACGCTGCTCTGAGTTTCTTGCGGCTTCAGTCTGCACGCTATCACAAACACGGTGTATAAATGCGAAAACAAAGGCGCGAGAACGCAACGACAGTTTGCCGTTTTATACAGAGACCATTGTGGTCTAAACATGGCCTAAGACACTGCATCCTCCATGTGAAGAAGACACACAGCCGGGATAGTTCACTCACTTGGGCTGTTGATTGGAAAGCATCCCTTCCTGACAAGCTTGCTTTAAAAGTGTTAGGGGATGGGGAAAAATAAATAAAAACACATCAGCTAATACTAACATTGATTATTTGTTTCAATAACACCTAACCCATAGTTCCCATCGTGGTCGTGATGTAAGTTGTCAAATTAATTCTGGTATATTCCTGTAAAGTGACCCATTTGCAAAATGATCTGATATTCCCTGTCTGGAATACACAGATTTAAATTCCATGATATTCCAGAAATGCCATGACCAGTGGGAACTCGGCATATAGGGCAATACACAAGATGTTGAGGACAACTGTATCTAAAATCAGAAATGCAATAATAAGCAATACTCGTCTTTTAAGTTGTCATTTATGATCTTGCCAAAGGGAACACAGAGTTTTAAAACCAATTAAACAGAACAGGGCTTAGTCAAATAGGTGTGTGTGTGTGTGTGTGTGTGTGTGTGTGTGTGTGTGTGTGTGTGTGTGTGTGTGTGTGTGTGTGTTATACCTTTACAGATTTCTCCACATCTCCTCCACAGAGGGACTGCATGGGGATACGGAAGGGTCTCCATGTGGGGTTCAAGTTGTGCTTCACCACCTACACCACAGCAAAGAATAATGGCCGTTATTGTACAAGATATTGTCTTCAGACCGCACAGCATGATAGCAGAAAGAAAGAGTAAGTCGTTTGTGAGTTTCTGTACCTCTGTCCTGTGGGCCAGCTGCCATCCAGTTTCTGTCTGTTTGTAGAATTCCAGGAAGGGGTCGGACTTCCCAAAGAAATCCTGAAAAGGAGAAAAGAATAGTCATTGTGCTCACTTTTTCATTTATTCATTTATCTGCTGGTTTCAGTCTCTTAAGGTCAAACACAAAAATGTACTAAGGTGGTTAAAATGTTTGTAACAAAATTACTGACTCTATTCAGGTAACTGCAGGATCTTTACAATAAACATGTAAAAAAGCTAAATCCACCCGGTCTGATTGTTCCCATCCCTTACATCAACAGTTTCAGTTTCTCCCATCTGGTTCCCTCCCCAGACTTCCACCAATCAAAACAAACAGATTTAAACACTCCTTCATTCCCTCTGCCATCTCCCTCCTCAACTCTGGGAGGAATAGGTAGCCATTGCTGGTGTTGCCATGTACTCCAGGTCCTCCTAAGCGCACTCCCCAATTTTGAAGTCGATCCGACAAACGGTTCTCGAGATACGCGAAGGACAGACATACAGACCAGGAATTATTGTAAACCAATGACTTGTGCTTTTTGAGGGTAGCCTGATTTGTGTCTCATTCAATCAATTGTAGACTGTCTAACTCAGACCTGGGCCAGATGCAACCCTCATGATGGTTCTGCCTGGTCCGGGAGGTCTAAGACAAACCACACCAATTTACTTATGAAGCTAGAAAAATCTAGCCTGATATTCAGACTTCATCGTCAACTCATAAACTAATTTCCTCTTCTTCAAGAAGAGCCAAATCCACAACTGTGGAGTGGGCATGGCTTCGAAGGTCTGGAGCCAGGCTAAGAAAAATCCATGGCAGAAATCTCTCTGTGTAGCCTACTTAGCAGTGAAAAATCGTTACGTTGCGCTATTGGAACATTATGGTTGCAGAGATGACCCAGCTCTTCCTAACTTTACTTAGCTACAGTAGCTCTTCCTAGCTAACATCAGCAATCTGCTATTGTCAATACACTGCTGATATATGTAACGTTGCATATCCAAATGCCAGCTGATCTGAAGGCAGAAATCTCTCTCTGATTGTGTACTTAGCAGTGAAAAATCATCCGTGTCCGCTCAAAACAGCGTCTCAGTCAGTGGTCTCCATTACTGACCAGAAGTGGTGACGTCACGCGATGTTTTCTTTGTGCTCACGTCGCTCCATCCAGCATCTCCAGAGAGGAGCGTTAGATTCATTGTTCACACGGACGGAGCAGAAACGATCAGAAATTAATTAATATTGAATGTTCTATTAACTCATTCAGTGCCAGCCACTTTTGGAGAACGGATGCTCCCAGTGCCAGAGTTTTCAGAGCGTTTTCAGTGATTTCTCGAGGCCCACAGAATATTGTGTGATATTACTATGTAAACACCGAACACGCACAAGAACGAGCTGGCTCTATTGTATCATCAGCAAAAAAAAGTTTATTGATACCATTTTCCGTTCTTTAGTTATGAGCCGGAGAAGATAGGTTGTTTTCAGCGTTTTCAGGCTTTTCAAATTATTAGCTGAGATAATCCGCCTTTTGTGAAATGCAGCATTTCAAGCACATTCACTGAGTCTGAAGATAATATTTTCTGATGTAGTGACGTAGTTGTTGTGTGATGCCCTGCGTGCACCACCCCCCTCCCCCCCTCCCCCCGTAAACTCCTCCCCACACTGCACACAGCCTCACGCAACCATTATATTTTCGGAGTGCTGCGTTTGTGTGCTGCTGTCGGCTCTCAGCGCCACAGCAGGGAAGAGCCAACCCGGATTGCTGAATGGTTTGGCGTCAGGGGCTGCTTTCCTGTCTGCTAATCGGGTGGAGAAACTATACAGACAGACAGACAGACAGACAGGGACAGAGGGGCTCAGTTGTGAGCGCGGATTGACTCCTGTTCGGAGCCAATGTCAGCTCCCGCGACAGAGCAAATGGCTCTGGGAGCATGCATCGGGTTGTCTTTGATCCACGGCTTTTAGGCTGTTTCTCGGACCTGTCTCTAATCTGGACTGCACCGAGCAAGCACTGTCGCCACCTAATGAGTCCGTAAAATAGGTTATACACCTCCAATAGCTACTATAGTTGTACAGGAGCTGCGGAAGGCTTTGATCGACGTCCCACCGTCAAAAAACGCATTGGACGTCGAAGGACGTCCGTGGCATTCTACGTCACTATTTAATTGGACGTCGAAGGACGTCCATGGCATTCAATGAGTTAATATTGAACGAACAAAAACAGTGGTCTGCACTCCGTCAGGTCCGCATTGACACACTGCGCAAGTTTGAAGGCGAGCCGACCAACGGTTCTCGAGATACGCGAAGGACAGAGAGACGCGCTGTCCAATTATAGTGTAGATTTCATTTCAATTGCCAAACATACTGGAAATGCCTCTCTTCATCCAGGTTCTCCATAGACAAAACAAGAGAACAACATTCTCCATCTTACATCCTCAACTTATTTAAAGGTACTATCTTCTTATCAACTTTCTGCTTTAAGCTGCGGACACACTGATCCCTTGTGTCTGTCCATCTCTGTTCATTTCAATTCATTTTCAACGAGAGCTGTCCGTTGTCCGGCCAGCGCTGGTGACGTGTCAGTCTCCGTCACATTTCATCCGTGGACGGACAGAAAGCTCAACCCAGTTTAATTTGGACGGGCAGATTTGTCATCGTCCATTTCGTCCATTTAGTAAATCAGAGTCGAAGATGTGTGCTGTTCTGAACGCCAGAACATTGCCGTCCCAATTCCAATACAGCCCAATGGACAGACATCTATCTATCTGTTAGTAATTCTGCCCGTTTTCCAATGCATCAGTGTGGCCGCGGCCTTAGTGGCGATTGAGAATGTGTTAAAGTTGACATTCCTTGTGAATTCCTGAAGAGAATTCAAAAATATTGCACTGTACCTTTTTATCCAGTTTCCTAGCTGCGACTTCCAAATTCACCACCCTGCTGTCCGTTCTTTCTTCAGCACATATCTAAAAACATACAAAAGAGAGCTATTCAAAAAGCTATTATAAAAACACACGCCCTGAAGAACACACACTAGTGATGCACGGACCGCAGTTATATGTGCGCTGACCACGGATATCCCACGGTGCGGGCGGTGTATTTTTTGTCTTTATTTATTAGCCAACTATGTTGGGGCAAAGGAAAGGATGAAAGGAAAGGAAATGGCAGCAGCAAGGGAGCCTCGAATTCTTGGTCCATATAAGGCAAATGATGTCACTGGAATGTTAAAACTGGAGCAGGAGATTCCTCCCTTCTCTTGGGATGGCAGAAATAAACTACAATTCTCCCCTATGACTAAGCCAACACCATTCAGTCATAAGTATATCCAGTAGCGTGTTTTTAGGCTCCATGAGGACGAGTCAAGTGCTGGACATGTAATCTGCAAACAGCTGCGAAGTTTAACGTTACCTGTACTGCAGCGATCCCACGGCAGCAGAAACAGTACGCTTGTCTCCCCAATGCAAGACGCTGTAACGTTAGCTATCAGACTAATAATTGGGCGGATGTGTGGCGGGCGCTGATCTATAAATAGTAGAAGATCATTATTTGGATGGGTGGCGGGCGGAGGGATAATGCATACATGCGCATTAGGATGGTGTCGGAGCCCATCCGTGCACCACTAACACACACACACAAAACGGAGTATCAGCACCCCCTTAAAGGAACACTCTGCCCATTTTCAACCAGCTTTGTATCATTAGAACATCAGTAGTATATCAGAAAACTGTAAACTGTTTTGAAGTCTGTCATTTAATTTGACAGTTATTGAGTGTTAAAGTGTGGACCAGTGACATCACTGGTCCACACTAACTCAAATTAATAACTCATTAACTCAAATCAACTCTCAATAACTGTCAAACTAGATGAATGACTTCAAAACCGTCATCTAGTTTGACAGTTATTGAGAGTTGATTTGAGTTAATGAGTTATTCATTTGAGTTAGTGTGGACCAGTGATGTCACTGGTCCACACTTTAACACTCAATAACTGTAAAATTAAATGACAGACTTCAAAACAGTTTACAGTTTTCTGATATACTACTGATGTTCTAATGATACAAAGCTGGTTGAAAATGGGCGGAGTGTTCCTTTAACCCTTCAAAATAGAAGTGACTCACAGTGATGGTCCCTTTCCCAGCAGGCCTCTTGCTCTTGTCCAGCAGAGGTCGAGTCAGCTTCCTTGAGGACACAATCTGAACACAAAATCACTTCTCAATCACTCGAGGTAGTGTTGTTGGCTGTCACTGGAAATGCCTCTACCAAACACCAATTCTAAAATGCGATTCATTCTTCTGTCATATATCCGTACATGGCATGTGCACTCCCACATAAAATCCATTCTAAACACATTTAACTGATTTCTTAAGCAAAAATGTCCATAAAACAGCAAGAGAAAAAACTTGACGTCAAACAAAGAGAGAGCAGCATAAAGAGTAACTCTGTGTGGGGGTGATGAGAGGCGGCGGGCTGACCTGTCCCAGGGTGCACTCCAGTTCTCCCAGAAAGTCATCATCACCCAGGTCGTAGGTGTTGTTGTCAATATCATATATGCACAACTTCAGCTTCTGCACCAGCTCAAAGTAGTAGTCGATGACAAAGGTCTTGGCAAACTTGGGGTTGAGGCAGTTTTGTATTTTCTCTGTGCGGCCGACCTGACGCAAAGACACATTTCACAGTCAGACACTTGAATGATAATAAAACAAGTCTATTTAATAGCATGTAGTTTTCAAAAACTATCGATCACAATAACATTGAGGTCTAATATAGTAGGCTACAGAAGAATAAACTTAGATTATACATTTATGAGAGAAAAGATGAACAGAGATCTCAACCAGGTGTGCGGTCACTTTTCATGTCGGCACACACACGGTGAGATTCCTTCTCTAAGCATCTCAAATATGAATGATGCAATTTAGAGAATTACAATGAAAATATAGACAAGCCATAGGGTACTAGCCTGGGTAAACCCAGACTCCACGTGACCTCTATGTGCTATCAGTCACGCTACAGGCATAGCCTGTGACGTCACATTGAAGGCTGGGTTTACCCAGGCTAATAGAGTATCGCAGGGATGATGTATTTTTCTAGGGTTAACCAGAAATCGCCGCCATGTTGGTTCTTAGGGGGCAAATGCTATGGGATTTTAGAATGGGGATTTTGGTTGAATGCAAGAAATAAGGTCTGTGGTTAACACAAGCTTATGGGAGTGGAAATTTGTATTCAGCAGGAACCACAGCATTCAGGAACAAGCGCACACCAGGAATGTTAGATTGACTTATTCTTAATTTAATTCACATAAAACGGAGTGAACAATGCATTTCACATTCACATCATTGATCAATGATGCTGAAGAAGCCATCTGAAGGCCATCTGTCATTTTAACAGAAGTAGTAATAGAAATTACAGACTTTTTACGACCCTGTCTGTGAAAATGACAGACAACGAGAAAGTCTAGCACAACCACTGCTTGTGGCATCCATTTTCAATGTGTTAAAAAGTTCTGTCCATTTTACAAATTGATTTGCTGTATCTTCGGTTGGTTTCACTACGGAGGATAATAATGCGGGGAGAGCGTCATTTCCGGTAATGTGACAAAGGGGTGTAGCTTTGCTAGCGGCTGTTCAAGAAACACGTTGGGAGTTCCCAGACAAGAGTAGGCAGAGCTCTCCAATTGTCTGGGAGCCGAGACTACGTGACCTTCTGACCTCGGCCCAGTGAGAGCCTGAGCTGCTCATGAGAAGCACACACAGCGGGTCGGACTTGGAGAACACATCCATGTCCAGCAGGTTCTCACAGGAGATGCTCAGCTCCACCTTGGTCACACAGGTTGAGGCCCCCGGCCCCGGCACTGGCGGCCCGAGTCCCGCCATGACAACCTGTATGAGTCGGACACACTCACACCCACACAGACAAACAGACCTACAATAACAGAGGGGGAATGTTTTATTACACATTCTAGAAGTTGGCAAGACAAGTTTTGATCTACTAGGAATCGAGCACGCTCGATTCCTACGCTGCAGCTCGCATTCGCAGCTTGGCCGCTATGCGGCCTTGCCCGCAGCTCAGCTGCTGTGTGGCCTTGCCTGCCCTATTGGTGGGAGTCTCCCTCAGTCTCTCACCCTCTCTCTCTCCCTCAGTCTCTCCCCCTCTCTTTCTCCCTCAGTCTCTCTCATGAGCCTCCTCAGTCTTATGACACCACTGATGACATCATCAGTGGTTTATGACATCACTGATGATGTCAGTGGTTTATGACATCACTGATGTCACAGTGGGATTTATGACATCACTGATGATGTAATTTATGACATCACAGTGGGAGATGGGACAGACAGAGAACAAACCGAGCCCTAGCTCCCATTTAAATATACTGATGATGATGATGGTATCCACTCTCAAACTCCATACATCGTAAAAGTATAACCGCTGGTAGACCACATTGAACAGTAATATAATATTACTAAAGTGATATACTAATAATAATGTTACTTTCCCCAGTAATGAGTAGTGTAACTGATTACAATTTCCAAAACAGTACTAATATTAATCCAAGTAACTTCAAGTGACTACATTACTTTCTCCAGCGCTGACTCAGGTTAATGTTGCAGGGCTATTTGTGACACAAACTTGTTGCAAACATGTACATTGTGTATTGATAATATAATGTGTTGGCCTCTTTTTCATCTTGTCTTTTTGGGGGTCAAGCTGATTTGAAACCTTAGATGGCTGCGTTTACCGGCAAAGCGATTAGGCCTATATTCACACGTATGCACACATATTTTTTGTCCACCAGCCAAATGGCTAGTGAATGTTAAAATTGTAGCAATATCACCCAATCTATAGATTACCATTGGGTCTTTGGCTGGGGAGTAAAGCAAATCTACTAGCCACTGGCATATTTTACCAACATTTGGCTGGTGCTAATTTTGGACCCTGTCTCAATGACAAGATTTACAGGGCAGGTACACTCAATTAAAGCCAAAAGGACATTAACCCTCTAATTGTCCATAAACATAATGGAACATGCTGTCAAAGATAAAGAGTATTGGGGCCCAGGGCCTGGTAGGCCCGTTCGGTAACGAATTAGTGTTGGCAGGGAGTACTAATAATATCACTTTTGAAAAGAGTAAAACACTGCTGGTAGAACATGACTGAAGACATTTTCTGATTTGTATGGTCTTGTAAATTCGGCCTATAGATGACCAACCTAGCAGCACTTTATTCAGTAAAGCTTTCGTTTGGTATTTTGCAGTTTGGCACTGGTAAACATGGCCCATCGCGTGCTTACGGTGCCGCTCGGTAATAGATGGAGCCTCCCCGCTAGCCGGGCGCTTCTCGCTCATGCACTAGCGCATGACAAGCATTGCCCCTGGCCCTTTCACAACTGTTTTTCGGGCATATGACGTCATGGGACTAGGTTTAGATGCTGAAGCGATGCTATAACTAATCATTTACGCTATAATAAACTTTAATAAGTCATGTTCTGGTTCTATCAGGCAATGCCTGATATAATCTGGTTCTATCAGGCAATGCCTGATATAATCTGGTTCTATCGAGCAATGCCTGATAGAACCACATGTCATGCATGTATTTACAGATAAGCAATAACTCATCCTGGTCCGTTTTAAGTTTTCGCGAGACGTTCTGACGCAACGTAGCGGGGCTAACGTTAGCTAGCAATAGCTTTAACAAATAAACATAAGAAGTCAGTCATGTAGCACTAATGAAACCTATAGTTATTGCTATAACAAGTGACGAACATGCCAAAGTGTCTTAACAAACACGACTGAGCCCCATTGTGAATTCCTACCTTGTTGTGACTCGTGATGTCTGTCTGCTTCTGCTGCTGTTTTGATGTTAGCGACTGACAGGAAGAAACTGCTATGTGTACTATGAGATGGGCGGTTCCTAGTGCGCTTGTTTCTTGTTACGGGGCCTCCCGATAGCCTACTAGAACGTCACAGGGGTTCCCCCAGAAAAATGTCCGTTTCTTTCTAAATCATACATAGATGATTCTGCTACTGCTAGTCATTATCTTCTTAAGTTTAATAAAGACATTTGTGTTAACTGTTTCTTATGTGAAATGTACCCAGAAACAATACTACACTTGTTCTGGCAATGTCCCTGCCTACACTAACAAATTCTGTAAAGATGTATTCCGTTATATTGTTAACACTCTGACTTTTCTCTTTACTGGAAGAATGTAGCCTACTGTTTGGGCTCTTTAATTACAATAATAACAAAATTGCATATTCATAAATCCACTTCGTAATTCTAAACCTTTATTTTTGGTTTTTGAAAAAGACACTAAACGGTAGCCTACATCAAAACAATCTTTTACTCCAAGAATAAGAAAGCTGCCTGCAATGACCATTGATTTATGCTCTTGACTTTATTTAATTAATGTAGCCTATTTATTTAGAAATCCCCCCCTGGCTCTGTGGTATTTGTATGAGGTCCTTATTTGTATGTTTTGTCTTTATTTCTGTTTTTCATGTAGCCTACTTTATATAATAGGCTACTGCCAATAAAGGGCCGGGATCCCAAACTTTTCCATGTCCCAAATACAAATAGCATTATCCTTTGGCCGTGACCCCCCTAGCAAGATGTCTTGTGGAGAAATGTAAAAAATCACATCCATACAACCTCAAAATATATTTCCTTGCTTTTATTAATGTAATAACATAATCATTACATTTGTATCTAAAATCGTTTATTTCTTCATTATTCAATATGCCTTTATATTCAATATTTCTGTTTCCCATTATAAACATTGTTCCAGACTATTAGTATTATCACACCATGGGGAAATGGCAATGAATGGGATGAGATGACTGGCAGGTAATTAGACAGATGAGCATGGCAAATATTATTTTTATTTGGAAGGATTCAATTATACTACACCAAATATAATTATAAAATATATATTCTTTATTTATTATACTGTAGTATTAACAAATATAACGGAATAATTTCCTTCCCCATAAAGCTTTTTTTTAAGCATTTCCATTAATTTGCTAAGGCCTCCCTAATGCGCCCTGGCAGGCCACCAGGGGCCCCCCGCCCCCACTTTGAAAACCACTGAACTAGAAAGCAAGGCACATGTCATTTTGTGGTCACTTTTATTAGTGGACAACAGGAGGCATTAAACACATAAAAAAAACAGATTGATAAACTTTACAAAGACACACGGAAATAAACACTTGTTACACGTGTTACTATGAGATCGTTCACTGCAGTCTCATTACTTGCATGCAGGCATTCAGCTTTATTTGAAACACATTGATCCATTGATTTGGATTGTCTGGTTAAGAGATTGTGTGTATCACTGAAAGTCATGCAATGAGGTTGAATTTAATAAAGTCTTAAATTTAGAGAAAATATTCTGACAGAAAAGTAATTAATAGGTAGTGTAAGGAATTGCTGATCCAGTGGAGGAATAAGTAATTTTACTTTCCAAATAAGTAATGAGTAACATTAATTTCAGTATAAAGCCCAACACTGTCCAAGCCACAGTGAGAGCGAACATGTGATTAAGATTTGGCTCCTTTAGGAAGAAAGGCCGGTCTGTGAGACAGTGTAGGTCGGTAGCTCAGAGGTAAACCCATGGATGTATGAAAAGTAAACAGTCCGTGTGTGTCAGTGAGGTCTGAAAGAGGAGCAGCGTCAGTGTCAAAATGTTGATGTTGACACAGGTTGTCCGACACTTAACCGTGAACCTTCACCAGGACAGACATTTCTGTGGAGAGAGAAAACTGCAAAGTACATGACAAAGATACACAAAGCTGTCTCAGTTGATTTTAATTAAAATTACATAAGCTGAGGCATTAATGATCCCCATGGGGAAATTGGGTCATTGCAGCAGCAAATAGTAATAATTATAGGAAACAACAAATAAAAAAAGACGAACAGAGCAAAATGGGGGATATTTAAACAGAACGCTACAATTAACACTAGAATGTGTTAGGTACAAATGTACAGATGTTAAGTACCGGTATTAAGAAAGTATGAGTTACAGCATTAAAAAGCGGTGCAGAATATCAAAATGACAAAGCACAAACTTGGAAACTATTATTTGTTTGCAGGTTTTACCCTACCTTTCTATGAAGGGCCGGAAAGACCCGATTGGTTGGGAGGCTTCAGTTTGTAAGCGTTGAAGTAGGAGGCCACTTGGTCAGGCAACTCTGCCAGAACGCTCTGGGCGAGAGCCACGCTGTTTCCCTGCAATGACAGAAAAGGCATTGGGCTCTATTCTCCCCCTGGCCTTAGGCGTTAAACTGGCGTTAAACGCAAAAAAACACGCTTTGTGCCTGCCTACCCGTGACTCGGGAAGATAGCGTCATGTTTTTACGGCCTGAAATGCGCTTTATGCTGAAGAGGCGTGGCACAGTGCCAGAATAGGCCAGAATGGCCGTTTCGGCCTTAAATACCAGCCTAAAGCGATCTTCCCAACTGGCGTTAATTTTGCAGTTAGCACTTTTCAAAACCAGGCCTTATTCAGTGCGCCGGCCCCGGGGATGCACCCACGGTGTTATTCAATCACTCTTTCTGCCGCTATCTCACTCTCTCTCACCCCCTCTCTCTCTCACTTCCTCTCTCCCTCTCTCTCGCGCATCAATTTCTGCCCCTATAGCGCACTGCAAGCATCAGATCTGAAATGTAGGCTACACCAGAGAATGACCATCAGTATTTTGGGGGAAAGGCCACTAATTTAGGCACTAGGCGGGCACAATGACGATGAAAAAAAAGTTTGTTATATCGTAGTTTTGAGCCCCTATCATTCAGAGGCTGTTTCATCATCCTACCTGTCTGCCGTGCAGAGGGGGAGAAGAAAAGACAGCGAGAGAAAACGATGCAATCTTTCTGTCCAAACTATCACCAATCTAATCTCATCATGACATCCAGGGATAGGCTATATTTTTCTAGCCGATGCGTTTAGAACATTATTATCACTTTGCTCTTGCTATAGTGTAGCGTATTTACATGCTTGCTGTATTTAAATTCCAGTGAGATTTGTTTGAGGAGCATATGGAGACAGACGGGGATGAAAGTGCGCAGAGAGGGAAGGGGAGCTCAGAGCGCTTTGGCCGGGCTTTTCTGACCGGACTGGATCGCTCCATGGAATCGGAGCTTGAAAGGGAAGAATGTGATTGATTTACTGCAGATCCCTTGATACCCTCATCCATAAGGGGCTTAATGAGGAGATGTCTTTTGTTTGTTTTCTTTGAATGTTTTGTTTTTCTTTGAATGTTTTGTTTTCTATGAATGTACCTGCATTGACTTTGCTGACTCCCTCTGCTGGTCTACCCTGATTGTGCCGTATGGGACCTATAATTAGAGGCACCTGTGCATCACCTGCATGTAATTGCCATTACAGCTGAAGAAGGGATGCTGCCCGAAACGTCCTATTGTGTGGCAATAAAACCTTTAAACTTGGAGTGCTGTCCTATTCGTTTTTTTGAATTTTACTGCAGATCGCCAATGGCCCCAGTTGTGAATAATTCTACGCTTAAAAAGCCGTGGTTAAATGGTTAGCGCCGGCTTTAGCGCTGAGGAAAAATTAGGGAATGCGCCTGACCATGCCCACTAATAGCGCTAAGCCAAGCTATAAACGCAAATTTAAGGCCAGGGGGGAGATAGAACCCACAGAGTGTTATAGTGCGCTGAGTCCCGAGAACGAAAGACAAAATTGGAGTGAGAAATGCTTGATAATAAAGTAAAATGCATTTCAGGAGTTTTTGATCCATAGTGAGAATGAATTATTTGCGTTAAGATATTTGCTTAAAATTGAGTAATCTGTGTTTTTTTTTATATTGAGTACTGAGTTTTAGGGCGTTTTCACATTAGGAATGATTGCTTTGTTCTGGTTCGCTGATCCGTTCACGGGTACGGAACGCAATGTCCACACTAATCGAACCGGACTTGGGGGTCAAGTGTGTTCCAAACCGGACCCAGTGGTGAAACCACCCTTAGTTTACCTGGAACGTTCTGAAAGGCACAAACTGAACGATGTCTCGCGAGGCGACGTCGCCACACGGTGAGCGCAGTAGACGGTCGTCGCTGTCAAGGAACTCCATGGCGCCAAAGTCCGCCCCGCCCACGCCGACTATGATGATGGACATGGGCAGACGGGAGGCCTCCACGATAGCGGCGCATGTCTGGTCAATGTCTGTGATCACTCCATCTGTGATCATGAGCAGGACAAAGTATTGCTGCGGATGGATGGAGGGGAAGAGACACAGGTCAGATGCGCCCAGTCTCATGGCATGTTTGTGACCCAATTAATTTGTATTTTATTTGAATGTAATCTCAGCTATATATAAAAATGCACAATGAGTAATTGTGTGCTAGTGTTGTTTTGTGAAAAGGGGTCCGCTACTTACCGAGGCCATATTCTGTCGGAGAGCTTGCTTGGCGAAGCAGGATACATGGTTAATGATGGGGGCGAAGTTGGTGGGACCGTAGAGCTTCACCTGGGGTAGGCACTTCTGGTATGCAGTCAATACCCCCTCTATACCTACAACACACACAGACATATACAAATAGAGTACATACTGTACACATATACACACATGAGAGCAGTGTCCATGCATCAATGTTGGACAAGTTTTCAGCAAAACACAATTTTGTGAGTAAATTTAACTTACCTGCGCAGAATGGATTTGCTGAATTGAAATTGATAGGAAACTCATGGGAAACCTGTAAAGATGTTTCATGAATAAACGCTTTAGATATTAACTTAAAATATAACAACAAATGTAACTTAAACATATTTTTACACCTATTTTAAGTAAGGTGACCGCTGTCAACTTGGCCATATCTCTATGTCCTGGAATGTTTTTGTTGTCCAGGAGGTGTAGAGCTACTGTACAAATATGATTTTCTGGCTGACTCAATTGACGTCACCAAGGGAGCAATGACTAAGCTGCTCCATGCAGAGTGCTGTTTGGATTTCAAAGTAAGTGGTACTGTTAATCGATTTAGAACAGCCCCTACAGCAGCATCTATCTCGTCCATATAGCGGTCGCGCACTTGACAACCGCTTAACAACGGCATTAGTCCCACCCGTTGCGCTGTTTATTGGCACCGATTAGCTAATCGTCAGTCCCCCTCGGAGCACATTGGACTAGTCATTTTTTCAGCTGAGGAAATTGCTGTTGCATGTCACGATCCTAGAACAGAAGCAGCCAACTCAGTGGAGTGGAAGGATTCGACGGTCAGGACCCAGGCAAGTAATACGCTGTCAACCAGGAAAATGTAAAAATATAATATGGAGAAAATCCTATCCTGCGTATCAGAAACTATGTAATGGGAAACTTTATTTTCAGTAGTTGTCACCTTAGTAATCTGTTCACATACAGTATATAGATTAGGGCTGGACCCGAAAATTCAACGATTCATTCGTTGGGTAGGTATTCCGTTTTCTATTTTGGGATTTGGATATTAGTTGTTGTTGTTGTTGTTGTTTTGCTAGATGTAGTTACTTGTTAGACTGCTGCTGCGCCCCCATAAATAGCAATGATTTTCCAAAACAACCCAACGGACAGAAATCTAACCTGGATCGGATTGGATAAGTGTGGCTGCAGCCAAGGCCTTCCCGAGTCATGCTCCAGGGCCGCGGGAAGGGGGGATGCTGCAGGTGCTGCAGCACCCTCTGCTGTTTTGTATTGGAATTGCAGTCTCAATAAAAAATATATATGATTAAAATGTGTTTTATATGTTTTACACTGCGATATTTAGGGTTTATGAGCAAAGCAAAGAGGGTGGAGATGTTATTTTTGATGTTTGGTTTATAATAATAAGATGATAAAATATAATAATAAGCTCAGTGTTTCTGCCTGTGTTGCTGTCTGTTGTAGTGTAAAATGACCTAAAGGGAGAGAAGGTGGTGACATGAAAGTGAGTGAGAAAAGGAGAAAATAGCAGAACTCGCCATCTTCGGCTGCTCGGAGTCCTCTCTGAACTTCCCTACAGCTGTGCAACAATCTCTGACACTGGGGACAACTGTCGCCAAAAGACTCATCCTCCTCTTCACCTTCTTTTCAAGTATGGCTGATGGACATGGTTTCTGTTATACAGATGGAGAGACTCAGGTTCCTGAGAACCAACTTGCTTAAAAAGTTCTTAACTATTTGGGACCCGTTTCTGGGCTACTTTGATGAGGTTAAAAATGATTAGTGAGCAGTGACTAAGGTTAGGCGTGATGGACAGCTTGCCCGGTCGGTTTCCTGTGGACCCCTTGGGTGGGGTCCTATGCGTAATATCCCTCACAAGCACATAAGCAGCTTTTGCAGCTGGTAGCACCACGTTAACAATGCAATTTGTCAATGATGTATGTATTTTTTTTCTTTTTTCTTTCCTGTGTCTGAGCCTGTTTCTCTTGTTCGTTTTTTGTTCTATTAAAAAAGTGAAAATAAGATATTTTTAAAAAGAAAAAAGAAAAGGAGAAAATACTATACACAACAGTATAATCCTAATGTGAATTTCAAATGAGATATTCCTCTAAATATGGCTAAAAAACATCCAAATGTCCAAATAACATCCACATTTTTTTCAGCAGCGCCCAGGCGGGTGCTGCCAAAAGTCCCTTCCTTGCAGCACCCCCTGCTTAAAATGACTTCCAGTGGCCCTGTGCTCACAGCACACAGACACACTGCCTATAATGTATTTCTATAATCTTTCAGTCAGTTACTAGGATAACTGCTGTGTGCGCGTTTCTCCCCCAGACCCCAAAAACCAATAGTAAACTGAAAGAGACGTGTTGCAGTGCTATGCCGTCGCATCTCAGCGCACACCCCCTCCCCGCCAACAAACAAATATCTGAATATCCAGATATCCGCTGTTGAGTACGACCAAATATCTGGAGCCCAATAAATGGTATTCGGGCCAGCCCTAATATAGAGTGAGCTATCCTGTGACATAGGAATGACATAAGTATTCCTCTTATAATGGAACAGATCATGTGTTCAGCAGCCTCCCGTACCTGCCAGGTAGGAGGGATCTGGGCTCCAAAACCAAAGGCAGGAAACATCTTGTTACTGCAGAGGAAAGGCAGATAACATAAAGGTATAAGTGTGGTATTAGCTCTTATTAACCAAAGCACATTAGTCAGTAGATCATGGTTAAATTGGCTTTAAACTGTGCAGATTGAAAACAGAGCATCCGACTGGCCTATTATGAGAAGTGATAAAGAAAGAAATGGGAGTGGTTTTTAATAGATTTCCTGCTTTTTTACTGCCTATTCAAAGACAACTCTAGGAAGACTCTGGAGACTCTAGTAGAGCCCTTTTCCCACATGCGCTTTGTACCGCAAAATGACCGGAACGTGGTGTAATGCCTGCATGTGAGAAAGGCGCCGTGCCGGTATAAGCGCGACCCCGTCGTCCCCGACATTTCACCACTTTCGACCTAGTCAGAAGAGCGGTATGCTCTTAAGGGGACGCAAGTGGAAACGGTTCCAGTCATTTTCCGCGACAGCGGTCCTTCAATCATGGGCCAGGAGTAGCCTACACACGTTGCTTAATGTTCCAGCGGGCATAATCTAATCATTCGCGCACATTAAAGCAAACTGGCGAAATGATGTGATAGCCTAATAAGAGCAGTAGCCTATGTCAGCTTGCTGATTTCCAAAGGCAACCCCGGACACATCAAACGAAGCCAGTCTGCTTTCTCTACATACATACAAGCGTTGAGCAGCTTGCAAGCCTTTCTCGCTGTGTCTGTCCTGTGTGGCTGCTGCTCTCGAGCAGAGAGGGGAGGGGGAAATCGGCTGTGTTGATTACGCTGGCGGCTTGACGCTGCTCTTAAGTCAAACGAGTGTGATTTATTGTGTGACAACTGACAAGCGAACTTATTTCGAGTTTTGCCGACCCCCCAAATAAGCTCCCCCCTCCCCCCGCCCCCCCAACATACAGGAAAATTCGCTGATAGATTCCCACATGCGCGAGCAGAAGTGTGAAGGGAAATGTCCGATATTGACTTACAGGTAATTTTCCGGTACGCATGTGGGAAAACGGCTCAAGTTCTAGAGTCTCCTAGGAAGACTCTGGAGACTCTAGGTCAGGGGTGCCCAATACGTCGATCGCGATCGACCGGTCGATCGCGAAGGTAGTGTGGTCGATCGCATGGCATTGAGGGAAGATTTTTTTTTTTTTTTTTTTACTGTTTTTCCACTGTTTTTCCACTGTTTTTCCACTGTTTCCACTGTTTTTCCACTGTTTTTCCACTGTTTTTCCACTGTTCCACTGTATACTCAGTGTATATATATATAAATAAATATGTTTGGTAGATCACTTTGACTTGGTCATTTTAAAAGTAGCTCCCAAGCTGAAAAAGTGTGGGCACCCCTGCTCTAGGTTCTAGAGTCTCCTAGGAAGACTCTGGAGACTCTAGGTTCTAGAGCATACATGGGCAACATACGGCCCGCGGGCCGTATGCGGCCCGCGCGCGCCCCCTGTGTGGCCCGCGATGGAATTGCAAAAAAAAAAAAAAAAAAAAAAATTTTTTTTTTTTACAGTGCACTTGAACGCAACATCATGCAATATACCCGCTGAATAAGTGTCCAAATGTTCATGTCATTCTGGGCAATACTCTTCTGTTATAGCATTTCAGTCTGAAATATGGAATATCTTTGAATAATATTTATGACTAAAAGGCTAAAAGTAATCTCATGTGTAAGAAATGACTGTTCTACATTGAAGTAGAAATTTAAATAATTAACTTGTTGGTTTTGGATTTATTTAGCTTCAAGAGTGCATTTTTGTTCTTGTGTGACCCTCAATGCAGGCTTTGAGAATCCCGGGCCACTTACTGATACTTATGCTTAAATTAACCCACTCATATTCTGGTTTATTTCAAGAAAAACATTTCGGCTAGTGGAAATTCTAATTGGCTGGTAACTTTAAAATCTAGCAGCCATATTGGCAGGTGGTGAAAAAAGTTAATTTCAAGCCCTGCAGGAAGAGCAGGTGGTGACATAAGAGTGAGTGAGGAAAAGGATCAAATATTGGTGGTTAAGACTGAATAATGACATCACAATTGTTCATTTAAAATTAGTTATTCCTCTAAACCTGGCTTCAAATGCCCAAAAATTTTCGTGCTGGCGCCGTTCAGCCCTCAGCAAAATCTGGTAGCGAGGACATTTTTTTGTGGCCCTCTCTATCATCAAAGTTGCCCATCCATGGGTTACGGCATGACAATATTTGTTCGGCCCCCGGCAACAATCTGGGTTTCTCATGTGGCCCCCCATGAAAAATAGTTGCCCACCCCTGTTCTAGAGTCTCCTAGAGTCTTCCTAGAGTCTAGGAAAATCTGACTGATGCTCGTGATGTGAAACAATATTGGGTGATGGCAGGCATTTGCTGCAAGCTTTTTACAGCAGCTTTATGTTTTTCAGACTTCCCATGCAACTCTGATGCCTTTACCCAACATTCCTATTTTTTCTTGAACAAAGTGCAGTGTGTTTCAAATTAGTTATTTTCAACCAAGCACTAGATATGTTGTTCTCGAGCCAGATCTCGTTGAACTTGCACTTAGCCATTTATGAAAGTTAATGTTAACTCACACACCACATCGCGACACTAGCTGGGTGTGCTCAGATATTCTGACCCGGCTGCACATTTTGCATTAGTGATTATTGGTTCCATGTTGGTTTTGTGCTGTAGTTTGGTTACAACATGATCAATAAAAATGTCCCCCCAAAACACATTTAAAAGTAATCTTAACTATATAATATATATATTTTTTTACCTGTCAAAAACTATTTAAGAGATTTTAAGGCCTCAAACTCTGATTATTGGATTTTAGACTTTTTAAGGACCCGCAGAAACCCTGCTTACAATTCTAAATGCTCAACAGTGTGAAAAGCTGGTTTGCTGGTGAACGTTTGTAGTGCAGAACCTTTGTCTCCCCCTTTTAGCGCTTCTGACAGTGAAGGAACGTGCGGCGTGCTCTGCATTCAAGTGGTGTCGGGAAAATTAGTCCCCGACCGTTTCCTTTGCTCTTTGTTGTCTTGCAAAACTGGAAACAGCTATTACGGTAATTAACGTGTTGTTTAAACACTCTGAGCAATCAAATACAACACATCGGGCCCTATTCTCTCACAGGCCGTAGGCGCAAAAACGTGCCTTAAACGCAAAAAAACGTGCCTTGCGCCTGCCTCGGGAAGATAGCAACATGGCTTTAGGCCCCGAAATGCGCTTTAGACCAAACAGGCGTGGCGCAGTGCCAGAATAGGCCAGAATGGGCCTTTCGGCCTTAAATACCGGCCTAACGATATCTTCCCCCCTGTCGTTAATTTAGCGCTTTGCGATTTTGAAAACCAGGACTTATTCAGTGCGCCGCGGATATTCCACATACAGCTTCTCCTCTGCTGATCTCACACTTTGTCCCCCTCTAGCTCTCTCACTCCCTCCCTCGTGCGCTCAGACAGCCACAAAGTCAGATGAAAAAAAAAGTAGTTATACCATAGTATAACGTAGTATAACAACATGACAGTTTTAACAACATGACAGTTTTTATAACATGACAGTTTTGATCCCGTCATTCAGAGACTGTTCTCTCCCCCTCTCTCTCTCTCTCAATCCCTGCACAGCACAAATGAAAAAAAGCTGTTCTCTCCCCCGCTCTCTCTCTCTCACTCCCTCAAATCTCCCAGCATGCATTGAGACTAATACATTTCGAGAATAATGAATGAATGAATGAATAATTATTTTATTTGCGTGTCATGCCACATTGTGGCCCATCCCACATGGGATTATATGACACAGTTACACAAAATATATACATTTTCTTTTTCTTATTTTATCTATACATTTCATTCCTCCTCATCAACCAAGCCTTTTCTAAGAAAGTGGCAAATGCAAAAGTTTCATATTGGAAGAGCCGTATGAATTTTTCAGAGTCTTCCAACCACACAAATTCATTTTCTTTGTCTACCTTATTAAAAAAACTCTGCCTGATAGTATTATAGAAGGGACAATAGAATACAAAGTGTGTTTCGTTTTCAACTTCCTTAAGTTCACACAGACTGCACAGTCTATCCTCCTCAGCAGTGCCCACAAATCGGCCTGTCTCAATATGAAGGCCAAGTATGCCAGCTCTGATTTGAGCACATAGAGAGCGCTTTTTCTTAGACAGATTATACAAAACATAATTCTCTGTGCCGTACACATGCTTTATTTCACAGAAGGTGCGAAGTTTTGGTTTGTAACATATATCTGATGCCCATTTATCCTTTACTTTCTGAAAAATAATGTCTTTCACTACACTAATAACTATGAGTTGCTTTCTGTGAAAAACATCTTCCAACCCAGCTCTTAGAAGGACATCATGCATGTCCCTAGCCCATGCTCCGTTTACCATCATATCCCACTCAAAGACCTTTCTAGAGATTCTGTTGGTATTCAGACCCAGTATCCTATTCCAAAGTCGCATCATACACCTACTCCAACGTACCTCATTAGGCTCCCACCCCATATCACCCGTGACAGCCAGGATTGGTACAAACTTATGTACGCCCAAAAAGTATCATATGGCTCTGTTGTGAACAGCCTCACTTTTGGGGTACTGTTTAAATCCCCACACCCCTGCTACACCCCTGCTATTTCGAGAATAAATATCAACCAAATCAGCATAAATTGCCTAAAGTGGTAGATAGAAATACTGTTTCTGTTCACACAACATGCAATTCTCGAACATTTCAATATTGGCCAAAATAAAACATAGAAATCCAAACACAACCCTATGTGAAACATATATGTCATCCTGGGCCTATATATATCCGTCGCAGGTTTAAAGTGATTTAGATAAGTGACAGCGTAACGCGGTTCTACTGTCATGTCCTATACTGTGATGTCCGCTCCAATAAATTGGCCCTACTTCACATTTAGTTTTACAATAAAAACACATTTCTGCAATGACTTTACATAATGTAGGCTATATTTATGTGCATCATCCTACCTGTGCAGCAGGGGAGAGAAAACGATATCATTCTGGACAAACTTTCACCAATCTACGGTAATCTCATCATGACATAGGGATAGGCTATTTTTTTCTAGCCAATGCGTTTAGAACATTCTTTTCACTTTGATCTTGCTATAGTGTAGCGTATTTACATGCTTGCAGTATTTAAACTGCAGTTAGGTGGTTTGAGAAGCATAATAATATGGAATAATAGCCTATATATGGCGACAGACAGACGGGATGAAAGGGAGGGGGGAGCAGAGTGCTTGGCTTTTCTGGCTTTACTGGATTGCTCCGTGGAATTGGAGGGACACTTGTGATTCGTTTACTGCACTTCAACAATGACCAGATTGTGCATAATTTTACGCTTAAAAGGCGTGGTTATAATGCTTAAGGCCGCCTGTAGCGCCGATACCAAAATATCGAGTGCGCTGGTCCACGCCCACTACTCTGGGCTGCGTCTGGCGTTCGGCGCAGTTCATAGGCCGATGCAACGATAGAGCCCATTATCTTTGTAGCGTCCATGTTGTTTCCACATTTCCACAAAAGCTCATGAACACACAGAGGAAGAACGACTTCCCAACTCGGGAAATAGGACAATCCGTAGCCTACTGCGTTGGGGCTGTAAAAGAGTTTACGACGTCAGTCCAATAACATTTGGAAGGTCTAGAAGAGCCGCACAACTGAATTATTTATCCACGACTTTCAAGTTAGCAGAAGGATAACCGGAAATTAGCCGGCTAGGCTGGGCGGAAGTCTCTGGTGCGCAGCGCAGGAATGTGCCTGGATGACAGATTGAAAACTCCGGTCTACTGTGGAATACAGAGAGAGTTATCTGGAGGTGATAGGCTTAATCAGTATTGTGGGAACTTGTATTGCAATGGCTTGAATGTAACGGACGTTCACTTATATGTAAAAGTTATTACATATTCTAACTTTAAAGATGAGCTGAACCCAAAAATTACTCTTTTTCTTTTTTAGTTCACATACCTGGGTATTCAGTGCACCTATTTATACAAAATTGTTTTTATGCATTTCAGTTTGCAAATGATTGTAACAGTGACAGTATAATAGATTATTTTGCAAATTTTCCCACCCCTCACCCCCCATCCCTTCACAAGACAAAAAAAAACAGGAAAAAAAAGTATACACCTACATTATGTCTACTACACACATACCTGGGTGAACATACATACATGTATACCTACATACTCACATACACATGTGTGCATACATACATAGAGAAAAATAAAAAATAATATACCGGTACTTTTTTTTAAGAAAATAAAAAAGTGTGCATTTCAGACTAGTACACAAATATTATCAAACTGACTATAAAGACTTAATCCTTCACCAACTCCTCTTGTTGCAGTAATATATCAACATACCTATTGTTCTCTAGAAAATAAATAAAAGGTCTCCAGACAACTTCAAAACATTTTTTTTACGTCTTACAGTGTAAGTTAACCTTTCCATTGACATACATGAGGACATATCTCGAAGCCACATACAGATTTGTGGCCCACAAATGCAGGCCACAAATCAGTGCACCTATTTAATAATGTATGCAAAAAAAATCACCTCGGCTTTCAAACAGCACTACACGTGGGGGCAGCCAGTTCCTCGTTTCTCTGTGGATCCCACTCACGTAGTGCCACAACACGCTGAATCCCACTGGATTTGGGGGCAGAACACGCCATGATCGGCCAACGCCAAATCCAGTCCCCAGAATTGTCAAATCAAACCATCGACACGCTATGGCCCGCCTCTCAAACCTCTCTCATCTCAGGCAAGATTTATTTTCAGTCTGATATGTCTCCGACCCTCGCGCCACTTGGGTTCAGCTCGTCTTTAACTCATTGAGTGCCATGGACGTCCTTCGACGTCCAATTAAATAGTGACGTAGAGTGCCACGGACGTCCTTCGACGTCCAATGCGTTTTTTGACGGTGGGACGTCGATCAAAGCCTTCCGCAGCTCCTGTACAACTATAGTAGCTATTGGAGGTCTATAACCTATTTTACAGAACCCTTAGGTGGCGACAGTGCTCTCCAGATTACAGAAATGTCAGGAATACACAGCCTGAAATAGCCTTGATCAAAGAGAACCCGCTCATGCTGCAGTCCAGAGCCATGTAGATTGTTCTGGCTGCAACTGACGGTGCGTGCGAACACAGTCAATCCGCGCACACAACTGAGTCCTTCTGCCTCTGTCTGTCTGTCAGCATAGTTTCTCCACATGATTAGCCGCTAGAAAAGCAGCAGCGCGACACTGAAAAGCCAAACCTTTCACTGCAGTCCGCGTGTGGCTTCTCATCAGCATTCCGAAAATAGACGCTTGGTGCGAGGCTGTGTGTTACTAGTGTGGGGAGGAGTTTTCAGCTGAGGGGGGGGAGGGGGGGTGGGGCACGCAGGGCAGGACACAACTACACCACATCACTACATCAGAAAATATTATCTAGAGTCAGTGAATGTGCTTGAAATGCTGCATTTCACAAAAGGCTGAATATCTCAGCTTATAATTTGAAATGCCTGAAAACGCTGAAAACAACCTATCTTCTCCGGCTCATAACTAAAGAACGGAAAATGGTATCAATAAACTTTTTTTTTGCTGATGATACAATAGAGTCTCCTTGTTCTTTTTGCGTGTTCGGTGTTTACATAGTAATATCACACAATATTCTGTGGGCCTCGAGAAATCACTGAAAACGCTCTGAAAACTCTGGCACTGGGAGCGTCCGTTCTCCAAAAGTGGCTGGCACTCAATGAAGGAGAACTTACCTCCAAAACACTTTTTTTCAGCTTTTAACCAATATATATGACTTTGGGGGTGATGTGTGAAGAATGCTGGTCAAAATTTCCACATTTGTGACCAAACTGTTGCCATTTTACCATTTGTATCATTTTTCAGCAGCATACCTGGCATAAGCGCCCTCTAAGGGTGGAACACTGCTTTTTTTTTTTGCCCTCAAATGAATGGGAGATTTGGTACAACCTGACGTCAGGTTGTCCCCAAAGACTATGGGATTTCAAGATAGTTACTCCCCTACTCCCCCTGTACCCTTTCGGCTCCTCACAACTCCAAGCCTATTCCCATGATGTCACTTGACCTGTTAATCACCTGTAAATTGATTACAATCGCCTGTTATTTTCCTACCAACTCCTATGTAACACAATACTATCAATAAACGCCACTATAATCATAAAAGGAACGACAGTCAGTCTGCTCTCATGCACCCGCGGGGGCGCGCGCAGCAGCAGCAGCACACAGCAGTGCTGAGCCTCTCATGGCCAGGCGGGGGCTTTTGCATGGGAACAGTCTGACATTTCCGCAAACAAATCTCATCGCAGTTTAGCGCACATGTAAAATATAACGCTATACTACGACGTGACAACGTGACAAAGCTTCTCTAAACACATCGGCTACTATAATATCGTCACTGTGCAACGAAAGCAACACTTTTCAGGAAATGAAGTCAGCAGAGCGACTGGGGACTGGCACAGCAGCACACTCTCTGTCTGTGTGTGTGAGCTCCTCAGCGCTGGGCTGAGGAATGCGCGGAATGGGTTTGATCAGGCAAGTGAAGTAGGTAGGCTAGAAAAAATGCTTTTAAGTGCTCTTAAAATACTGAACACCACGTTGGCATATTTGACATATGTCTTCATTGTAGACAGTTTATCGCTGAATGTGTCATTACATTATTAATATCTTACCTGAATAAGCTCAAATGCTGTTACAGGATTATCACACCGAGTCTGGAGCACTTTCTGCCGGCCAGGCAGCAGCTCGTAGGCACCCTGCCTTTTAGAGCGGGCAGCGGGGACGCGCGGGCGGAGCTCTTCACATGGAGGTCTGACACTGCCCTGCGCTGCAGTAACTTTTAACAAGAATCACGAAAAGCCCCAAAACGCAAATTAAAAACGGATTTCATGGCGCGGTTTATCGCTAGTTAGACGAGGGAATGACGTGGAGAAATCTCGCATTGTGTTACCCCAGAGCGGGGGGTTTGTCCTATTGTGCGGTGTTCTGCGGTAAACGAGCCTCGTGTCACTTTGCTCTTAGCGATAGTTACACACGCCACACGCACACACATGGAGAAAAATAATTAAATTTCTAGTTCGCCACTGAATTACCAAATTGATATAACTTTCAACCATTTTGAGCAAAGCTGTTTCCATACAGGCCACCAGCGTTGGCTAGTTGTTGATATTTATAAAGATATTGCAGCTCTCAAATAAACTATTTTTGAGGCGGTGGGCAAACTGTAATGGCGTCGATTTCCGAAAACAAATCCTGACTTGAACACAGCCAAAGAGTTTAGTATAGACAAGAGCATATGTCATTTCTTGGTTTTTTCCATAGGTATTTTCAAATCACTGTTCTGATACATATCTAAGGGGTAAGTCCTCCTTTAAGTAGAGAGTGTTTGTATAATGTAGGATGGAGCCGTGTCTGGGTTTACCTGTCATAGTCCTGGATGACACTGCCCACTGACCAGATAGCTGCCTGGTATTCATTGCCCTCAGGGCTGAAGTAGTGGAGGGACCTGGGGGATGAAGGATCTCCATTGGAGCCTGTGAAGTCAATGGCGATCTGGCCCGAACACACAGAGGACATGGATCAAGACAGGGAGTTGGACAGTGATAGATGCAAATTGAAAACACAACAGTATATTTTACAGGGTGTCTGCAAGTCTCAGAAGGACAAATGTAACACTTTTTAAGACCTTAGTAATGCTACCTGGAATTGATTTTAAGGTCATTAAAAAAAAAAAAAAAGCTGGTAAAAACAGCTGATTGAACATGTCTAATGAAAGTTCTGAAACTATAAATGGGCAACATAAGAAAAAAGAACAAATTGATTGGTAAAGGACATGGAGTCTAGTTGTGTTGAGTAAAGTAAAGTAATTCATTACTGTCCCCATGGGGAAATTCATCATCTGCATTTGACCCATCCTACTAGGAACCTTCTTAAGGCCCAATTATACTCAACGTTAAAGACGGAGACGGACAGAGCCTTCTGTCCGTACTCTGCGTTCATTTCGTCCGTTTTCTGTCCGTCTTCTGAAAGCTTACGGATACGCATGAAACGGACCAGAACCACATACACACTCATACATTTGACTCTCTACTGCCCACTGGTGGATGTATTGTTTAACATGATACCAACGTGAAAGACGTATGGAAGTATGTGGGCAGTGACGATTACACCGTTTGAAACGGACGCCCTTATTTACGGATGAAAATGGAGTATAATTGGGCCTTTAGTTTCACGGTGCAGTGCCCGGGGTCCAACTCCAATTAGATTGGTCAGGGCACTGACAGGAGTATTAACCCTAACAATCATTCATTTTGTTGGTTTCTGTTTTTAAATATGTGCAAAAAATAAATACTGTAAATAAATTAATAAATTAATTTAAAATAAAATAAAAAATAAAAGCAGATACAGTGCAAGTTGTACTAACCCTGTGGGGGATTCATCTAAGAGCAGACATGCAGCACAAAGAAACCTGTCATTGCATCGTAAAAAAATAATACATATTTATATGTATTTAAAAAGTAACTAAACCCCAGAGTTTTGGCTGAAGTGCTTCTACCCTGGGGGGAAAAATGCCTCTAGAACATGAAAATAATTTCAACGTGGTGGTGGTGGTGGGGAGTTGCATGTGTGTGTGCGCGTGCGCGCGTGCCGTGTACAGGCACTTGTTTTTTTTTATGATGGCCTGTCTCACATTCCCAAACTCACAGTGAAGTTGAGCTGACAGCCCCCCATGATGTAATCCAGGAAGGTAAACTCTTTCTCCACCTGAAGGGGTTAACATCATGCAAGCTGTGTTAAATAATATGTATAGAACAGGTTTCGCTATGAGCAGTAACATACTGTGTAGGCTATATGAGAATCAACAAGAGAATTATCGCCCCCCAACAAAGGGGAGACTAGGGCTGTCACTTTTTCCCAAAATAAAATTCGAACAAACTTTAATTGCCCGAAATTCGTTCGAA
This sequence comes from Poromitra crassiceps, assembly GCF_964638095.1. NCBI lineage: Eukaryota > Metazoa > Chordata > Actinopteri > Beryciformes > Melamphaidae > Poromitra > Poromitra crassiceps. The sequence continues at coordinate 100,413,830 of NC_139624.1, read as the reverse complement.
TATATTCGAAGTTCTTTGGTTAATAAAAAAAAAAAAAAAAAAAAAAAAAAAAAATTCAGTCCAGCCTGTTGCACCAGCTGAACGTAAGTTCTGTCTTAAGTTAGGGTGTAAAGTCCACACTAACTGCTACGTTCAAACTAGTTAGTTTGACACTAAAGTTGTGTCTTTGTTTGGTTGCACCACGGAGACGTAAGGTACATCTTAACTAGTAGACCCTAAAGTCCATACTAACCAAAATAGTGTCGCAGACAATGACGTGTACAGTATCTGTGACCAATCAGTGAAAAGCACGGTGGAAACGGTGTTTATTTACGGTTGTTTAAGTGGAGTGAAAACAGGACATGTTGCCCACCGCAAATTAGTGCTTTCATATTTCATCAACACTAATCAAATGAGAACGTTATTGAGTAACGTTCGTTTAGGTTCATATTACTGTTAACGTTTATCTGTGAGCTCTTCATCAGTATTGTAGGCTATACCACCATCCTGCCTCACTAAATTGTTGCGGTTATTTTAATTTGTATGCAGTGCTGCAGCTTGTGGGAAACAAAAGCGTGAGTCATAAATATCAAAGGGTGTAATTTATCACGGAGAGCGCGTTGCGGACGCAAAACAACGATGCGCCACGGTGCCAAGTTGCAATCCGTGCCAACTGCTATTTTACGGAGGACTTTACACCTAGTAAGACGTAGGTGTAAATTTTAAGTTCTAACTTATGCCTACGTTGTAACTATTTCACTTGGTGCAACCCAAATATTTTTAGTAGTGCGTAAACTCGGACTTAGTGAGACTTTACGTTCAAACTAGCTTACGTTTCAACTTACGCACAGCTGGTGCAACCCACTGCAGGCCACCGGGCATCAGCCCGACGTGTTAGCTTGGACGCTCACAGTCACAACACTGCCTCACAAACTTGGCTGCATCCAACTCGAGACAACTTTTCAGACCCTGGAGACAATCTTTCTCAGAAGAGACTAACGCGACAAATCTGGAGACTTTTTCTGACATGGGATTAACATTACCAGCAAGCAGCAGTTGGTTAATTTTGGTTCATTAAAAAAAAAAAAAAAAAAAATAATAATAATAATAATAATAATAATAAAAAAAAAAATTCGAACATTCAAATTACATTTCGAAAACGAACCCCCTCCCCCACATTCGAAGTTGCATTCGAATTTCGAATGAAAAGTGACAGCCCTAGGGGAGACTCTCCGTCCGTCCGTCCATCCGTCCTACTGTAATGCTGCCTCTGCACTGCTAGGGGGCAGCTGGACACAACACACACACACGAAATACAAAATACACGAAAACTTGAAAATCAATCACACTCAATCACAGAATCAGATATCTTGGTTTGGGGGTCTTTTTTTGCCAATAACTCCGCCCCAGAGATCATCAGATCTTCAAGAGCAAAATATCCATCTGCTCGTCTTAATGTGCATATCAATATTATATATGAATTTAACTTTTTTTTTCTGAGACCATAATACAGAATGGGATTCGGATTAATGACTACCCAGTTGATTAGGGCCAAAAATTAAACCTTTCCCTGGGGAAATAATGGAGCTTTTGTACACCAACCGGTAGGCTCCCTTTCTCTTGCTTGGTTGGTAACTACAGATGAGTTGCTGCCTCTAGGGAGTTTTCGTATTGTCTCCCACTAAAAGATGGACGATGGATCAGTCTCTGTCTGTCTGTCCGTCTGTTTGTTAGTCACACTGTAATGTTGACTTTCTGCCGCTAGGGGGCAGCATTGAATGGGACTGACCCAAGGGTGGAACTACATCACCGGTGGGGGCCAACATGTTTACTATTTGCTTGTTTATTGACCTTTTAAATGCATGGTCTAAAACTTAAACAAAAAGATGTGCCAGTGTAATAGCTCATTAACAGATTAAAAACTACAGAAAGAGAATGAGGTCAAAATAAGATGGGTTCAATTTCCTAATAAAGAGAATCAGTACCTGGCATTGCCTGATGCAAATGACCCCGGAGTTCTTGTATCCTGTCTTCTTTGACTTTTTTGGGTTGATGCACTGAAATTCAGCCTGAGACCAAAAATTATGCCAGATATAAAAGTTGAGAGGTATCACGCACGCACGCACGCACATGCACACACACACACACACACACACACACACACACACACACACACACACACACACACACACACACACAGAGAGACACAGACACAGACACACACACACACTCATAGACACACACACACACACACACACAGAAACAGAGACAGACAGACAGACACACACACACACACACACACACACACACACACACACACACACACACACACACACTCACAGACACACACACACACTCACCGGGGCTATGTGTGTTCCCGTCTGCATCTCTGAGATTGTGGTCTTAAAGCTCCCAATAAGGTCATGGGAGCCATCGACACGATGGTCATAACAGTCAACCTGCGGACGGACAGAGACACTTATATAGCAGGTAACAAAATAAAAAGACCCCCCCCAAAATAAGAGTCCCATAAATAAGAAACAATCAATTAAATATCAATATAGAATGAGTAAATTGGTTAGAGTATTAGAGTAACACAGGTTTTTGATGGGGGGGGACCTCCACAGGACCTCTTTCCTGATTTTCAACTTTATCTCTATGCGTAACGTATGCATACCATTACACATATACATAATTAAATACTCTCTGAATCTTATAGGAAGGCTCTATTCATCCCTCAAATCCTACACCTGATGATACAAGCATAAACCATCTGAGATAAATAAATAAATAAATAAATAAATAAATAAATGCATGCATGAATGAATGAATGAATGAATGAATAAATAAATAAATAACGGTAAGCTAGCTGTGATCACGGAGGAGTTGGGACGAGATTTACTATTCGATTTTTAATATAAGGTAAATATTGGCCCAATAATATCTTGGTAAATTAACATATCTCATGCTAAAGTCCAAACAGTCATGCTTGACATCCATCGACAACCAATCAAAGTGCGGAAACTGAAACAATAAGTATATATATATGAATAAGTGCAATCAGAGCAGCTGAAAGGACAAATAAGTAGGTCAAAGAAAGATGCGCACCTTCCCGTGATGACGTCATGAATCGGGCATACACACACACATCACGAGCGGTAACTCACTTTTCCAGCCGGGTTTGGGAGTATTGTAAGTTGAAAAGAAAATCGCAAAAATATCAGGTGAATAATGAATTCAGGTCATTAGTATGTTAGAGTGACATGGTTAAAACAATAACAACAACAAGAAAACAGAAGAGGCAGTAAACAATAATCTTAATTCACACTTCATGCATCAGTAGGCGTTGAAGGGAATAGGCTATGTTACTGAGATGCAATTTACAGGGCATGTTAATTGGGATCAATAAAGCATAGTGAAAAGATGTGTGTGTTGTACCTTTATAGGTCTCTCCACGTCTCCTCCGCAGAGAGAGCGCAGGGGGGTCTTGAAGGGTCTCCATACGGGGTTCAGGTTGTTCTTCACCACCTACATGACACAGGTAGGGATGAGCCAAACGTCCACAATAATTATACGAAAGCGGAGGGGGTGAGCTGCCAGTAGGTGCCTGTACCTCTGTCCTGTGGGCCAGCTGCCATCCCGTTTCTGTCTGCTTATAGAATTCCAGGAAGGGGTCGGACCACCACAGATACTGAAATGTGATGTCCAATTAGTACAGAACAAGTTATTTAATGTAAATCAAACTACAATGCAAATAATAAAGAACCCTGGAACATTGAGGTCTCACTGTCTTACCTTCTTGTCCAGTTTCCGGGCCGACACCTCAACGTGTGCCACCAGTGTGTCTGTTATCTCTTCAGCGCAGATCTGTAAAAGAAGAAAGTAACAATCTTAAAGCCACTCCAGACACTAAGAGGAAGACTTTTAGGTTCAAGGTGTATGCAGTTAACGGATGTCAAATTACATGACTTCATGAGTCATTAAGTCATTCAAACTTTAAACTAAGTGTCACAGGGTGATATATATGATTGACGTGATTGTTAGGGACCCCCGTTGTTTACTTATAATATTGTAATTTACGTCTTTGCATCAGAGGATCAAACAGGAAGTGGGAGTGGCTTATGAGAGTACTTGACGTGGCGTTTCAGGTGCGCGAGGGTCTCCCCCAGTGCTGATGCGAGCCAGCCACGTATCGCTCCTGCTCTCCAATTCTCTAGTGATCCCTCCGTTTCCACGTGTATGGGTGTGACTGTGTGTGTGAGATATTATTTTATAACTAGCGTCCCCAATCTACTGAACGGGAGCTGCCTGAATCTGGCCTCCACACTACCGACTGAGCTGTCCACACAAGCCGGGCTGTCTAGGTGTCATCGCCCCATGCTGATAGCAGGTGAGCTGCTCCCATTCACTTTGTGACTTCTTGTTTGATATTTCTGTGCAAAGATGTTCTGTGTTGTTGTGGCAGGTTTGGACTGACTAGACACAAGCTTGACCCTATTTTGAGAGCCAGACTCTGTCGGAACCTAGTACAGTATATAGCTGGACAGTGTGTGATGTGTTTATAATACTGTATTATACTTTGTAGTAGGGTTTAATATTTTTTCCCGAAAATTAGCCATACCGGGAAACGGGAAATGAAGCCCTCTTTCCCGGGAATCCCGGGAAATTGTTTTTTGTTTTTTGTTTTTTTATACATCAAGGAGAAATATACCTATTAGTTCCCAACCTGACGAATGTATTATTTGATGCCATTAATATTTATTAATTAAGGCAAAACATCGCAATTTAAATAACTTTTTAGGCTGTTTTTAGGCTGTATGTAGGCTGTACCTGTATTAGGCTATATAGTGCCGTTAGGGTTTATATAATTCACCAATCGCCTGGATTGGCGTATGAATAAATCCTGTAGTAGCCTAGGCTAAACATTTTCTTAGAAAGTTGTGGAAACTGCCGTGGAAGGAATGGAGCCGTAAACGCGTCGATCAGCCCGTTTTCACGCTCTTTTACGCACAAGATCAATGCTGTCTGATACCTGGCACCGTGTGCTTTTACATGGGCTGCTGCACTGCGCTCTGGCGGCTGCACCTCTCAGACATCTCCATACCGCATACCGGAGCACGGCTGTATCAGACTATCTCCACCCCTCTGTGCACGGACATCGCCTACAACCTACCAGACCATCATGCCCATTGCCCAACCTGGGGCACACGAACCGAGAGGACACACGGCTGGGCTGATTGTCGTTTTCACCGCTGGTGAAGTTTGCACGGTGCTCAATCGCCGTCTCGTAGGCTACTGCATTAACGGTCATGGCACAATCCCCTCAAGCAAGTCAGAAGTGTAGAGAAAAGAAAAGAAACATCGTGGGCTTTGTGTTTATTAGGCTATGTGCAATATGCTTTCAGAGTGTGTTCCACCGGCACACAGCGCACAAAGGCGCATGGCCAAAACACGCCGAAATAAAATCAGAAATTAATTCCACTCTGCAAAGGATATCAAATTTCAAATTACTGGCTATAGCATTGTTGTCAGAGAAGCTAGTATTAAAATCTTCCTGCAATACCTCGTTATTTGGCGCTATATAAATAGAAAATTGATTGATTGTTGGTTGATTGATTCACTTTGATGTCTCCGAAATGCATATAGGCCTACATTGTGATCATTTAAAGGGATAGTTCGGTTTGTTTGAAGTGGGGTCCTATCAGCTAGTCAGATACACTAACTTAATTAGGTACAGTGTTCTTGAAGCGGGGCGCAGCGTCGAACAAGATCCGGCACCCAGAGCAGCAGCCTCACCAGCTTTTTCTCTCTAGTCCTGGGGGTCAACAACTAAAACGTAATTTAGTCACCTAAAACAACGCCCACCTAAACAAATCGATATCTGTGTACATGCACGCTCTATTTTGACAATTTTCAGCGCTTTACTTTTCCGCAAAACAGCAGTTTCATTCGGCACTGCTTTTTCTCCCAACCGTACAACTACCGTATTCCTCCGCTAAAAGCCTGCACAGAGCCGCGGTGCTGGATTACTCCGCAGATCAGCTGTTTGTTGTTATTTCTCCCATCTTGTTAGTGAAGACAACAAATAGAATACACGAACGAAAATAAGAGTGCTTTTGATAGCAAGGATGATATGCCATTCACCTTGGTGACAAGAGGATACAATTATGAACCAGAGAGAATACAGAAGAGGAACTTTTGCAGAGTGAACAGGCAGAAAGAGATGCGCCTGCTGCCTAAATGCCTGAGTGCCCTGGCTGCAGACCTTTTTCACCATTCCCAGGATAAATTGTGGAAAACGTCCCAGACCAGAGAGGCCAGGTGACTTGTTGTCTCTAAAGTAAGTCAGTGTTTTATCTCTCTTCTAAGCCTTCCTGTTTTGTAAATCGCGGCTCTGTGCTCTGTGCAGGCTTTTAGCGGAGGAATACGGTAGTTGTACGGTTGGGAGAAAAAGCAGTGCCGAATGAAACTGCTGTTTTGCGGAAAAGTAAAGCGCTGAAAATTGTCAAAATAGAGCGTGCATGTACACGGATGTCGATTTGTTTAGGTGGGCGTTGTTTTAGGTGTTTTAGGTGGCTAAATTACGTTTTAGTTGTTGACCCCCTGTACTTACAGAGAAAAGGCTGGTTTGGCTGCTGCGCTGAGTGCGCGGTCTCGTTCCACAATGCGCACTCACTCCTGAACACTGTACCTAATTAAGTTAGTGTATCGAACTAGCTGATAGGACCCCACTTCAAACAAACCGAACTATCCCTTTAATGACTTTACAATGCCTAGTAGTTAGTTAGTTAGCAGTTAGTTATTAGTAGCCTAATATATTACGGTACATGTTCTTTTAAAACATACTGTAGGCTACATAATTTTCCCGTTTTCTCCGGGGAAACGGGTTGGATGGCATTTCCCGGGAATCCCGTTTCCCGGGATTAAACCCTACTTTGTACTATACTTCTCTAACCATTTATGTTGCTCTGCACTGCCTAAGACAGCATTATTCTCCAATATTTCTCAAAAGTGACACAATCTACGCTTTAACTCTGAAGGCAAAACCGCCCCACTTCCTGTCTCATCCTAGCTAACTCTAGCTAGCTTGACGCTGCTACAGCAAGTAGCAGTATTTCGATCCCACATGTTTTGCTGTCACATTTGCGGTGTAACGTTTGTTGGTGAAGTGTGTCCTGTATGTGTGTGTGAAGACTCCTGTCAGCTAGTAGTCTCTTAAAACAGATGCTTGGCTGTCGCAATTTTCAAATGCTTCCACCTAAATGTGTGTACTTCGAGCTGGGAAAACTTGGTCAAAAGTGAAAGGGAAACTCAGGGAAAATAATGAGCGATGATAGGAGGATGTCCCGGATGTCCTGCCTAAAGGCAGGTGATTGGAGAAATATGAGCGGATGTCCTGCCTTTGGGACATCCGCTCATATTTCTCTGCATCAGTTCGAACTTCGTTTGACCAGGCTCTGTGTGCGTGAAGTACCCACTGTACAGTATATGACTGTCTCTTCTACAGAATGTAGAAGAGACAGTCTGGCTTGAGAGACTAGTCACCTAGCGATCTGTAGCTAATGGCTAGCAGCTAGCGCTAGCAGCTAGCGCTAGCAGCGATGCTAGCCAGAACTCTTGTCTGCTGCTGTTGAAATAGCTTTGTCTCTGATGTACGAAACAATCGTCTGACACATTTAAAATCCCATTTTTTTTACATGACTCTTGTCATGGCTTGTTAGCCAGCCAGCCAGCTAGCTGCAGGCTACAACTGCAGCACTGTCTGAGGCTGGCTAGCAAACAGAGTCCTGTCTGGTGAGGTCGGGAGAGCGTGTATGTGCCAACTCACATTGTGTATGGGTGTGCCACATGCCACGACCAACCAATGGTGGAATTTCATCTCTCACTCAGTCAGTCAGTGACATTCAGGTCTCTAGAGCTGGCCGCTGTGCCGACCAGCTAAAAATTCAGTTATCTCTCACTGGCACTTAGGGCCGCTAACGTCCAAATTTGCCTAATGATTTAAAACCCATTTTTACAGACGGCTTTCCTTTCATTTTTTGACTTTGTTAATATTTTCATTGTGTTTTGTTTATTATTTTATTATTTGCATAAGCATTTGTAACTCTTTCGAAAAATGTATAAAAATTATTTAAAAAAAAAATCCATTTGCGTCTGTAGGTTAAATACGCCATTCAGTATTCCACTCACTGTGATGGTCCCATGTCCTGCAGGCCTCTTGTCCTTCAGCAACAGAGATCGAGTCATCTGCTTACTGGACACAATCTGCACACAAAACTCATGAGTAAATATGAGTGGTAATTGCAGGTAGTAGGTATGTGAAAACGCACGAGTATATATGAGTAAATATCAGAATCAGAATCAGCTTTATTTGCCAAGTATGTAGACATACAATGAATTTGACTCTCAATTGCTCTCAATGCACTCGCACAGGGGGGGGAAAGGTATGCATAAAAGCTAAACAAACAAGGACAGTGAAGTGCATTTAAACAAATTAACTGCTATCATCATCATCAGTAAGTAAGTGGGTTCTGTTTGTTTCTCTGCAATTTTCGTCCCACGTCTCACATTGTGAGATTTGTGATGATTTTGGTCAGTAATGATGTCACAATGCCTATGACATGCGGAGTTGAGAAATTGTGCATGCCACTGAGTGATGTCACTCGAGCACTCCATGATGTGATAAGTAATGGTCACTCGAGCAATTGTGATGTCATCAGTGAGTGATAAGTGATAAGATGCCTAGAATGAGGGGGGCTTAACAAAACGTAAAGAAAAACATGTTCACTTGGGAGAGCCTCAGAATCCAGAATCTTGGATCTAACGTAATGTGTGACTCGTAGGTATCTAAGCCAGTGTGTGTTGGGCAACTCAAATTTCCTTCTCAGAAGATCAAAGGATGCAAAATTACCATCTATGTACAGGTCCCTAATGGGCTCTTTATTTTAGACCCAATTGAAACAATTCTCACATGCACTGGCGATTATAGCAGCAGTGAGCCAAATGAGCAAGGAAGTGTGTGAGCAACATTCAATAATTATCAAATGGACTATTATAACTACATGACAATTGTTCAATCACAGCTATTTATGGTGTGAAAAAGTCAAGTTCACCTGGCCCAAGGTACATTCAAGCTCCCCCAGAAAATCATCATCACCCAGGTCGTAGGTGTCGTTGTCAATGTCGTACACGCAGAACTTCAGCCTCTGCACCATCTCGAAATAATAATCGAGGACAAACTTCTTGGCAAACTTTGGGTTCAGGCAGTTCAGGATCATCTCTGAGCGGCCAAACTGAGTCACAAAGAGGAAACATAGAGGATAATATAACATTACATTACATTACATTACATTATGTCATTTAGCAGATGCTTTTGTCCAAAGCGACTTACAATATCACAATTTGTCAACAGTACAGAAAACCACTATGCAACACAATCAATGACAGCTAAGATATTTTGATAGACTAGCACCATGTAGGAAGTAGTTTGAGAAGGAATAAGTAACATGTAGCATTAGTTTTGTTTTTGTTTTTGTTTTATTAAAAGATGTTAGTTCAAGAAGGGCCCAGGTGTAGCCTGAAAAGGTGATTTTTTTAGTCTCCGCCGAAAGATTGGCAGTGATTCGGCCGTTCTGACTGAAGGGGGGAGCTCATTCCACCATTGAGGGGCCAGGGACGAGAAGAGTCGCGATCGGGACGGGCGACTTTGGAGCCCACGTAGCGATGGAGGAGTGAGGTGATCTGGACGGGTGGAGGAGCGGAGGGAGCGATGAGAAGTTTGGAACTTGACCATAGATTGCAGATACGAAGGGGCTGACATGTGGACTGCCCTGTAGGCCAGTACCAGTGTCTTGAATTTGATGCGAGCCGAGATGGGAAGCCAGTGAAGGTCACGGAAGAGGGGAGTGACATGAGAGAATTTTGGTTGGTTGAACACCAAACGTCATATAAGATGACTCAGGATAAATGACTAGAAATATACACATGTGAAATACATATAACATGGAACATCATTCACTACTGTGCTTAAAGTCCCTGGAAACCAAAATCCACAAAAACGTTCTAACTATGTTATTTAGGGTCTTATGTTAGTAATTGTGTCCCTCAGAAATTATTATACATTACTTTCAACCCAAAGCCTTAAAATCGACACTTTTCTACAAGATTGTACAAAGTACTTCCTCATTGAAGAGAGCAGTGCGCGAGGTGCTAAAACGCAGGAGCTTATGACGTCATAAGCTCTATATAACCTTTGTACACGCGCGCAATCCGCACCCACCCTCCTTTTGTCCGTTCTTTGCCCCCAGTGACAGCGCTCCCTCGCTGTCCGTCTCCCTCCCACTCTGTGTGCCGTCGTGCCAAGCGCTATGCTTCTCTCTCTCTCTCTCTCTCTCTCTCAGGACTAGTGAGAGAGAGAGCACAGAGAGAGACACACAGGCTGGTGACGCGAGGTTACTCTCTCTCACACACACACACACACACACACACAGACACAGTGGCGCTGTGCAGTCGCAGCAAGTCTCTCTCTCTCCCTCTCCGAGCAACGAACACACACACACACACACACACACACACACACACACGTGTGTGTGTGTGTGTGTGTGTTCGACACATGCACTCGATCTCTTTCTGCGTTTCCCTCCCCCCCTCTGTCTCGCGCTCTCTCTCTCTCAGAAAACCTGCTGCAGACGGGACACGCCCACACAGTCCGCGGGAGAAAATACACTCTAAAAAATAATTGATTCTCATGAGTTTTGCCACGACTGTCAAACCTAAATTTATATACTTTGCGACGTTCATCATCGTTCAAATTTGGCTGGTGGCTTATTAACATAGGGTCCTGTGATGTGATGAACTCAAAATGCTAAATAATAAAGAAATATTTCTGGTTTCCAGGGACTTTAATTCAACAGAGAAATGAAGCCAACCAGCTTCTGGTTTACCTTGCAGTCAGTACAAATGTACCCAATTGCCCTATATGGGTTACAGTCATTATGGTTGTGCTTACTGAACCTGAGCAAGAAAAAGTGTCTTTTTAGCTGGCCTCCTGGCCGCGACTAGCGGCGCCAGCTCTACATTCCCAAATGTCCCTGACTGACTGATGCAAATGCAACCATTGGTCGGCCAAAACGTGTGTGCCAGAGCGCTGTTGTTGAGGCCGTTGCTGCATTAAAAACAGCCTGCTTCACAGGCACGACACACTCACGCACGCACGCGCGCGCGCACACACACACACACACACACACACACACACACACACACACACACACACACACACACACACACACACACACACACACACACACACACACACACACACACACACGCTCTCCTCCTCCCGGGAGAAAAGAAAAACAAGACTAGTCAAGTATAAAAGCTAGTATACTGTATGGCTGACCCGCAGTGTTTCCAACTCTTTTCCAAGGAAAGTAGTCAACACTGCTGCAGATTGAATAATAAAAATGCAGTAAAGTCCTATAAAAAGACCTGTTTTCTTTGGAGAATTTTGGCAGAGGAAATCGATGTAGCTGGCCGTGAGTTTGAGGGTCTGCAATTTGCTGTAATGTTAACACATTCACTGCCAGCCTTTTTTTTTTTACTGTAGGTAGCTTTTGCCAGAGGGTTTTTTTGAGGATTCTGGCTCATTTTACAAGAGCCAAGGATAATTTTCTGCTTGGAGTTTGTCAACACAAAGTTCACAAAAGTACTAATAGAATGTGTGCTTTCTCTGTCTAAAAGAGTTAGTTTGTAGAGTTAGTAGTTATGTAGATATTAGCCGTTGAGTACAGCATGGTTTCAGCGTCTGAGACAAAAAGCTGAGATAATCGCAGTTTTGTGAAATTCAATATCAAACAGTCACTTTAACCATTTATTTTTGGCATCAGTGAGACATCAGACATAAACAATATAGTTCTGAACAGTAATTTCCTCCATAGCAGCACCCGCACCCCCTCTCCTTACAACTCCTCCCTCCGTGGGCGTGTCTCCGTGTTTGTCAGTCACAAGCCAGTCTCTCCTGCCTGTCTGAGCAGTGAGCAGCAGCCTCTCTCTCTGGCGGCCCCTCGTCGGCGAGCGTGGATGTGGCTTAATCCGTTCTTGGATTTTCGGTTGAGAGCTTTGACGAAGCCTTGTGTGACTCTAGGCTTATGCTGCGCGCTTCAAAGTGTGCTTTCCACCCAGTCCACCTTTGGAAGCCCCCACCGCCGTGCGCCCGTGTGAAAGGTTTTCGCCTACAGTATGAGAATGAGGCTCGTTCGCTTCTGGGTCCTCGGTTGAGCTCAGCTGGAATGCGTGCGTTTCTGGCCAAACAACACTCAATAGTCTGAGCACCGTCGCCACTCAGTGGGTCGGCGGAATGGATTGCACACGCCCGGCGGCTCTAACAGTATAATAGAAGATGCAAAAGGGCCAGATCAACGATCCACCGTCAAAAAAAAAAAAACGATTTTTTTGACGTATCCATACGTCGCTGGCAGTTAACGGTTGGATTCTGCTTGACGTATCAGTACGTCGTTGGCAGTTAACGTGTTAACTTATCGCACGTTATGTATTTTTAGCACCTCATTTGGCTCGTTATCAGACTCTGATGTCATGAAGATTACATATATTATTGATGTTAGATGAATGCCCTTTGTTTTCTTTATCTTTATCTTCATCTTTATTGTTTATTTGAGCAGGGACAGTACACAATAAACATATTGCACCAGAGATAGCTAAAAGCTAATTTGCATCTGTAGTCCCTGGGCACACAGAGTCCTGTGCACACACAGTACATATCAAATACAGAAATAAAAGAAAATCCTAGTGCCTAAACAATCAAGATACTGTACATCATGGTACAAAAAAATGATGAGACTTACTATTAGCAAGGTAATACACATACAACATACAATACACAACAGTGAAATAGAACACAGAGGTAGATAGCAATCCCCTAAAATCACATAGTAGCAAATGAGGAGATGGTGATTTTGGTGATGGTGATTTCATTCCGGTAAATCCTGTTTATGCGGTATTTACATCCTTCCATGTGCAAAGTGGGCCCGTGTCGTCACAGTTTTCACAGAATTGCATATTGCCACTTCACACGGCGACAGTAAGGGTGGCATTATCAAAGATTTCCACTCTGCAACCTGGTTGCACTTCTTTGCATTTTCAGGCCCCAATAATGCCGCTGTCACATAAACAGAAGGCCACAAAAGACAACAAAAGTCTGACGTTTTATGCAGGAAGCGTCGTCATGTAAACTGGGCCTCAGTCAATCAGTCACAAACTCACTCAGGGACACCCGGAAAATGTAGAGCTGCCTCGCTATCGCGGGTCAGCTAAAAACAAGACTAGGTTGAAACCTACGGACGGTGTGTGTGTTTTTTACCTTTATTTAACCAGGTGAAATCAATTGAGAACCAGTTCTCACCGACTGCGTTTACAAGGACTTGAGTATCCCGGTTATGAGGCTTATCCCGGTTTTGATCATATTCGGGATATGGCGTTTACATGGAAGAGAGAGAAAGCAGCTTATTCATATCCCTGTATACATGATCAGTACTAGTATCCCGGTTACTGATCACTGCATGCTACTTGCGCAGGCGCCTGTGATCTTTACAATACAAACCGGCGTCATTATTATTATTATTATATTTTCGCTTGTATTGGCTGCGTGTGACGTCATTCACCTTTTTTGGGCCAAGACTGTGTGGGATTCCCTTGGATTCCGTCTTCACGGTGGTCTGTCCCCGTTTGCGTCACCGTTTGCGTTTGTCTGTCCCCGTTTCATTTGAGTCACAACACCTTCGTCCTGTAGTCTGTATACTACAGACTTGAATAGGGCAGCATATATATGCTTTCTCCTATCTAAGCTGCCAAGTATTTAATTCTTTCATCACCGAAAGACAAAACTCCGCAAAACTCCATTTCCTCATCGCTCCAGAAGTGAGACTTGGCTGAAGCAGCGCCTGCGCAGGTAGTCTGCTGCGGTCAGAAAGCAGGATAAGGTGTATACATGCAGCAGTATCCCGGGTTCTTTCGGAGTACTCCAGCTAGCATAACCGGCTTTCTCAAAACCGGGATAAGGGCTTATCCAGCTTTCTGAAACCGGGATATGCTGTTTAAATGAGCAAACACAAAAACGGGATACTCCAAAACCCCGACAGTAACCGGGATACTCAAGTCCATGCAGTCAATGACCTGGCCAAGAGGCTTCAGCAAGAGTATATAAAAGAAACACAGTCAACACAAAACAACTCTACAGTACACAAGAAGCTGCAGAAGAAAAAGTGCAGGAGCTTACTGTTATTTTATTTTATACTATTGTACTTCTATTATACTTCTCTAACTATTTAAAGACCCCCCTCCAGTGTATTTCGTCATTTTGAAGACATTTCATGTTTCTGACTGAGTCATGTCCTGACAATGTTAATTAGTCACACTGTTTGACTGAGTCATGCCCTGACAATGTTAATTAGACACTGTTTGACTGAGTCATGCCCTGACAATGTTAATTAGACACACTGTTTGACTGAGTCATGCCCTGACAATGTTAATTAGTCACACTGTTTGACTGAGTCATGTCCTGACAATGTTAATTAGACACACTGTTTGACTGAGTCATGTCCTGACAATGTTAATTAGACACACTGTTTGACTGAGTCATGCTCTGACAATGTTAATTAGACACACTGTTTGACTGAGTCATGCTCTGACAATGTTAATTAGACACACTGTTTGACTGAGTCATGTCCTGACAATGTTAATTAGTCACACTGTTTGACTGAGTCATGCCCTGACAATGTTAATTAGACACACTGTTTGACTGAGTCATGTCCTGACAATGTTAATTAGTCACACTGTTTGACTGAGTCATGTCCTGACAATGTTAATTAGACACACTGTTTGACTGAGTCATGCCCTGACAATGTTAATTAGACACACTGTTTGACTGAGTCATGCTCTGACAATGTTAATTAGACACACTGTTTGACTGAGTCATGCTCTGACAATGTTAATTAGACACACTGTTTGACTGAGTCATGTCCTGACAATGTTAATTAGACACACTGTTTGACTGAGTCATGTCCTGACAATGTTAATTAGACACACTGTTTGACTGAGTCATGTCCTGACAATGTTAATTAGACACACTGTTTGACTGAGTCATGCCCTGACAATGTTAATTAGACACACTGTTTGACTGAGTCATGTCCTGACAATGTTAATTAGACACACTGTTTGACTGAGTCATGTCCTGACAATGTTAATTAGACACACTGTTTGACTGAGTCATGCTCTGACAATGTTAATTAGACACACTGTTTGACTGAGTCATGCTCTGACAATGTTAATTAGACACACTGTTTGACTGAGTCATGCTCTGACAATGTTAATTAGACACACTGTTTGACTGAGTCATGCTCTGACAATGTTAATTAGACACACTGTTTGACTGAGTCATGTCCTGACAATGTTAATTAGTCACACTGTTTGACTGAGTCATGTCCTGACAATGTTAATTAGTCACACTGTTTGACTGAGTCATGCCCTGACAATGTTAATTAGACACACTGTTTGACTGAGTCATGCCCTGACAATGTTAATTAGACACACTGTTTGACTGAGTCATGCCCTGACAATGTTAATTAGACACACTGTTTGACTGAGTCATGTCCTGACAATGTTAATTAGACACACTGTTTGACTGAGTCATGTCCTGACAATGTTAATTAGACACACTGTTTGACTGAGTCATGCTCTGACAATGTTAATTAGTCACACTGTTTGACTGAGTCATGCTCTGACAATGTTAAATTAGTCACACTGTTTGACTGAGTCATGTCCTGACAATGTTAATTAGTCACACTGTTTGACTGAGTCATGCCCTGACAATGTTAATTAGTCACACTGTTTGACTGAGTCATGTCCTGACAATGTTAATTAGTCACACTGTTTGACTGAGTCATGTCCTGACAATGTTAATTAGTCACACTGTTTGACTGAGTCATGCTCTGACAATGTTAATTAGTCACACTGTTTGACTGAGTCATGCTCTGACAATGTTAATTAGACACACTGTTTGACTGAGTCATGTCCTGACAATGTTAATTAGACACACTGTTTGACTGAGTCATGTCCTGACTGTTGGAGAAAAATATAAGTTCCATGCCATTTCCTAATCAATATTTCCTAATCAATAAGCTATAGGCCTATTTGCATAATTATGCTATAAGTTCCATTCCATTTGACACATAGACTCACACTGACATCTCACCCAGCCCCATAGAGAGGACTTCTCCTCTTTGCTGAAACCTTGGGCAGTGCATCGTTATTTGTTTCTCCTTCTCTATCACTGACAATGTTAATTAGACACACTGTTTGACTGAGTCATGCTCTGACAATGTTAATTAGTCACACTGTTTGACTGAGTCATGTCCTGACAATGTTAATTAGTCACACTGTTTGACTGAGTCATGCTCTGACAATGTTAATTAGACACACTGTTTGACTGAGTCATGTCCTGACAATGTTAATTAGACACACTGTTTGACTGAGTCATGTCCTGACAATGTTAATTAGTCACGCTGTTTGACTGAGTCATGTCCTGACAATGTTAATTAGACACACTGTTTGACTGAGTCATGCTCTGACAATGTTAATTAGTCACACTGTTTGACTGAGTCATGTCCTGACAATGTTAATTAGACACACTGTTTGACTGAGTCATGTCCTGACAATGTTAATTAGTCACACTGTTTGACTGAGTCATGCTCTGACAATGTTAATTAGTCACACTGTTTGACTGAGTCATGTCCTGACAATGTTAATTAGTCACACTGTTTGACTGAGTCATGTCCTGACAATGTTAATTAGACACACTGTTTGACTGAGTCATGCCCTGACAATGTTAATTAGACACACTGTTTGACTGAGTCATGCCCTGACAATGTTAATTAGTCACACTGTTTGACTGAGTCATGCCCTGACAATGTTAATTAGACACACTGTTTGACTGAGTCATGTCCTGACAATGTTAATTAGACACACTGTTTCACTGAGTCATGTCCTGACAATGTTAATTAGACACACTGTTTGACTGAGTCATGCTCTGACAATGTTAATTAGACACACTGTTTGACTGAGTCATGCTCTGACAATGTTAATTAGTCACACTGTTTGACTGAGTCATGCTCTGACAATGTTAATTAGTCACACTGTTTGACTGAGTCATGCCCTGACAATGTTAATTAGACACACTGTTTGACTGAGTCATGTCCTGACAATGTTAATTAGACACTGTTTGACTGAGTCATGCCCTGACAATGTTAATTAGTCACACTGTTTGACTGAGTCATGTCCTGACAATGTTAATTAGACACACTGTTTGACTGAGTCATGCTCTGACAATGTTAATTAGTCACACTGTTTGACTGAGTCATGTCCTGACAATGTTAATTAGTCACACTGTTTGACTGAGTCATGCTCTGACAATGTTAATTAGTCACACTGTTTGACTGAGTCATGCTCTGACAATGTTAATTAGACACACTGTTTGACTGAGTCATGTCCTGACAATGTTAATTAGACACACTGTTTGACTGAGTCATGCTCTGACAATGTTAATTAGTCACACTGTTTGACTGAGTCATGTCCTGACAATGTTAATTAGACACACTGTTTGACTGAGTCATGTCCTGACAATGTTAATTAGTCACACTGTTTGACTGAGTCATGTCCTGACAATGTTAATTAGTCACACTGTTTGACTGAGTCATGTCCTGACAATGTTAATTAGTCACACTGTTTGACTGAGTCATGTCCTGACAATGTTAATTAGACACACTGTTTGACTGAGTCATGCTCTGACAATGTTAATTAGACACACTGTTTGACTGAGTCATGCTCTGACAATGTTAATTAGACACACTGTTTGACTGAGTCATGTCCTGACAATGTTAATTAGTCACACTGTTTGACTGAGTCATGCTCTGACAATGTTAATTAGTCACACTGTTTGACTGAGTCATGTCCTGACAATGTTAATTAGTCACACTGTTTGACTGAGTCATGTCCTGACAATGTTAATTAGACACACTGTTTGACTGAGTCATGTCCTGACAATGTTAATTAGACACACTGTTTGACTGAGTCATGTCCTGACAATGTTAATTAGTCACACTGTTTGACTGAGTCATGTCCTGACAATGTTAATTAGTCACACTGTTTGACTGAGTCATGTCCTGACAATGTTAATTAGTCACACTGTTTGACTGAGTCATGTCCTGACAATGTTAATTAGACACACTGTTTGACTGAGTCATGTTCTGACAATGTTAATTAGACACACTGTTTGACTGAGTCATGTCCTGACAATGTTAATTAGTCACACTGTTTGACTGAGTCATGCCCTGACAATGTTAATTAGTCACACTGTTTGACTGAGTCATGCCCTGACAATGTTAATTAGTCACACTGTTTGACTGAGTCATGTCCTGACAATGTTAATTAGTCACACTGTTTGACTGAGTCATGCTCTGACAATGTTAATTAGTCACACTGTTTGACTGAGTCATGCTCTGACAATGTTAATTAGACACACTGTTTGACTGAGTCATGTCCTGACAATGTTAATTAGTCACACTGTTTGACTGAGTCATGCTCTGACAATGTTAATTAGACACACTGTTTGACTGAGTCATGTCCTGACAATGTTAATTAGTCACACTGTTTGACTGAGTCATGCTCTGACAATGTTAATTAGACACACTGTTTGCCAAATATTCAGGTTTTTCCTGCATAGAGAATTTACGAGCCGATCAAATGTGGTACCACCTCCAGCTTAAAGGAGAACTTACCTCCAAAACACTTTTTTTCAGCTTTTAACCAATATATATGACTTTGGGGGTGATGTGTGAAGAATTCTGGTCAGAATTTCCACATTTGACACCAAACTGTTGCCATTTTACCATTTGTATCATTTTTCAGCAGCATATCTGGCATAAGCGCCCTCTTAGGGTCAAAGACTGCTTTTTTTTTCTTTCTCAAATGAATGGGATATTTGACACGTCATGACGTCATGGTGAACCAAAGACTATGGGATTTCAAGATAATTACTCCCCTACCCCCCCTGTACCCTTTCAGCTCCTCAGAACTCCAAGCCTATTCTTATTGAAGTTTGCTCTTAACTCATTGAGTGCCAGCCATGTTTTCATTCCTGTAGGTAAGTTGTGCCAGGGGTGTTTTTGACGATTCTGGCTCATTTTAGAACAGCCGAGGATTCTTTTCTGTTAAGAATTCATGAACACCAATCATCTAAAAATAACTAATAGAATGTGTGCTTTCTCTGTCTAAAAGAGTTAGTTTGCAGAGTTAGTAGTTATGTAGATATTAGCCGTTGAGTACAGCATGGTTTCAGCGTCTGGAAATTTATTCAGAGATAAATGGCTTTTTGTGAAACAGTCACTTTAACCATTCATTTTTGGCATCAGTAAGACCGTCAGACATTCTAAACAATAGTTTTGAACAGTAATTTCCTCCATAACAACAGGAAACACCCCTCTCATTCAAACTCCTCCCTCCGTGTGTCTTCTCCTCCTTCCCCCTGGCTCTAACAGCGGGCGTGTCAGAAGCGCGTTGCTGCTGCTGCCTGCCTGCCTGTCTGCGTGCGGCCGCTCTCGGGCAAGACGAGTCTGAAATGGATTACTGTCAAATCGCCTCGCCATTTCCTTGAATGGCTTGCTCCCGCGGTGTGTGTGTGTGTGTGTGTGTGTGTGTGTGTGTGTGTGTGTGTGTGTGTGTGTGTGTGTGTGTGTGTGTGTGTGTTCGCGCGTTGCTCCGCGGCTCCGGGGCGGAGGGGATCTCTGTCCGTTCTGTGTGTGTGTCTCCGGCCTTCTGACTGTAAAATCGCCAAGCCATTTCCGCGGGAGGAGGCTGCTTTTGGTCCACGGGTCCGTGGCTGTGGCTTCTCTCGGTCTCTGTCGCCACTTAGTGGTCGGTAAAATAGATTACACACATTGTCTTGCTCCAATAGTTATCTCGAAGATGTAAAAGGGGTTGATTGATGTCCCACCGTCAAAAAAAAAAAATGTTTATGTAAGACGAGTTAGCTCGTCCTTGGCACTCAAGCGCTGGATTATGTAAGACGAGTTAGGTCGTCTATGGCACTTAATGAGTTAAAATACTGAACCAAACGTTGTCAAAGTTGGCACATGTCTTAATTATAGTTAGTTTCCCGCTGAATGTGTCACTACTTTATTAATATCTTACCTGAATAAGCTCGAATGATGATGTTTATATTATCAGTCCGAGTTGGAAGCACTGTCTCAAGCCCAGGCAGGTGGGAGCGGGCAGGAGAGAGTCGTACTGTAACCTCATGGACGAGCCTCAAGCTCCGGGGGCGCGCGGCGCGCAGCAGCAGCTGGGCTCTCTGTGCTCTGAGAGCAGAGAGCAGTCTGATATTTCCGCAAACAAATAGCGTCGCAGTTTAGCGCACATGTAAAATATAACGCTATACTACGACGTGACAACGTGACAACGTGACAAAGCTGGTCTAAACACATCGGCTGCTGTAATATCGTCACTGTGTACAAGCAACGGGGGGGGGGGGGGGGGGGTTGACTCGCTGTGTGTGTGTTTTGCTGTCTGGAGCACTTTCTCCAGTGCTCTCTGTGCACAGTCTGACATTTCATTGGAAGCACTTTCTCTCGGCCAGTCAAACGGGAGAGTCTGCTCTGCTCGCTCATGCACCCGCGGGGCGCGCGCACACTGCACACAGCAGCAGTGAGAGGCGGGGGCTTTCAGTCAGCAGAGCAGAGCAACTGGCTCTGTCTGTGTGTGTGTGCTCCGAGGAGGAGAAGAGCTCTGTCCTGCTCTGCGCCCTATGAGGAAAAATCATAGGTGCTGTAAATTTCATCAAGAATCACGAAAACCCCCAAAACGCAAATTAAAAACGGATTTCATTGCGCGGTTTATCTCTAGTTAGACGAGGGAATTACGTGGAGAAATCTCGCATTGTGTTACCCCAGAGCGAGAGGTTTGTCCTATTGTGGGTGTGCTGCTGTTAACGAGCCCATGTCACTTTGCTCCCGTAACGTAGTTTGAGTAGTTTCCATAGAGTTACATGCAGAAAAATAATTAAATTTCTAGTTCGCCACTGAATTACCAAATTGATATAACTTTCAACCATTTTGAGCAAAGCTCTTTCCAAACAGGCCACCAGCGTTGGCTAGTTGCTGATATTTATACAGATATGGCCCCTC
Source organism: Poromitra crassiceps (assembly GCF_964638095.1). Lineage (NCBI taxonomy): Eukaryota > Metazoa > Chordata > Actinopteri > Beryciformes > Melamphaidae > Poromitra > Poromitra crassiceps. The sequence continues at coordinate 100,392,603 of NC_139624.1, read as the reverse complement.
TCAAATAAATTATTTTTGAGGCAGTAGGCAAACTGTAATGGCGTCGATTTCCGAAAAAAAATCTGGACTTCAACACAGCCAAAGAGTCCAGTATAGACAAGAGCATATGTCATTTCTTGGTTTTTTCCATAGGTATTTTCAAATCACTGTTCTAATACATATCTAGGGGGTAAGTCCTCCTTTAACCTCGCGTCACCATGGCTCTTCCTGAGGAGAAGAGCCTGGTTCCCATTACACTTGAATTACACCTCTCAGCGTTCCAGCATAGACCCTGTCCAGCTTCAGCGGAACCAGAATTGTAAACCGGATATGTGCCACATTTGTATTGTTCCCCCGTTGAAACGCCAATTCGAGTTGTGTAGGCTAACTAGTCACCACGAATGGCGACGGTGGCAGCGTTGCCATATTGCATAAACGTTTTGTTTTAAAACATTTATGTACTATGTCACTTTTTAGTCACCTTGTGTTATCAGGCTCTAGCTAACTAACATTAGCGACACAGAAGATTTTTCTGGAGCGCACACGCGGATTCTGGTTCCTGCCATTGCGCATTGGTCACGCCACCAGATCCTGAAACCTCACTAACGGCTCCAGACAACCTCCAGCTCTTGACAAAACTCTGACAGGTGTTTTCATGGAAAACACTATTTTCTAACAAGCGTTGCACTCTGTGGATTTCTGTAATTTGTAATTGCGGCATTACGCTGATGTGTTGACAATTTAATGTTAAATATTATTTCATAAAGTTATTTGTTAAAAAAGCAGCCTTCTGACTACCTTTGCATAGAGACACTGCATGAAATAGGCCACGCCCATCACGGGGGAAAGCTCTCCATTCAGTTCCATACACCAGCGTCATTTTCCTTGAATTAAACATAGCTAAAAGCTGTTGTGTGGTGGGCTGTGCAGACAACAAATGTAAAAAAATGCCAATTAAAGCTTTTTTGTACTCCCGAGCAAAACAAGGAAGCCATTGAGAATTGGCGAGAAGAAAAATGTGGATCTATCTGTCAAGGAAGTAAGTTGAGTGTTCATCTTCCGTATACCGGTATATGACCTTTGTGTGCAACACGTGGAGATACATAGGAGAACGCCAGGATTGGGGGGAGTTTTAGTTTCCCCCCGTTTTGGGCGTGATTTCTGAATGATGACGTGCTCCACAGTGTCTCTATCAACATGCACAATCAACATAGAAAATTTTCATTCCAACAAAAAAAAAACATTATATCGGCCGCCTATCGGTAAGCAGTGTATTTTCCCCCACTAAAATTGGTATCGGTCTCAAAAATCCCATCACCTCCGCCTCATTTTGAGCCAGGAAAACCCCTGATATTTTTTGACAAATAACTTAATTTGCAAAAGTGCAAAAAGTTTAGTTGCTAAGATGGAACGATGACATACAACTCAATGGAACGCTATAGTCATATGTAATCCCAATTCGATTCTGACTAGGGACGAGCTGGCATGTAAACTAGCTAGTTGCTAGCTACGTTAGCTAAGCCCGATGCCTGCTGGCTGTAACCACGTTCGCCGGGCTCAAAGACACCACTCACTGAGTGACCAAAACATTAACTTGTTAACCATTTCAAGTCACGCTCTTTCCAATGAGGGCATCAGCTTTGAAATTAATTGGCCCGATCTCAGCAATAATGTGGCTTGCAGGTGCTAACGTTCTGGAAGGGATACTGTTTCCGGCGTAACTTGTGCTGTTTTTTGGTGAATCACAGAAACAGATGACGCGTGACTAAAGTGTCACTGAGTAGCTGAGTATTTGTCTAGCAGTCTGAACTACTCACCTCGGTCCAGTGAGAGCCTGAGCTGTTTACGAGTAGCACACATAGCGGGTCAGACTTGGAGAACACGTCCATGTCCATCAGCTTCTCACAGGAGATGCTCAGCTCCACCTTGGTCACACAGGTTGAGGCCCCCTGCCCCGGCACTGGGGGCCCAACTGCCGCCATGACAACCTGTAAGTAAATTGTATTTATATAGCACTTCTCAAAACAGCAGTTACAAAGTGCTTCACAATTGATAATAAAGGAAAAACAGCATAAAAGCAGCAAGTGTGCTTGTTTTATAATGCTTTTATTTTGCTGTCATTTTATTGGATTCTGTTTTTATCTTAATGTTGTGAAGCACTTTGTAATATATGTTTTGAAAGGTGCTATACAAATAACGTTTATTATTAGTGCTATACAAACAAAGTGTTTTATGATTATGATTATGATTTTATTATTATTATTATTATTAATAAGTAAAAAATACATTATAAAACAAACAATCAAAGTAACAAACAAACCAAACAAAATTAAAAGACAAATAATATAAATAACAACTGCAAAGCAACAAACTTTTAAAAGCCATACTATACAAGTGGGTTCTTAAAAGTCTTTTCAAATGTGTTACCGACTCAGCTAACCTGATAGTCAGGGGGAGGCGCGTCCATAGTGTTGGAGCGAAAACGGTGTTTTGAGCCTGGACCGTGGGAGACTTAAGAGTGGTTGGTCAGAAGATCTGAGAAAACCTGGTGCAGAGTATTGAGATATAATATCACAAATATAAGAAGGTGCCAAACCATGGAGGGCGTTGAACGTTATCAGGAGGATCTCCAACTGGATTCTGAAACGTGAAGGAAGCCAATGTAAGTGTGCCAGAATGGGGGTAATGTGCTCACTTCATTTAGTGTAGACTAGACACAAATGTGTGTGCGCACACACACACACACACACACACACACACACACACACACACACACACACACACACACACACACACACAGACCTATTTTTCCTATTTCATTCCCCATTCATTTTTCTATCTACATTTCATAAAATGCTTATACATTTTTTTTTACTTGGTCAAACTAAACGATTCAGCTATATTTAGAATAAGAAGAGGCCATATTACAACATCTGACTCAGACAAAAACTTATAATAATAATTTAATAAAAGAATATGCTTTTCTTTTTTAAGTTAAGGGACAAGTGTGCTTTAGGGACCTTAAAGCCCCAATCAGTAAGATTTTTGACATTTTTTACTGTAATATAAGAGCTTTCTAGTCATAGGACAAGGTAGATTGACTTGTAATAGGGAGACTCTCGACTTTATTTATCCCACACCGCCCTCCATTGGCCAGCCCTGGGACTAAGCAGGTTGCAATTCCCGTGGCAATAAAAAAGAAAAAAGAAAAGGGTGCGCGCATGCGCTGTACAGCGGAAGCGCTGTCTTCATGAAAACAAGGAAGTAACACGATTCGGATTTGCTACGAAAATGATGTTTCACGGAACTATGGATTATTATTTCATCACGTGGTGAGTACCCGATGTCACAACATGTACATAGAGCTTTCTGGCGCTGTGTTTTGTTGACTTTGAACGGCGATATCGTTATCGATACTATTGCACCCAGAGGGCGCAGTTTCTCCAATAGCAAAACTTGGAAAACTTACTGAATGGGGCTTTAAATTATATCATCAAAACTCGAAAAGTTATAAGAAAATAAAGAAAAACAAAACAAATTAACTAAACATAAGACAACACCAAATGAAAAGGGGGGGGGGGACTCGTCAGGGATTTAAAAATTAATTAATTAAAATGAATTAGAAGTAAACACTTTAACACGTTCACTGCCAATGACGTGTTAACACGTTTTCAGAATCCAGCTGTTGACTGCCAACGACGTGTTAACACGTCAAAAAAAAAATCGTTTTTTTTTTTTTGACGGTGGGACGTTGATCTAACCCTTTTACGTCTCCTACACCAGAATTGGAGGTATTGAATGTGTATAATCTATTTTACCGACGCACTGAGTGGCGACATGTCTCTCCACAGTAGAAAGAGGCGACCCAAAACTGGAGGGAAAAGCGCGAGGAAGCCGTTCTCATACTGTAAAATTGATGGCGAAAACGCTTTCACTTTCGCGCTGATGCACAGCGGTGGCAACGGTGGGGGGTTCCAAGAATAGATTGGATGCACACTTTGAAACACGCAGCATAAATATGACCAGAATCGCAAAACCTTCATCAAAGCTCTCAACCAAAACTCCATGAAACGAGCGAGTCCACCCAGACTTCCTGAAACAGCGGCCGTGCAAACAGGCACAGCAGCAGCAGCAACTTCGTTGTGACACGCCCGCTGGAGAGCCAGGGAGGCAGGAGGAGAACACACACGGAGGGAGGAGTTGGAAGCAGAGGGGGGTTTCCTGCTGTTACGGAGGAAATTACTGTTCAAAACTATTGTTTAGATGTCTGAAGTCTTACTGATGCCAAAAATGAATGGTTAAAGTGACTGTTCTATCGAATTTCACAAAAAGCCGTTTATCTCTGAATAATTTTTCTGACGCTGAAACCATGCTGTATTCAACTGCTAATGCTTACATAACTACTAACTCTACAAACTAACTCTTTTAGACAGAGAAAGCACACATTCTATTAGTTCTTTTCAGATATTGTGTGTTCACAAAATCTTAGCAGAAAAGAATCCTCGGGTCTTGAAAGATGAGCCAGAATCCTCAAAAAAACCCTCTGGCAGAAGCTAACTACAGTAAAAAAAAAAATGTCTGGCAGTGAATGTGTTAAACTAAAAAAAAAAAAAAAAAAAAGAATCACAAGCAACCCTAATTCATCTTCGGTAATATTAAATTGTGTGTGGTGTATTTTTTTATTTTGAAATTTCAGGCGACCCTATTTGAATTCCAGGCGACCCCACTTAGGGTCGCGATCCTAAGTTTGGGAACCACTGGAGTAGAGTGTGCAGTGATGTGTCCAGGGAGTAGAGTGTGCAGTGATGATGTGTCCAGGGAGTAGAGTGTGCAGTGATGATGTGTCCAGGGAGTAGAGTGTGCAATGATGTGTCCAGGGAGTAGAGTGTGCAGTGATGTGTCCAGGGAGTAGAGTGTGCAGTGATGTGTCCAGGGAGTAGAGTGTGCAATGATGTGTCCAGGGAGTAGAGTGTGCAGTGATGTGTCCAGGGAGTAGAGTGTGCAGTGATGTGTCCAGGGAGTAGAGTGTGCAGTGATGTGTCCAGGGAGTAGAGTGTGCAGTGATGTGTCCAGGGAGTAGAGTGTGCAGTGATGTGTCCAGGGAGTAGAGTGTGCAGTGATGTGTCCAGGGAGTAGAGTGTGCAATGATGTGTCCAGGGAGTAAAGTGTGCAGTGATGATGTGTCCAGGGAGTAGAGTGTGCAGTGATGATGTGTCCAGGGAGTAGAGTGTGCAGTGATGTGTCCAGGGAGTAGAGTGTGTAATGATGTGTCCAGGGAGTAGAGTGTGTAATGATGTGTCCAGGGAGTAGAGTGTGTAATGATGTGTCCAGGGAGTAGAGTGTGTAATGATGTGTCCAGGGAGTAGAGTGTGCAATGATGTGTCCAGGGAGTAGAGTGTGCAATGATGTGTCCAGGGAGTAGAGTGTGCACTGATGTGTCCAGGGAGTAGAGTGTGCAATGATGTGTCCAGGGAGTAGAGTGTGCAATGATGTGTCCAGGGAGTAGAGTGTGTAATGATGTGTCCAGGGAGTAGAGTGTGTAATGATGTGTCCAGGGAGTAGAGTGTGCAATGATGTGTCCAGGGAGTAGAGTGTGTAATGATGTGTCCAGGGAGTAGAGTGTGTAATGATGTGTCCAGGGAGTAGAGTGTGCAATGATGTGTCCAGGGAGTAGAGTGTGTAATGATGTGTCCAGGGAGTAGAGTGTGTAATGATGTGTCCAGGGAGTAGAGTGTGCAATGATGTGTCCAGGGAGTAGAGTGTGCAGTGATGTGTCCAGGGAGTAGAGTGTGCAATGATGTGTCCAGGGAGTAAAGTGTGCAGTGATGATGTGTCCAGGGAGTAGAGTGTGCAGTGATGATGTGTCCAGGGAGTAGAGTGTGCAGTGATGTGTCCAGGGAGTAGAGTGTGTAATGATGTGTCCAGGGAGTAGAGTGTGTAATGATGTGTCCAGGGAGTAGAGTGTGTAATGATGTGTCCAGGGAGTAGAGTGTGTAATGATGTGTCCAGGGAGTAGAGTGTGCAATGATGTGTCCAGGGAGTAGAGTGTGCAATGATGTGTCCAGGGAGTAGAGTGTGCAATGATGTGTCCAGGGAGTAGAGTGTGCACTGATGTGTCCAGGGAGTAGAGTGTGCAATGATGTGTCCAGGGAGTAGAGTGTGCAATGATGTGTCCAGGGAGTAGAGTGTGTAATGATGTGTCCAGGGAGTAGAGTGTGTAATGATGTGTCCAGGGAGTAGAGTGTGCAATGATGTGTCCAGGGAGTAGAGTGTGTAATGATGTGTCCAGGGAGTAGAGTGTGTAATGATGTGTCCAGGGAGTAGAGTGTGCAATGATGTGTCCAGGGAGTAGAGTGTGTAATGATGTGTCCAGGGAGTAGAGTGTGCAATGATGTGTCCAGGGAGTAGAGTGTGCAATGATGTGTCCAGGGAGTAGAGTGTGCAATGATGTGTCCAAAACGAATGGAGGAATGATATAGGACATCTAATCGCTCAAGAGCTCCCTTGGACGCCAATCTGTAGATTACATCGCCAGAATCAAACAGAGGAAAGAGTTTCATCTAGATCAGGGTGAGTTTGGCAGAAGCAGTGAAAGTGGAGCAATTCCTGTACAGGAAGCCAAGCCTGGTGTTGGCCTTGGTCTGTAGCTTGGTCAGATGCTCTGTGAAGGACAGAGTGCTGTCAAGCCAAACTCCAAGCTGGTCAGGCGGAGATCTTCTTCCATGTTTTTAATGGGAGGGTGTACTGCACTGTTTACAATGATGAGAGTGGCTTCTGTGGCTGTCATAGGGCCGATACATGGCGCTGTGGAGCAGCTGAAACCTGAAATGACACAGCCGAAGAAGGCTGTTTTTGAGCTTAAACTTTGGCTCTGGCATGTGAATAAGGGCTCGGTATTGGAAACGACGCAATATTTCGGAAAATCCTTGGTCCCAAACTTTGGATAACAACCTTGTGCAGAATGTAGGTACAGTTTTATTGTGATTGAAAATGTGTATGTAGCTTGCAGCCATTTTAGCCGAGTTTGCAGTTGACTCAGGGGCTTGCAACGCCGAGACTCAGAATGAAGAATGAAGGCTGAGTCTCACGTTGAGGATAAGGGATGCACCACATTGTGAAATATATGCCTAGGCTACATTTAGTTGGAGACATTACTGTTATGCTCTCACTTTAAAGACACCAAGGGTGCGTTCGTAAATAGCACTCCGAGCGGCCAGAGCGCACTCCGGCACAAACGGGACTGTTCGTAAATTCTGTAAATTTTGGCTTGCATGACGCCCCTGCAAATGAACAGCCAACATGGCAGGAGTCATAGCGAAATGCCATTCGATAGCAAAGTCTTCTGTTATCCATTTCAGAACTGAGTTGACAGTTTACCGACATCTTTGGCTCTAGGGCCCCTATCGTTGCATCGGCGCAGTTTCTAGGCCGAGCGGCAGGCGCAGATCAAAGCAGTGGGCGTGGAAAGGCGCACTTGATATCGTCGTGCTGGCGCTAGATGCAGCCCAAAGCATTACAACCACGCCTTTTAGGCGTAAAATTATGCACCGTCATGCTCATTGGATAAGTGCAATAAACGAATCGCACGCTTGCCTTTTTAGCTCCAATTCCAGTGATCCCGCAAAACCAGACGAAAGCCAAACGCTCTGCCCCCCCCCCCCCTCCCTTCATCCAGCCTGTCTGTCTGCATTATAGGCTATTATTCCATATTATTATGCTTCTCAAACCAATCTAACTGCAGTTTCAATACTGCAAGCATGTAAATACGCTACACTATAGCAAGATCAAAGTGAAAATAATGTTCTATGCATCAGCTAGAAAAATATAGCCTATTAGATTGGTGAAAGTTTGTCCAGAAAGATATCATTTTCTCTCGCCTGCTGCAGGAAGGATGATGCACATAAATATACCCTACATTATGTAAAGTCATTGCATAAATGTGTTTTTATTGTAAAACTAAATGTGAAATAGGGCCAAGTTATTGGACGGACATCACAGTATAGCAGATGCCATTAGAAGCGCGTTCCGAAGCGCGTTCCGCTGTTACTTCTCTAAATCACGTTAACTCGACAAGGGGTATATATATGCCCAGGAGGACATATATGTTTCACATAGGGTGGTGTTTTCATTTCGAGGTTTTATTTGGTCCAATATTGAAATGTTGACAATGGCAGGCTGTGTTACCATTACACATTAATTTAGAACTACCTTTTATATCTATTTTGGCTCATTTGGTGGCTATTTAGTAGCGAAATGAAGAAACACAATGCATGCTGGGAACTCAGAGAGAGAGAGAGAGAAGGGTGACAGAGAAGAAGCAGTGAAGGCAAAGAATAGGCCTGCTTTTGAAAAGCGCAAAGCGCTAAATGTAGGCCAGCTCCCAAGATATGACTAGGCTGGTATTTAGCGCCGACACGCCCACTTTGGGACTGCGCCACGCCCATTCGGCCTAAAGCGCATTTGGCAGCCTAAAGCCTATTGCTATCTTGCCGAAACAGGCGCAAGGCACGTTTTTTTGCGGTTAAGGCCCGTAATAGCGCCGATGGCCTGTGGGAGAATAGAGCCCTAGGTGCTCATTGTTGTGTGGTTTCTGCTAACCTCGCGTCACCAGGCTCTCTCAAAGGAGAGAGCCTGGTACCCATTACTACAGGCAGGAAGACCCGTCCCGTGTTCCGCTGGTCTTTCCGCTTTGTGTGCCACAGTGTTTTCGTTCCCCCATTTTACCGTTTTGACCTGTGTGTCAGGCGGTGATGCCATTATTTATTTTTTATTTATTTTTTTGATTTTTGGGCAGCTAGATACTTGCGTCGCCCATGTTTTCTGCAGAACGCAAGGATTGAGCGGGAGCACAGCTGCACTTTGGTTCCCGGCGGATGTTGTGGTGTGTTCCGCCCATAGCCGGATGACACAGAACGATGTTTTTGGCCCCAGACTAAGTTTCTGCCATGCGCTTCCCAGATATCACTTGTCAATCAAACAGCGTGGGCGAGACTGAGGTCTTTTTCCTCTGAGTTTCTTGACCCGTTCGTTAATTCATTCAGAAAGAGTACACTCTGCTTCTTTCTCCACTCACTCTCTCATTTTCACGCAGTGTCACATTGGATTTACGAATGCACGCACCCCAAGAAAACACTGGCTCAACTCACCCCGCTCTCCCCTATTTGGCATTTTAACTCATTCACTGCCAACAACGTATGAACACGTTTTCAGAATCCAGCTGTTCCCTGCCAACAACGTGTTTACACGTTTTTGGCATCGATTTTTTTTTTTTGACGGTGGGTTGTGCATCTAAGCCTTTTACATCTCTTATATAATTATTGGAGCCACCGAACGTTTACAACCCATTCCACCGACCCACTAAGTGGCAACAGTGCTCCTGGCTAGAGAAAGGAAAGCATTTTTTTAACTTGTCAAGCCATTCTCAGCCCAGCCATTCTCCTTTTCGCGCTGATTGCTGGCGATGCGGGATTGCAAATTTACATAATAGATTCAGCCGATCTACTATGATCGGGTGATAGATTACAGTTGGAGAAACACACTTTGAAACACGCAGCATAAATATGACCAGAATCGCAAAAACTTCTCTCAACCAAAACTCCAAACGAGCGAGTCCTTCCCGACTTCCTCAAACAGCGGCCGTGCAGACATGCAGGCACAGGAGAGCAGCAAAGCACTGACTGGTGACAAGCTTGTCCGCCCACGGAGGGCGGAGTTGAAGCAACTCGAGAGGGAGGGAGAGAGAGAGAGAGAGAGAGAGAGAGAGAGAGGGAGGGAGAGCGAGAGGGAGGGAGAGAGAGAGAGAGAGCGAGAGGGGGAGGGAGAGAGAGAGAGAGAGAGCCAAAAATGAATGGTTAAAGTGACAGTTCCATCCAATTTCACAAAAAGCCGTTTATCTCTGAATATTCTTTTTCACGCTAAAACCATGCTGTATTCAACTGCTAATGCTTACATAACTACTAACTCTACAAACTAACTCTTTTAGACAGAGAAAGTACACATTCTATTAGTACTTTTGAGATATTGTATGTTCACAAACTCCAAGCTGAAACGAATCCTCGGCTCTTATAAAATGAGCCATAATCCTCAAAAAACGGCTTGGCAGAAGCTACCTACAGCAAAAAAAAACGTCTGGCAGTCAATGTGTTAATAGTTCACACACTGAAGGCTGCCGCTGCTACCACCCATCACGTGTGGAAGATTGTGGGAGATAATAACGTAACCTCACATCACCAGGCTCTTCCCGAGGAGAAGAGCCTGGTTTGCATTACACTCGATTTACACCTCTCGGCTGTTTCCGGCCTTGACCCCGCCCTAGCCCGGAAACAAGCACCGGAAACAGGATAATACAAAAATACAAATAATAATAATAATCAGGTGACGGTGGCGGCGATGCCATAAACATTTTGTTTTGTGTACTATAGGATGAATCAGCGTGATGTCACTTGCCACCCAGAAATGCGGAACCCTGCGGCAGTTATTAGTGTGAGTTGTGCCAAACAAACGTTAATATCTCAAAAACTCGCTTATATTTGGACATTCTGAGTGAGAGCAGAAGTAGCTCAAGAGTTTGATGTATACAGTAATATATGCATGTCGTGTTAAAGTTGTGTGAACTGTCGCAGTTTTTAAAATGTAAACAGAGTCAGCCGGCTAGAGACACTCAAGCCTCCCAAAGCTCACGCTCCATAGGGTTCCATTGCCGTTGCCACCCAGGTTTGTTTACCAAAATGCTGCTCGGCTGATCCCTTGTATACAACTTTTTAGTTGTTTAGTTCTTGTTATCAGGCTCTAGTTAGCATTAGCTACACAGAAGATTTTTTTGGCGCACATGTTTCCGGTAGACTGTTTCCGTCTCCTTGGTTTACTAGCCTGGTAAACTAGCCGGTCACGTGAATTCACATTTCATTTCCTTTTGCAGGACCCAAATGAAATGTGAGTTCACGTGACCGGCTAGTTTACTATTAGTCTGGGCACGCTTTACACTGCTTTTGGGGGCGTAAACCAAGGAAACAGGAAACAAGTGTGCCAAAAAATCTTCTTTGTTGCTGTTAGCTTGACGCGGTGAGGTTACGTTAGCTAGAGCCATACAGTCTATGGCTAGAGCCCGATAAAAAAAGCTTCTGTATTGGCTAACATATGTGATATTGTGAATCTGTGATGTTTCTACAATAACTTGTTCAAAAACTTGGTTTGGTACGTCCATCTTTTGTTTTGTTGTATGATTTTCTTTGTTTCTGCTGCTTGTTTCCTGTCTAGGCCGGAAACAGGCCGAGTGACAAAATCCCTTGTAAACGGAGACCAGGCTCTTTCTCCCCAAGAAGAGCCTGGTGACGCGAGGTTACCAGGCTATTGGTTTACTTACAGCAGGAAACGCCAGCACACAAAAAAGTCTTTTTGAAGGTTTAATACCTGTAGTCTGGGTAGGGCAGCAGCACAGCACAAACAGTTTCGGCAGAATCGGCACACAGGCCTTCCTCAGTGTTGACAACACTGTCGTTCGGGTGCTGGGATAACGTAATGCATTATGGGTAGTCGGCTACTGTGGCTAATGCTAGCGGCTAGCGTAATAGTTACTTTACATGGCAGTAAAACGCCACTGAATGACCAAATTGATTTAACTTTTGACCATTTCGACTGACTAACACTGTTTCCATACGGACCCCCAGCGTTGGTTAGTTGTTTATAACGTGACTATATTTATAACTTTTATAAAGTACTCCGGTTTCCGGTTTAAATTCGGGTCTGCAGCCAAAGAGTAGGCCTATAACAAAGGAAACGGCAATCTGCAACAATAAGTCACAGTAAACCGGACCTTATACCCATAATTATTTTTACAGTGGGGCATTCAAAAATAAGGTGGATAAAGAAAATATTTTTCGATGTTGTTTTTTAAAGTTTTGGTCCGAGTGAAATGTTCTATGGCAGGGGTGCCCACACTTTTTCAGCTTGGGAGCTACTTTTAAAATGACCAAGTCAAAGTGATCTACCAAACATATTTATTTATATATATATACACCGAGTATACAGTGGAAAACAGTGGAACAGTGGAAAAACAGTGGAAACAGTGGAAAAACAGTGGAAACAGTGGAAAAACAGTAAAGAAAATAAAAAAAAATAAAAAAAAATCTTCCCCTCAATGCCATGCGATCGACCACACTACCTTCGCGATCGACCGGTCGATCGCGATCGACGTATTGGGCACCCCTGTTCTATGGTCTCTCCCGATTATAGCGTTAAGGCCCAATTATACTCAACGCTAAAGACGGAGACGGAGACGGACAGAGCCTTCTGTCCGTACTCTGCGTTCATTTCGTCCGTTTTCTGTCCGTCATCTGAAAGCTTACGGATACGCATGAAACGGAGGAAAACTACACACACACTCATACATTTGACTCTCTACTGCCCACTGGTGGATGTATTGCTTAACATGATACCAACGTGAAAGACGCATGGAAGTATGTGGGCAGTGACGATTACACCGTTTGAAACGGACGCCCTTATTTACGGATGAAAATGGAGTATAATTGGGCCTTTAGCTGAACCGTTTGGTTCGATGAAGTAAAACTATTTTATAAGCATTTTACGAAATGTCTATGGGAAAATAAATGGCGGATGAAAATCTCTGGTACAGTGCTGAAGCAGGAAGTGATGTTCCACTTTGCCTCTTTATTGGGGGCGTAAACCAAGGAAACAGAAGCAAGTGCGGCAAAAAAACGTATTTGTTGCCGTTAGCTTGACGCGGCGGGTTACGTTAGCTAGAGCCTTATTACAAAAAGCTTCTGTATTGGCTTAAAATATGTGATATTGTGAATCTGCGATGTTTCTACAAGAACTTGTTCAAAAACTTTGTTTGGTACGTCCACTTTTGTTTTGTTGTTTGATTTTCTTATTCTGTTTCCGCTGCTTGTTTCCTGTCTAGGGCGGGGTCTAGGCCGAGTGACAAAATCCCTTGTAAACCGAAACCAGCGACGCGAGGTTATCAGACTAATAACGTTACAGACGAACCACAAGTTTGTAAAATAGTTAGGTCCTCCAAACTCATTTACAAACTTGTGGTTTGCCTGTAACGTGTTCATGTTCATGCCATTATACAGATAAGCAATGGATCATTTTAACTGTGAGTTAAATGACTCTCCTACCGCAACGTAGCGGGGCTAGCACTGTACTCTTCAGTTTTAACATGGTACTCTAACGGTTATACGGATAAATATGCCATGTCAGACATGTAGCAATAATGAAAACGAAACGATCAAGTTATTGATATACTTGGTGGCGAAAATGCAGTGTCGCAACAGACACGGCACGCCCTTTCCACTGTGAATTCCTAATTCCTATACTTACCGTTGTGATGTCTGTCTGCTTTTGATAGTGGGTGGGCGGATCGGATCGAGGTCTCGTTGGGTCGCTACGTCGCTACTGTACTATCAATGGTCGCTACCAGTTTCTGTCTTCTACACCGTAGTTAGAACTGTTTGTGTCTGTGCAGTGTGCACTGCAAACAACGTTCAGTCGTGAACACATCATGCATTCTGCTTCCATCTAGTAATCTCCACTGCAGGCTGTTGGCCTGTTGCCCTGTGCGTCGAGTACGCCCATTGACTGAACTGTGTGTGAGCTGAGCTGCAGGCAGCCTGCAACAGAAGAAGGGAGGAGGGTCTCAAACACCCCCACCCCCTTGCTTAGACCCCTTATACAGCTTGTCAACATTGAGCTGCGCGCGCATCGTGTAGGCAAAAAGCCTTCAGCCCAGCATTCACAGACAGTGAAAAAGCCCCGCTGTCAGGACTGCTCTATGCCCATCTGCAACACACAGCTATATTTTAGTTTTAAAATGCAGTTCTCGGCTTACTACCACAGCTTATGCCTAGTGATAAGCAATGTTATGCATCGAAATTAACGTTGTTTAATGGGATATGTCTTACAGACCCATACGCACTGGCGCTGTCAATTGGCCAAGCCTAGTCATACATATCGTGCATTCCTTTATAACTGGGGATAGCGTAGATAATTATTCTGTAACTTGCAAAGATATATTGTTATGTTGATAATGCACACAACTCAATAATGACATTATGTAACGTTACTTGGTCGTTAACTAACCGAGCGATGTGGCTGAGCAGCCTACAGCTTCAGGCAGCTTACCTGATTATGAAGAGCACTACAAAGTCGGGCATTTTTAATGATGTCCTCGTTCCAATCAGTTCAACTCAATAATGACATTATTTAACGTTACTTGGTTGTTAACTAACCGAGCGATGTGGCTGTTACTAGCAGCCTACTACAGTTTACCTGATATGAAATGAGCGAGCACTGCAAAGTCGGGCATTCTTAACGATTTCCTCTTTCGGCTTGCAACCAAAGACACCTACACCTACTGCATTAAAAGCAGTATGAGTTGACGGGATTCGGTAAAACTTTAGTCCTTGCTTTTAATGCTAACCGTAGGTGTCTTTGGTTGCAAGCCGAAAGAGGAAATCGTTAAAAATGCCCGACTTTGCAGTGCTCGCTCATTTCATATCAGGTAAACTGTAGTAGGCTGCTAGTAACAGCCACATCGCTCGGTTAGTTAACAACCAAGTAACGTTAAATAATGTCATTATTGAGTTGAACTGATTGGAACGAGGACATCATTAAAAATGCCCGACTTTGTAGTGCTCTTCATAATCAGGTAAGCTGCCTGTAGCTGTAGGCTGCTCAGCCACATCGCTCGGTTAGTTAATGACCAAGTAACGTTAAATAATGTCATTATTGAGTTGTGTGCATTATCAACATAACAATATATCTTTGCAAGTTACAGAATAATTATCTACGCTATCCCCAGTTATAAAGGAATGCACGATATGTATGACTAGGCTTGGCCAATTGACAGCGCCAGTGCGTATGGGTCTGTAAGACATATCCCATTAAACAACGTTAATTTCGATGCATAACATTGCTTATCACTAGGCGATAAGCTGTGGTAGTAAGCCGAGAACTGCATTTTAAAACTAAAATATAACTGTGTGTTGCAGATGGGCATAGAGCAGTCCTGACAGCGGGGCTTTTTCACTGTCTGTGAATGCTGGGCTGACGGCTTTCTGCCTACACGATGCGCGCGCAGCTTGCTTTGTTGTCATTGTGACGTAGGCGTATAATTGGTCTCAAATGTAAACAGTTTGGCTTTCAATACAACTAATTTTTAACTCTTACATGGTGACATTCCTTGTATCAAGAGCTCTGACATAGCTAAAAGATACTTTAAAAATGTAAAAAAAATAAAAATAGAAAGAAATATGTTTGTTTACGTTTGAAGGGCCCTAAAAAGTTACAGTAGCTATACCTACATTTTCAAACTGTAATTGGTCACCATTAGCTGTTATATAAAGATTAAATATAAACTAGCCTATATTCAGCTATTCCCCAAAAATATTATTTAGCCCATTGAAGAAAATATACCTCAAACCTTAAATATGAACATGGTTGAATATAACCTATTTGTGTAATTTATTTAACCACCACCACCACCATAGGATATTTACAAATCATGACATACTGCCAAGGGCGAATACCTGGTTTCACAAGTGGGGGGGACACAATAAAATGTGGAGCGCCGACCCTCTAGTGGGGTCCGGGGGCATGCCCCCCCGGAAGATTTTTTAAAACATTTGAAAGTAAAATGCATCAATTTGGTGCACTCTGAGGGGAAGATTAAGAGGCTAGATCTATGAAGAACTACACACATCACTAAATACATGCCTTTTAGACACCACCTCCTCCAACTCATCAGAGCTCTGATATGAAAGCAGGTGACATGAACAAGGCATAGAACAATACTGATGTGAAAGCCAGAGCCATATTCAAATAATGTTGGTTGTATTATTATTATCATTATTATTATTATTAGTGTGCTTTATTTTAAATTCAACCATGTTCACTGCTTACCATGTTCACTTCCTCTCATCACCTAACCCTTTATACAGCAGCAGGGACGTGCAGAGAATGTTAGAGGGGCAGGGGCTGGCAAAAAAGTTGCAACGTTTTTAAATTAACATTTGGATGATACTTGTCACAGAAAAATAACTCCACAAACTGAATAATATTAGTACAAAAGTTTTTTGTACAAAAATTTGCTGTTACAATACTGTGAGTGCTGCCTTCAGGGACGGCTTGGAAAGGGGAATTTCCATACAGAGCGCCATTAGAAATGCATTCAGGGTCTGGAGGCACTTTTTACAGACGAGGAAATCCGTGGCAATCTTTTGGAGTAGCCTATAGCTTATAATTAGCAACTCAATTAACATTCTCAGCCATAATATGATGGCTGGTCAAACAGTAGCGTATTAAGCATGATTTTTTCAGTTTACCCACGATTTTTTCAGTTTAAAAAGTGGGGGGGACAGAATCAAGGTTTTTGAAAAGTGAGGGGGGACATGTCCCCCCTGTCCCCAGTGGAAAATTCGCCCCTGCATACTGCTCTCCCCTATATGAAAGTACATAAGCCACTTTTAATCATTTAAAGAAGTATCAGTATCGACGATTCTGGCCCTGTATTCCAGCCTATGATTCCATCAGCAGTTGTAGCCATTTCAGTGGTCTGTACAGAGTACTGCCAGCTTGGAGCTGTAGAAACGTTTTCAAGTAGATAACAGCGTAACTGCTGTCTGTCTGACGGCTCATGCACACCATGAAATGCTAGGCGGCATGCCTCCTGTGAAAGCCTCTTTGACGCTGCATCTTGATAGGCTGTCTTGTTCTATTTCCGCGTCTGATTGGTCCATTTCAACCTCGCGCCCCCTGCCGCAGGAACCGCCCAGCATTTCGCTGTCGCAGACTAGAGGCGGCTTGTCTCCGAGCAGCTTAACGCTCGCGGCGCGGGACTAGGGCGGGACCTTTCGTTAAGCTACCCAATGACAGCTCTTCCTACACATTTCGTCCCCACACCCTTCTGTGTACCTCTACCTGAAAACATTTCTACAGCTCCAAGCTGGAAGCTGGTTTCCACGCTCACAAAACGCTGCGTCACAGCGGAAAAGCGATTTTGCCATTGTAGATGTGCACGAGGCGTGAGTCTGACCCATTGAGTCTGATGGTCTGACCCTATTTATTTAGCTCAGTGGTCTGACCACAGAGATGTAATGCATCATAGCCAAGCGAAGGTGTTTGGATGGAAGTTTGACGCTAGGCCAATCAGAGGGAGAGAGGGGCGGGTTATGCCTTCGCCATCATCCCCAAAAAAATATCGCCGGATGGCTCTGGCCCCAACCTTGTGAGTGGTCGGTCACGTGGTCAGTGTGGTCTGTCACGTGGTACAAACCACTGAAATGGTTACAACCCCCTCTCCTGTATTACTTGGTATCGGATCGGATCGAAACCAAATTTGTGGTATTGTTGCCCACCCTAGATAGCCTGCTAGAGCTAGAAAGCAAGGCACACTTAATTTTGTGATTGTTTTTTATTTGTCGACAACAGGAGGCATTAAAATACATAAAAAACACATTAATAAAGCTTACAAAGACACATAAGGAAACAAACACTTGCATACATCTCACTGTTGGGTTTGCTCTTTCGGTTGAAAATGGTCACAAACACGCATACAATAATATTTGAACTGCAAAAAAGAAAATGTGTTTCAGTCATGAGTTCAGTGCAGTCTCATTACTTGCATGCAGACACTCACCTTTATTTGAAACTCCCACTGATCCATTGCTTTGGATTGTCTGGTTAAGAGATTGTGTGTATCACTGTAAGTCATGCAATGAGGTTGAATTTGCAATGTCAAGTTCACAGAGAATATTCTGACAGAAACGTAATAAACAGGTAGTCTAACAACTTACTGCAGCAAACCTCATGAAAAAGTACTACTGAATCAGAAGTAATCATGCAGTGATTTAAATAGCTATTATGTAGTAATATGTATGTAGTGATCAGTAGTGAAAGGGGGCAATTCCCTACTCATTACTACTGAAATCTCTACTGAAATCATTACCGGTACACATCTAAATAGCAATCAAGTAGTGGAACAGTAGGTTTTGTGTAGATATTGTGTAGTAGTGATGAGTAGTGATTCAGTCGTACTTTTTCATGAGGGAAGGAATAAGTAATTTTACTTTCCAAATGAGTAACGCATTACTTTGAGTAAGAAGCCGAAGCCCAACACTGCCCAAGCCACAGTGAGAGCGACCGTGAGAGTTGGCTCCGTTAGGAAGAAAGGCCGGTCTGTGAGACAGTGAAGGTCGGTAGCTCAGAGGTAAACCCAGTCCTTGTGTGTCAGTTAGGTCTGAAAGAGGAGCAGCTGCAGTTCAGTGTCATGATGTTGATAGTAGGTTGTAGAACCTTCACCAGGACACTGCAGGACACATACATTTCTGTGGAGGGAGAGAGAAAACATACCACAAAATAATCACCACCAAAGGGGGTCTATGGATCAGTCCTCGTTCATTCGTTCATTCATCCATTCGTCACACTGTAACGTTGACTTTGTGCCACTAGGGGGAATTGACAATGAATAGGGACTCAGTGATGAAGCAATACAGTTAAAGTTATAATAGGTAATATGAGTCTATACACACTGTGCTAAACACTTAGACATCAGACTGGGTTGATGTGTTTGAAGTGAGTGTCAATGGAGAATTTTTGGGCTGTCAGAAGGGCTTTATAAATAAATTGTGTAATGTACGGTTGTATTTATTGCATATTGTAGTTCTTATACTGTATGTACTGTATTGAGTAAAAACAGAACAATTACAGTTACTACATTTCAAGATAGAACTTGGAAGCCTAATTCTGAGGAGAGTAGTATGTGTTCAATCAGTGTTTCCCACAGGATTTTGAGTATTTGTGGTGGGGGACCGCAGACCCCCTTTTTGGGGTGTCAGCCGGAGTTTAGGCTGACAGTGTTGTGCACACCGGATAGTTAGTTAGGTTAAGTTAGTTAGGTTAAGTACATACATAAGTGCCTGGGTAGTGAGCAGATGGTGGTATTTGACAATTTAGTAGCTAAATCATAGATTATTGAAAGATATTCCATATTCCAGACTGAAATGCTATAACAGAAGTATTGGCCAGAATGACATGAACATTTATTGGACACTTATTCAGCGGATATCTTGCATGTTGCGTTCAGGTGCACTGTAAAAAAAAAAAAAAAAAAAAAAATTGGTCAACATCTTATTGTGGCGGTCAAAATATTATTGTGGCGGCCCGCCACAAATTCCTTTATGTATGGGAAACACTGGGTCAATCTGTCATGATTGTCCCATACAAAAATGCTTCTGCAATTTCACTCATATTTCAAGTCCACTCAGCTATCACTGACTGACCCAAGGGTGGAACTACATCACTGGTGGATGACAACATGTTTACTATTTGCTTATTTTAATTAAAATTACATACGCTGAGTCTTTAATGATCCCCATGGTGAAATTGGGTCATTGCAGCATCAAATAGTAATAGGAAACAAAGAAAAAACATGTAACAACAACAGTGCACAATGGTGGTTATTTAAACAGAAGGCTACAATTTAAGTAAAAATGTACAGATGGTAAGTATGAAGAAATAATGAGTTACAGCATTAAGGTTTGCAGAATATCAAATATATAATTAACAAAGCACAAACTTGGAAACTATTATTTGTTTGCAGGTTTTACCCTACCTTTCTATGAAGGGCCGGAAAGACCCGATTGGTTGGGAGGCTTCAGTTTGTAAGAGTTGAAGTAGGAGGCCACTTGGTCAGGCAACTCTGCCAGAACGCTCTGGGCGAGAGCCACGCTGTTTCCCTGCAATGACAGAAAAAGGCATTGAGTGTGTTAAAGTGCGATTAGTCCTGAGAACAAAACACAACATTTTGAAATGCTTGATAATGAAGTAAAATGGTGGTTTGCTCCACATTGAGAGTGAATTATTAGCATTAAGATATTTGCTTAAAACGGAGTAATCTGTGTTTTTGAAACATTGAGTAGTGAGTTTTAGTTAGTTTAGTTTAGTTAGTTTACCTGGAACGTTCTGAAAGGCACAAACTGAACGATGTCTCGCGAGGCAACATCGCCCCACGGTGAGCGCAGTAGACGGTCGTCGCTGTCGAGGAACTCCATGGAGTCGAAGTCCGCCCCGCCCACGCCGACTATGATGATGGACATGGGCAGACGGGAAGCCTCCACAATAGCGGCGCATGTCTGGTCCATGTCTGTGATCACTCCATCTGTGATCATGAGCAGGACAAAGTATTGCTGTGGATGGATGGAACGAGGAGAAAAGACACAGGTCAGATGCTTCCAGTCTCATGGCATGTTTGTACCTAAATGTCCCCTACCAAAATGGGGACTGTGGATCGGATTGGTCTCCGTCCATCCGTCCATTAGTCACACTGTAATGTTGCGTCTGTGCCGCTAGGGGGCGTGTGCACACAATACACACACATTGAAAAAAGACGAGAACCTGAAAACCATGTGGACTAAATCACCGGATCAGAGAGTCAGAAAATTAGAACTAAACACAAACCAATTAAGAGTACAGAGTTGTATTAAATGTGACGATTACAGCTGATCCATCTGGCAGAAGGCGGGACCTTGCTAACAAAACCAGCATAGATCAGTATGAATTCATTGCTGGTCTAAGCTGGTTTATGCTGGTTAGTCCTGGTCTGATGCTGGTTAAGCTGGTGGACCAGCATGGACATGTCGCAATGCATCTTGGGAATCACTTTTGTCCACTTTTTTTGCCAAGGAATCTGCCCCAGATCATCGGATCTTCAAATGCAGCAACATATCCACCTACTTATCTTGATGTGCATGTCAATAATATATATATATACAGTATATATATACAGTATATATATACAGTATATATATATATATATATATATATACATATACTGTATATATGAAACCACAATACAGAATGGCATTCAGATTAAGCACTACCGTACCCAGTCAATTTGGACCAAAACTTCAACTATTTCCCGGAGAAATAGAGCAGCTTTTGCAAACCTACAGGTCTATCTTCTCCTAGTGGGAGCTGGGGCATCTATGGATCATTATCAGTCTGTCTCTTCCTCACACTGTAATGTTTACTTTGTGCTACTAAGGAGCAGCATTGACAATGAATGGGACTGACCCAAGGATGGAACTTGTGGGGGACAAATTGTTTACTATTTGCTTGTTAATTTGTATTTTATTTTATTTGAATATAATCTCTGCTCTGTTTATTAAATTAAATTAAATTACATAACGAGTACTTGTGTGATACTTGTTTTGTGAAAAAGGGTCCGCTACTTACCGAGGCCATATTCTGTCGGAGAGCTTGCTTGGCGAAGCAGGATACATGGTTAATGATGGGGGCGAAGTTGGTGGGACCATAGAGCTTCACCTGGGGTAGGCACTTCTGGTATGCATCCACCACCCCCTCTATACCTACAACACACACAGACACATACAGTACACATACAGTACATACAGTACACACACACACACACACACACACACACGAGTGGTGTCCATGCACGAATATTGGAAAATTGGTAAATTTAACTTACCTGCACAGAATGGATTTGCTGAATTGAAATTGATAGGAAACTCATGGGAAACCTGTAAACATGTTTCATGAAATAAAAGCTTTTAGATGATATTTTTTACACCAATTTAAAATTTCAAAACGAGTCAGGTCAAGTCAGGTAACCACTGTGAAAACACACTCCTTGCTAGCAAGGGTAGTGAGCACACTCACCAAATAAGAATACAAATTCAGGTGCACGGCACAAAAGTTAACAGTGAAAAAACAAGGAACCCTGGCACGCTAGAATGTCCTTTCAGGGTTTTTATTCCGTCATCGAGACCATACAACGGACGTTTCAGCCAACAGGTCTTCTTCAAGTGCCCAGTCCCCGGGACCAGCTCCCACACCGGAGTGTGTGTGAGCTGGCTGGGACTCGGGCACTCTGAAGAAGACCTGTTGGCTGAAACGTCCGTTGTATGGTCTCGATGACGGAATAAAAACCCTGAAAGGACATTCTAGCGTGCCGGGGTTCCTTGTTTTTTCACGGTAACCACTGTGAACCTTGTCATATGGTATGTTACTCCTTGAATGTTTTTCTTGTCCAGAGGTGTAGAGTGTTATCCAGCAGGTACAAATATGATTTTCCGGATGACTCAATTGATGTCACCAAGGGAGGAATAACTAAGCTGCTCCACTGAGAAAACTGTGTACACAGTTTATGGGCAAAAGCGTGTCTGAATCTCAAGGTTAATGATCTGTAAAATCAGTTTTGAAAAGTGCAATACGCTGTCAACCAGGAACATGTAAAACACATCCTGCTGGAAACAAACCATGTAATGGGAAACTTTCAGTAGTTGTCACCTTAGTAGTCCATTCACATATATAGTGTAGAGTGAGTGAGCTATCCTGTGACATAGGAATGACATAAGTATTCCTCTTATAATGGAACAGATCATGTGTTCAGCAGCCTCCCGTACCTGCCAGGTAGGAGGGATCTGGGCTCCAAAACCAAAGGCAGGAAACATCTTGTTACTGCAGAGGAAAGGCAGATAACATAAAGGTATAGATAGATAGACGTAATATCTTTTAAGCACTGGACTTTGGTGGCCAACACTTATGTAAAAAACAATACAGAAAAGACAATTTAAAACACCTTAACACAGTCTTCCTTAACTGTGACACTTCAATAAATGAAAAGTCAATGAAAAACAATGCTGATTTATTTTGCACATGATCTCACACATATCTGAAAACTGTAAACAGGTTTGCAGACATTCATTTAGTTTGATAGTTATTGAGAGTTGATGTGAGTAAAGTTGATGCCAGTGATGTGATTAACAGAATGAAAATATTTACTGTAATAGAGTGGTCTTGTTTGCCACCTTGTGGCTTTAAGATGCAAGTGCAGTTGGGATGTGGCCAGCAAATAACAGTGTTAGCCTAGCCTAGCCTCGCTGCTTCCTGTGGTCTCCAAATAAAGACGTGTGTTGAGTTCATCCATCACCTCAGCCCAGTATAGACAGTTTTCACAAAAATGGTCAGTCCTGACCTAGGAGTCCTGACAGTCCTGTCCTACTGTACTAGAGTCCTGACCTAGGAGTCCTGACAGTCCTGTCCTACTGTACTAGAGTCCTGACCTAGGAGTCCTGACAGTCCTGTCCTACTGTACTAGAGTCCTGACAGTCCTGTCCTACTGTACTAGAGTCCTGACCTAGGAGTCCTGACAGTCCTGTCCTACTGTACTAGAGTCCTGACAGTCCTGTCCTACTGTACTAGAGTCCTGACAGTCCTGTCCTACTGTACTAGAGTCCTGACAGTCCTGTCCTACTGTACTAGAGTCCTGACCTAGGAGTCCTGACAGTCCTGTCCTACTGTACTAGAGTCCTGACCTAGGAGTCCTGTCCTACTGTACTAGAGTCCTGACAGTCCTGTCCTACTGTACTAGAGTCCTGACCTAGGAGTCCTGACAGTCCTGTCCTACTGTACTAGAGTCCTGACAGTCCTGTCCTACTGTACTAGAGTCCTGACAGTCCTGTCCTACTGTACTAGAGTCCTGCCAGTCCTGTCCTACTGTACTAGAGTCCTGACAGTCCTGTCCTACTGTAGTAGAGTCCTGACCTAGGAGTCCTGACAGTCCTGTCCTACTGTACTAGGGTCCTGACAGTCCTGTCCTACTGTACTAGAGTCCTGACAGTCCTGTCCTACTGTACTAGAGTCCTGACAGTCCTGTCCTACTGTACTAGAGTCCTGACAGTCCTGTCCTACTGTACTAGAGTCCTGACAGTCCTGTCCTACTGTACTAGAGTCCTGACCTAGGAGTCCTGACAGTCCTGTCCTACTGTACTAGAGTCCTGACAGTCCTGTCCTACTGTACTAGAGTCCTGACAGTCCTGTCCTACTGTACTAGAGTCCTGACCTAGGAGTCCTGACAGTCCTGTCCTACTGTACTAGAGTCCTGACCTAGGAGTCCTGACAGTCCTGTCCTACTGTACTAGAGTCCTGACCTAGGAGTCCTGACAGTCCTGTCCTACTGTACTAGAGTCCTGACCTAGGAGTCCTGACAGTCCTGTCCTACTGTACTAGCAAACACTGCAGCAGGATGTTGGATGGGGTTCAATTTAGAATGTTTATGTTGGAAAGTTAAAACCATCTATATTACATTTACATCATTAGATGTGTCATATGCTTCCTTTCACTCCTAATTTTTCATTGCCGTTTAGTTTTTTAGTCCGCCTTTTGTGTTTGTGACATTGTGTTGGTGAAGGCCACAGGGGCCACCTGCATCAGATATTTGGTGAGTAACTTTTTGTGGCCATGGGTCATGGTTAATGTCAAACCCTGTAAAAGTGTAGTATTTTAGCTCATATTAACCAAAGCACATTAGTTAAAAGATCACGGTTAAATTGGCTTTAAATGCTGCAAATGCTCCAGAAAAATCTGACTCACCTATTGTTATACTATTACATCTATCAATCAATCCTTGTATGTGTACATACTTGGCCAATAAAGTGTGAAACCCTCTTGGACTCTCTGCCCCTCCATGAGATGGACTACGAGTCCCTCCTAACCAGGAGGGATGTCCACCTCCAACTTATTAGGTGCAAACCTAATAAGGCTCCCGGGCCGGATGGAATCCCAGGTCAGGTCCTGAAAGACCTGACCTGACCTGACCTAAGACAAATTCCTTGTATGTAACTTGCATACTGTGGCAATAAAAGTGATTCTGATTCTGAAAAACTGCACCCTGGAACTAACACCCATCCTTCACTCTCTTTTCCTCAGATCACTCTGCACTTCAACAATCCCAGTCATATGGAAAACATCCACTGTCAGTCATCCCTGTTCCTAAGAAACCACGAGTTAAACCATTACAGGCCCATAGCACTAACCTCTGTCATAATTAAATGCTTTGAGAAACTGGTCCAAAACATCATCCTTCCATACATCTCACCATTCCTGGATCAACTCCAATTTGCATACAGGCAAAGGAGAGGCAGAGATGATGCAGTAGCCTGTCTCCTGCACTGTCTTCTCCGAAACCTGGACACTTCCGGAAAATATGCCAGACTTCTTTTCATTGACTTCAGCTCCGCCTTTAACACAATCCAGCCCCATCAAGCAATCAAGAAACTACAGCACCCACAAGTTCCATCACCACTCATCCACTGGATCCACAACTTCCTCTCCAACAGACCACACGCAGTAAGGGTTAATAATTCACTATCACACACCATTATTCTCAACACCGGCGCTCCACAGGGGTGTGTACTAAGTTCATTCCTCTACATCCTCTATACAAATGACTGTCTAAGCCCATCCAATACAACCCTCTACTTCAAATATGCAGATGACAGGGCCATCCTCGCACTGCTCAATAACAAGGACTCTCTCTCCGCCTACCATCACTCCATATCTCATTTCTGCACATGGTGCAACAATAACTTTCTCCACCGCAACATATCAAAAACTAAAGAAATGCTCTTCAACCCCCCCAAAACACTGGACCATCCCCCCAGTCTCACCATCAATGGACAGAAGGTAGAGGTGGTGGACTCTTTCAAATACCTTGGAGTTACAATGAACTATAACCTCAGTTTTAATCAGCACAGCATGGACACTTACAAGTGTTGCCAACAGAGACTAACAGCCATCCACAAACTACGTCCCCTTTCTGTCCAACCCCATCTTCTTCTCCTCCTGTACCACAGCATTGTCGAACCGGTTCTCCTCTACTGTCCCATCTGTTACTTCCACATGCTTACAGTCACCAACAGAAACAAACTCCTAAAAATAACACTTAGCCAGCAAACTCATTAGTATCACCACCCCCAACCTATCTGACTGTGTCACCTCATCCCTGTCCCGCAAAGCACGCACCATCATAAATGACCCAGACCAGCCACTCTATCAGCACTTCACTCTCCTTCCTTCTGGCCATAGGTACAACCTATGTGCAAGAAGGCCTGTTTTGGCAAAGGCTTTGTCCCAACAGCCATATGAACCCTAAATATGTAACCATACACTCTAGTTACTATGTGGTGTGCAATGTGAACATATGTCTCCGTTTTAGGCTACTGTTTCCTATGTTTGTGTTTTTTGTACCGTGTACATTGTATCCTGGTACTTTGTACAACCCTATACCCTTTATCTCCTACATGTTTGTATTATGTACATACTTTCTGTGAAAAATAATTTCCTCTCCGAGGACAAATAAAGCTATCTATCTATCTATCTATCTATCTATCTATCTATCTATCTATCTATCTATCTATCTATCTATCTATCTATCTAAAGCTGATTCTGATTCTGATACTGGATTAAAGTGACAGATGCCATTGGTAATAACAATTACAGGAACATAAAACTTCCCAAAAGAGCAAAAACAACATAACATAACATTTTACCAAAGTGACATACAATTACAAACATTCAACAGTGTGTAAAGCTCGTTTGTTGTCAAGTAGAGAGTGTTTGTATAACTAGGCATCTCGCACAGCCTTACGGCAATTAGGGCAATTAATCTGCCCTAAGTAAAACTAGAACGACCGCAACGCGGACTTATGCCTCCGCCATTAGTTCATTCTGGAGTCCAAATCGCCATTTGAGGCAAATTGGAAGAGATTCCGTCAAGGCGCTCCGGTGATGTTGCGTTACAGAGCTTGGAAATTGGGTGTGTGAGAGGTCACAGTGACCTTGAACTTTGACCACCAAAATGTAATCAGTTCATCCTTGAGTCCAAGTCGATGTTTGAGACAAGTTTGATTAAATTCCGTCAAGGCATTCCTGAGATATCGCGTTAACAAGCTTGAAAATGGCGCTCGAGAGCTCACCTTGACCTTTGACCTTTGACCACCAAAATCTAATCAGATCATCCTTGAGTCTAAGGCGATGTTTGAGGCAAATTTGATGAAATTCCGTCAAGGCATTCGTGAGATATCGCGTTAACACATTCAGTGCCACAGCGCTTCAGTAAAATTGTCTGAAGCCTGTGCCAGATTCACTTCCATTCAGTTGAAAACAGCTATAGAATTTTTTCTATTATGGCTATATTAACGGGGCTGGACTTTAATGAAACATTGAACACTCCTGCTTCTTCCAAAGAAGAAATTTTGTTTCTAGACAGTTCCATTATGAAATTACAGCCTCTCAAAAAAGTGCACTTTCAAGGGTTTTCTGTCGTTTTTTTTTACTTTCCAAGATATGGCCCCTTTTATGAATACCTTTTGCACTCTAATTTCGAGCACATTCACTGACTCTGGCTGGTGTTTTCTGATGTGGTGGCGTGTGGTGTGGTTTCTGTGAAGCCTGTGTGCCACACAACCCTCTCCCCCCCCCCCCCCCCCCCCCCTCCCCCCTCTCCCCTCTCCACCTCTGAGCTGCGGGCTCCTCCCACACGCACAGAGTTTGTTTTCTCGTTTTTGCCCCGGACAGATCCCAGCGCCCATCAAGAAGGAAATGATGCGCGCTGGCAAACGCGACTGAACGAAAAGGCTTGGCCGTTCGGCTTCGGATGCTGGCTTTCTAGGAAATCGTGTGGAGATAGATAGAAGCATAAGAGCTCAGTTGTGAGCGCGGATGCAGCCGAGCCCACTGTCCGCTGTAGACAGAGCAATATATACGGGCGGCTCTGGCAGAAAGCATGCATCGGTTTCCACTTTCTCCGCTGTCTCCTGTACAAAGTAAAGGATCTGAGGTGGGTGGAGCAGCTCCTGTGACGATGTTTAAGGTGGCGCCGTGTGATCCCTTGAAGGGATTCATGCTCACTGGCTAGGTACGACCTTAAACAGCAGAATTATGGAATAATATGAATTATGATTTTAGGACGTCCACAGACGTCCTTGGCACTCCTCGTTACTTTTTTTTAGGACGTCCACAGACGTCCTTGGCACTGAATGTGTTAACAAGCTGGAAAATGGCGTTTGAGAGGTCACAGTGACCTTGACATTTGACTTTTGACCACCAAAATGTAATCAGTTCATCCTTGAGTCCAAGTCGATGTTTGAGACAAGTTTGATTAAATTCCGTCAAGGCATTCCTGAGATATCGCGTTAACAAGCTTGAAAATGGCGTTCAAGAGGTCACAGTGACCTTGACCTTTGACCTTTGACCACCAAAATCTAATCAGTTCATCCTTGAGTCCAAGTCGATGTTTGAGACAAGTTTGATTAAATTCCGTCAGGGCATTCCTGAGATATCGCGTTAACAAGCTTGAAAATGGCGTTCGAGAGGTCACAGTGACCTTGACCTTTGACCACCAAAATCTAATCAGATCATCCTTGAGCCTAAGTGAATGTTTAAGGCGAATCTGATAAAATTCCGTCCAAGCGTTCCTCAGATATCGCGTTAACAAGCTTGAAAATGGCGTTCGAGAGGTCACAGTGACCTTGACCTTTGACCACCAAAATCTAATCACGTCATCCTTGAGCCAAAATGAATGTTTAAGGCGAATCTGATGAAATTCCATCCAAGCGTTCCTCAGATATCGCGTTAACAAGCTTGAAAATGGCGTTCGAGAGGTCACAGTGACCTTGACCTTTGACCTTTGACCACCAAAATCTAATCAGATCATCCTTGAGCCTAAGTGAATGTTTAAGGCGAATCTGATGAAATTCCGTCCAAGCGTTCCTCAGATATCGCGTTAACAAGCTTGAAAATGGCGTTCGAGAGGTCACAGTGACCTTGACCTTTGACCTTTGACCACCAAAATCTAATCAGATCATCCTTGAGCCTAAGTGAATGTTTAAGGCGAATCTGATGAAATTCCGTCCAGGCGTTCCTCAGATATCGCGTTAACAAACATCGTACGGACGGACGGACAGCCGTACGTACGTACGGACGGACAACCCGGATCCATAATGCCTCCGGCCTGGCTATCGCCGGCGGAGGCATAAAAATATGGCTGTGTCAGGTCACCAGCACGGGTGCTCTTTACACTTCCTGAAAGTTTCAGCCCAACCGCACGTAAAACGGCATAACTGTGGCCGGACAAAATTCTTGAAACAACAAAGACAAACAGAGTCAACATCGCCAAATTTATAGATACACAGTAGATGTCGGATGGAGCCGTGTCTGGGTTTACCTGTCATAGTCCTGGATGACACTGCCAACTGACCAGATAGCTGCCTGGTATTCATTGCCCTCAGGGCTGATGTAGTGGAGGGACCTGGGGGATGAAGGATCTCCATTGGAGCCTGTGAAGTCAATGGCGATCTGGCCCGAACACACAGAGGACATGGATCAAGACAGGGAGTTGGACAGTGATTAGATGCAAATGTAAAACACAACAGTATTTACAGGGTGTCTGCAAGTTTCAGAAAGCCACATCTAAGACTTTTTAAGAACATAGTAATGCTACTGGGATTGATTTTAAGATCATTTAAAAAACCAAAACAAAGCTGGTAAAAGACTACTGTATTTCTGAGTGAACATGTCTAATGAAAGTTATGAGTTATGAAACTATACTGTAAATGGGCAAAATAAAAAATAGGTTGGTAAAGGACATGAACTCTAGTTGTGTTTAGTAAAGCAGATACAGTGCATGCTGTACTACTAACCCTGTTCTGGATTCATCTAAGAGCAGACATGCAGCACAAAGTTGTCTTTGTTGGCACCAAAGATGACCCTACAGTAGTAAGTATTCACCAGGATTGCACAGATAGATTGGTGCAGTGGTGAGAAGATAATTGTCCATAACACACAGATTGAACAAGTTTCATCCTATACGGATGCTGCTCTATCCTGGAGTGCACATATAGGTTATATTTGTATAAAGTACAACAACATATTTATTTTCTTATGAGCAAACAACAGATTTAGTTGTTGTTTTTCCAATCTATAGTACAGAGTGTTATGTAGTATGGAATTAGCGCATAGTATAGTTGTCTCTCTGTTCAGCTTAAAACCAACTGGGTAGGCTGATACGCATCTGCTCAAAAGTCATGGGTCAAATTAGTGAGACAAATGTCAAGCAGCATACACCAAAAGAATGTTGTCTCTGGCAGGCAATAAGGTTTTTTCTTTTTTCAGATTTTTCCCCATTTTCTCCCAAATTGTACTTGGCCAATTTTTCCCCCTGCTGCCCCGGTCGCTGCTCCACCCTCTACCGATCTGGGGAGAACCGAGACTAGCACCATGCTTCCTCTGACACATGCGCAGTTGCCAGCCACTTCTTTTCACCTGTCAGGGGGGGCTTCACTGGCAGGACGTAGCACGTGGGAGGATCACGCTATTCCCACCAGTTCCGTTCCACCCCGACCAACCAGAGGAGGCACTAGTGCAGCGACCAGGACACATACCCCCAATCCGGCTTCACACCCGCAGACACCAGCCAATCATGCCTGTATGGATGGATGCCCGACCAAGCCGGCCGTAATACGTGGACGCGAACCTGTGACCCTCGTGTTGGTAGGCAGGGAATCTTCTGGCAGGCGTTATTACGTCCGACCCAGCTCATATTTTATTTGAAGAATATCAGCTTCTGCCATCAAACAGAAGATTCAGAGTCCCACAGGCTGGGCTGAACAGACTGCGAAACTCCTTTGTTCCCCAGTCTGTCAAATTGTAAACTGTTCTAGGCCTCAGTGCCCCTGTGTGGACTGAATATGAAAGTGTCCCTGTGTGGACTGAATATTAAAGTGTCCCTGTGTGGACTGAATATTAAAGTGTCCCTGTGTGGACTGAATATTAAAGTGTCCCTGTGTGGACTGAATATGAAAGTGTCCCTGTGTGGACTGAATATTAAAGTGTCCCTGTGTGGACTGAATATGAAAGTGTCCCTGTGTGGACTGAATATGAAAGTGTCCCTGTGTGGACTGAATATTAAAGTGTCCCTGTGTGGACTGAATATTAAAGTGTCCCTGTGTGGACTGAATATGAAAGTGTCCCTGTGTGGACTGAATATTAAAGTGTCCCTGTGTGGACTGAATATTAAAGTGTCCCTGTGTGGACTGAATATGAAAGTGTCCCTGTGTGGACTGAATATGAAAGTGTCCCTGTGTGGACTGAATATTAAAGTGTCCCTGTGTGGACTGAATATTAAAGTGTCCCTGTGTGGACTGAATATTAAAGTGTCCCTGTGTGGACTGAATATTAAAGTGTCCCTGTGTGGACTGAATATTAAAGTGTCCCTGTGTGGACTGAATATTAAAGTGTCCCTGTGTGGACTGAATATTAAAGTGTCCCTGTGTGGACTGAATATTAAAGTGTCCCTGTGTGGACTGAATATTAAAGGCTGGGATGATATTGATGCACTTCAGCCACTTATTCCTAATGATGTCATTATGTAGTAGTAATTGTTGTTCTGTTGTTTATTTAAATGTGACTTGGGACGCAAGACAAATTTCAGAATCTTCTGACAACAATTTCAAATCAAATCAAATCAAACAATGGCAACCTGTTATTGCATCATGAAAAAATATGTATTTAAGACATTAATACTTTTTAGGATTACTTTTTAGGATTTAGTAGATCATATTTTAAAACTTTTTAAGGACCTGTGGACACTCCGATTTAAACAATGCTTGCATCGCCTGGATACTGTGTACCACAGCGCTCTGAGGTTTGTGACAGGCTGCAAAGCTCTCACACACCACTGCACCCTGTACGCCAGAGTTCAGTGGCCCTCATTGGCCCTGCGCAGACTTACTCACTGGTACACTTTTATCTACAAGTCCATCCTTGGTCTGCTTCCCTCTTACCTTTGTGGGTATATCACCACAAAAACTAGTAATTACTGTCTGCGCTCAAGTGACACCCTCTTACTGTGCGTCCCCAAGGTTCGCACTGAGCTTGGCAAGCAGGCCTTTATGTTATCTGCCCCTGCAGCCTGGAACCAAGCAGGCCTTTATGTTCTCTGCCCCTGCAGCCTGGAACCAAGCAGGCCTTTATGTTCTCTGCCCCTGCAGCCTGAAACCACTTGCAGAGAGACTTGCAGCTAGCTGAGCTGATCCCCATTAGCACATTTAAAAATCTAGTGAAGGGTTTGATAGATTCAAATGGAGGTTGTGAGTGCTTCCAAAGGTAGGCCCGTCCCCTTCTAACTCTAGTCATAGGATTTTGCGAGCTGCTACTTTTTGCTCATTTTTGTTTTGTTTTATTGTGCTTTGTTTCATGTTTTGACTTATGTGTTTTAATGTTTCCTTATGTGCTGTTTGTGTGTTCCTGTCTGCCTTTTAGGCTTTTGAGTCTGCAGTTTGTCACTGTATGCTTTGACCTATGTGCTTTTTAATATTTGATTGTGTGTGTTGTTGAAACTGTATTGCTGCTATCTTGGCCAGGGCTCCCTCGAAAAAGAGATCTTGTCATCTCAACGGGACTCACCTGGTTAAATAAAGGTTTAATAATAATAATAAAAAACAGAGACACCAGTATTTCAATCATGAATGCAGAAAGGGTGTGGGGGTGGTTGTGCACGCGCAGAGGAACAAACACACACACACACACAGACTCACAGTGAAGTTGAGCTGACAGCCCCCCATGATGTAATCCAAGAAGGTAAATTCTTTCTCCACCTGAAGGGGTTAACATCATGCATAAAGTATAGAATTGTAACAGGGACTGTATAAGGACTGAGGAGTAACGTACATGAGAATCAACATAAGAATGATTTCTTTTGAATGCATGGTCTAAAACTCACACAACAAAAATATGTGCCTAACTACAGAAAGAGAATGAGGTCAAAATAAGATGGGTTCAATTTCCTAAAAAAGAGAATCAGTACCTGGCACCGCCTGATGCAAACGATCCCAGAGTTCTTGTAGCCTCTCTTCTTCTCAGACTT
Organism: Poromitra crassiceps; assembly: GCF_964638095.1. NCBI lineage: Eukaryota > Metazoa > Chordata > Actinopteri > Beryciformes > Melamphaidae > Poromitra > Poromitra crassiceps. Next base: position 100,359,878 of record NC_139624.1, on the reverse strand, counting down.
TTTTGGGTTGATGCACTGAAATTCAGCCTGAGACGGAGAACAAGAGTCATATTCATAACAGATCAAACAGGAATAATAGTTGACGGGTATCATGATGGCAGAGTTGGGCTGTAGACACACACACTCTCACTCTCTCTCTCTCTCTCACCGGGACCATGTGTGTTCCCGTCTGCATCTCTGACAGTGTGGTCTTAAAGCTCCCAATAAGGTCATGGGAGCCATTGACATGATTGTCATAACAGTCAACCTGCGGATGGACAGAAACACTTATATAGCAGGTAACAAAATAAAAGCACCCCCAAAAATAAGAGTCCGTTAAATTAGAAACAATCAACTAAATATCAATATAGAATGAATAAATTGTTGTCCCAGCAACACATGTTTTTGAAGGCAATATAAAAAAAAATCCCTAGAGGACCGTTATAGGCCTATACATACTATTACACATATACTGTAAATACTCTCTGTATGTCATTGGAAGGCTCTATTCATGCTGTGATCAAGGGAGGACTCTATCAGAGTTGGACGAGATTTACTAGTCGATTTTTAATATAATATTGGCCCAATAATATATAAACCATATTGGTCTAACCCTATACTAAATTCCAAGCAGTCATGCTTGGCATCCATTGACAACCAATCAAAATGCAGAAACTCAAACTGAATAAGTGCAATGAGAGCAGCAAAGGCAAAGAAAGATGCGCACCTTCCCGTGATGACGTCATGAATCGGGCATACACACAAACACACTGCGAGCGGTAACTCACTTTTCCAGCCGGTTTTGGGAGTATTGTAAGTTGAAAAGAAAATTGCAAAAATATCAGGTGAATTCAGTTCATTAGTACGTTAGAGTGGCATGGTTAAAAAAAACAAATCAAGAAAACAGAAGAGGCAGTAAACAATAATCTACTGTTACTTCATTCTTCAGTGGACGTTGAAGGGAACAGGCTATGTTTGAGATGCAATTTACAGGGCATGTTAATTGGGATCAATAAAGCATAGTGAAAAGATGTGTGTGTTGTACCTTTATAGGTCTCTCCACGTCTCCTCCGCAGAGAGAGCGCAGGGGGATCTTGAAGGGTCTCCATACGGGGTTCAGGTTGTTCTTCACCACCTACATGACACAGGTAGGGATGAGCCAAACATCCATAATAGTGAAGTATTATGTGATTTCAATCAGGAAAACTACTTACTTAGCACTGCTCCTCACTCCCTAGTTCAAACTTCTCACTATACATTCACCGTTAACCGGCGCTTTACTGCGCTTTCTCGCTGAACCAATCTCATCTAAGTCCACGTTCCTCAAAATGGGGGTACGCATACCCCTATGGGTAGATGGAGGTATTACAGGGGGTACTTGAGCAAAAGAAGAAAATGGATAAATGTATGAATAAATCATGAATATATTGGGGATTTTGGAAAATATATTTTTAGATAATAATAATAATAATAATAATAATAATAATAATAATAATAATATTTAAAACATGAACTTTATTTATTTTATTTTTTAACTACAACTATACTTGTAAAAATATTTCATTTGGAAATGATGGCAAAATGTAGTCAGGTAAAGGGGGTACTTGGAGTGAGAAATCAGGGAAAGGGGAGCCAAAAAAGTCTGAGAACTAACTACTGATCGAAGTGATCCAAAGTATATACACATAATTTACTATGTCATTATGCTACTTACGAATGTGTATGCTGTCTTGCTGTTGTTTTTATTACAAAATAAATATTCATAGAACTTTAATCCTAGTCTCTCCTGATTGAAATTCTACAAGAGCAGGGGCGGTGAGCTGCCAGTGTGGGTCGGGTGTCTGTACCTCTGTCCTGTGGGCCAGCTGCCATCCCGTTTCTGTCTGCTTGTAATACTCCAGGAAGGGGTCGGACCACCACAAATACTGAAAAGTGATGTCCAATTAGTACTGAACAAGTTATTTAGGTAAATCAAATGATAATTTGAATAATGAAATGACCTTCAGTACCTTTTTGTCCAGTTTCCGGGCCGACACCTCAAAGTTTGCCACCCTGGTGTCCGTTATCTCTTCAGCGCAGATCTGTAAAAGAAGAAAGTAAAGCTGCACCAGACACTGAGAGGAACATGTTTAGGTCCAAGGAGTATGCAGTTAACTGATGTCATATTACATGACTTCTGGGTAGGGTTGTCACGATACTAGAATTTCTAACTTTGATACCGATACTCGGGAAAATATCGATACTCAATACCTTTTCGCACTGCTGGTATCGATACTGTTGCAAATGTGTATTGTATTGTATTGTATTTATTTTCATTATGTTTTGTTTCTTATAATATAATTAATTGCAAAAAGCATTTGTAACTCTTTTGAAAATGAGTACAATTAAGGTTAAATACACCATTGAGGCTTCCACTCACTGTGATGGTTCCACGTCCTGCGGGTCTCTTGTCCTTCAGCAACAGAGATCGAGTCATCTGCTTACTGGACACAATCTGCACACAAAACTCATATGAGTAAATATGAGTGGTATAATTAAGCAATATAGCATGAGAGCCAGTGTGTTGTGGCAAATATATCCCGCTGATCAGCTGTTATCGCACTCGGCCTGCGGCCTCGTGGGATAACTGCTGAGCAGCGGGATATATGCCACAACACACGCAGCTCGAGTGCTATATTGCTTTTATAAAACGGTTTCCAAGTATGATAATATAATAATAATAATAATACTATAAGTCCGACTGGCATGGCATTCTGATAGAGTCAGTTGAAACACTACTGTAAGGCGGGACCGCAAGAACGTGCGGGTGATTTGATTGGATCGTTCTGGAGACTGAAGTTGACATTGGCCAATCCTGGCGCTTGCTGAGAAGCTGAGAGCTTTCTGGAAAGCCCGACACGCAGCTCGAGCGCAGCGCTGCATTCTCAGCACTTGCTGAGAAGCTGAGAGCTGCGTGTGTTGTGGCATATATCCCGCTGCTCAGCAGTTATCCCACTCGGCCTGCGGCCTCGTGGGATAACAGCTGATCAGCGGGATATATTTGCCACAACACACTGGCTCTCATGCTATATTGCTTAAGTATACGATATATGTGTTTAGTTTTTGTTTGTTTGTTTTTTGCGGGCTCCAATATCTCCCACTTGTCATCATAAGTGCAGAAATGTGTCAACACAAGCAGTACACAGCAGCAAATCCGCCAATGTCATCAGTCCAAGATAGTCTGTCTCACTGGAAGCAGGCAGGTATAAGCTCTGCCATTGGCTCCATTTCAGTCGGAGCGGAAGGGAAATCCCTTTCCGCTCCCTGTGTGTCACTGCATACCTGCCAACCCTCCCGATTTACGCGGGTGTCTGTTAAACCTTTCTCCCGCTGTGCTCCCGATTGGTAATTTCTCCCGCAAATCTCACGATTTGTAAGATATGATGTAAATTTTAGATGCTCACTTTATTATCACATTTTTTGTACATGTGTTATGTTTATTTTATCAGTACCGGTATTTATTTTACTGTGAGTTATGAATTTAAGAAAAGTAATTAACCGTACATCCTTGTATTTATTCTATTAATTTGTGGTGTAGGGTTATATGGGTGCGGGGGGGGGGGGGGTACATTGAGGATAAGCCATTCACCGATACCTCAGAAAATCTCCCTCTTTTTCACAGCTTAATGTTGGCTGGTATGTCACTGTCAAATGAAACGACAACAACAACCCTAGCTAGCAAGCTAGCAACCGACATGCTGAAAATGGCAAGTTTTGACGAAGATTTGGATTGTGCGGTAAAGCAGGCCTGCTTGGTACTTTTGGTGGATGGTTGTAAAGATAACAGAGCTATACCAGAGTAAGAGGAGCCAGATTATCCCCTGTGTTGCTGGTACATCACGAAACGGAGATAGTCTGGCAAGTGAGACTAGTCCAAGGTGTATCACACTAATAAAATCAACTGTGCTTATGAAAAGCAAGATAATGTATGTTGTAGCTTGTTTATGGCCAATTTTAAAATCAGAAACAGAAATGATTTTGGATGTGGGCGTTTCCAACAAGTAGAACCATAGCCTAGGTAAACCCAGCCCCCACGTGACCTGCTCTCTCAGTTCCCAGTCACTAGTGACTGAGAACAGGTCTGAGAGCAGGTCACGTGGGGGATGGGTTTACCCAGGCTAGTAGAACCAGGGCCGCCGCATATCTTGCCCGGGCCCTGGACAAAATGATCCCATATGGCCCCAACCCTCCTCCATCTAATTAAATTAGACAATTAGGGGGGCCCTCTTCGGCCCCCCTAATTGTCTAATTTAATTACAGGGTCAGTTTAATTATGGCCTCACCATAGGCATAATTAAGTTGAGCGGGACGTTTCAGGGTGTAACAGTACACACAAGACGGGAATACATTCCACCAATAAATACACTCTCAAGAGGATGTTTCATGTAACAACATAATTATGACCACAAACAACTTATTGCAAAGCTACTATGCCAGCACTGCCACTGACTGACAGCATTGTTAGCTAGTAGTGGAGTGGTACAGTTACAGGGTCAGTTGTCCTGGTGGTCCCGGGACAACTGACCGTGTTGTCCACCCTGTTGGCAGGCCTGAGTAAAACACTTGCTGACACAAACACAAACTGAAGCAACAAAATCCAATTCTTCTGCTTCTTCCACTTCAAAGTGAACAAGGCAGAAGAACAGCAGTGAGCCAAATGAAGTGTGTGAGCAACATTAAATAATTATCAAATGGACTATTATAACTGAAATGGCATGACAGTTGTTCAATCGCAGTTATTTATTGTGTGAAAAAGTCAAGTTCACCTGGCCCAAGGTACATTCAAGCTCCCCCAGAAAATCATCATCACCCAGGTCGTAGGTGTCGTTGTCAATGTCATACACGCAGAACTTCAGCCTCTGCACCATCTCGAAATAATAATCGAGGACAAACTTCTTGGCAAACTTTGGGTTCAGGCAGTTCAGGATCATCTCTGTGCGGCCAAACTGAGTCACAAAAAGGAAACATAGAGGATGATAAGACACATTTGTAATATAGATAATATTGTTTCATGTAGGAACTATTTTCAAACTACACCCGCTAGCTGCTAGCTAGTTCCTAAATATAACTGCTAGCTAGAACTTAGAAGCAAGCTAGCGGGTGAAGTTTGGTCAAAAGAATATAGTTCCTACATGAAACTGCTCACAACAAGATCTGTGGATTATCTTGAGTAACTGGGTCATTATTTTTGGAAAGACACATTACTGCTTGCACCACAAGCCGAGTGCCATCCAGTTCTATTGTATTGGAGAGAAGACAGTAAATCCCTCCGGCCAAAATCTCGAAAACTCAGGCAACTCACAAATGATCTAGATAGATAAAATAGCACTACAGGTAAGAGGGGAAAATATGTATTTTGGATTTTAGGGTAAGCTGTCCCTTTAATTCCATGCAGCAACAAAAAGTGTCTTTTTAACCCTTCTTCTGCCACACTGCTACAGACCTCATACCACTGGGAGCTTGAGCTGTTGATGTACAAGGCACACAGAGGGTCAGACTTGGAGAAGACATCCATGTCCAGGAGGTTTTCACAGGAGATGGTCAGCTCCACCTTGGTGGCCCACTGAGCGGCCCCAGCCAGCACCGGGACTCCGCCCCCGCCTGAGGCCATGGCAGACACACAGATACAGGATGGGCCCCACTGTGACACAGATACAGCAAAGACAAACAGATGGAAAAGGATTGCAGTTAATAGAACTATATGGAATAACTGTCACTGAAAGGGAACATTTTCTCGAGGTGTGGAGAGGTCTTGAGAACATAAAACCAAAGTATTTTCAATAATATGCCAATTGAATGTGTCCTTTACGGGAAATGTAGTCTACATACCAGGTTGAACTTGACTTCAGAGACAGTTTACAAATACCAGTAGCGGGTTAGTTAGAAGCCAGTCTTCAGTTTCCAGCCAGTATTCATTTCAATAGAATAGTTTTAACTGGTTCCTCTGTCATTCCAACTTATTCTAACAAGACAGATCGTGGTGGGTGATAGCGACAAGTTAATCAATTCTCAAATTATTTTGAATGAAACTAATTTGTAATTTAGTAATGAGATGGATGGCTATGTGCCATTTCCCCATTAGATCTTAAAGATTCATTAAGTCATGTTCTGTGCTCTACAGAGATGGGCAGTATTTTAAATACATGTATTTAAAATACGTATTTAAAATACATTTGTGTATTTTGTCATTTGTATTTGGCTGGACCGAGAAAAATAAGATGTAATTTGTATCAAGATACTTTTTGTGTATTTTAAATACATAAACTACTTTTTTCTTTAATTTTATGTTATTTTATTTTCTCAAATTGACACATTCTTACCATTGACACAGGTTTAAACTGTGGAGAAAAAAATGTGACATGTCACTTCTACTCTACCTCTGATTGGCTTATACCTTCAGAACAAACTCAACCACAAATCAGAGGCAGAGTAGGGTGGGTCTTGAGTCAGACTTCACATCACTTCTTCGTCTAGTATGAAGCCTTGTATTGGTGGAAATTCCCCCAGAGATAAATTATTAATATAAATTGATGATTAGATATTGCATGCACTGGCCTATCTGCAAATTAAACGGTTTACTGCATATTCAAACCAGTGTATTGTATGTATCAAGACACAACTAATTATCTTCTTAATTAAAATTGGCAAAGTGGGTGGCAGTGTGTGTGGCGGCAGTGTGGGTCATGATTGTGATGTCATCAGTGATGTCATCAGTGATGTCACTCGATCAATTGTGATGTCATCAGTGATGTCCCCCGTGTGTCGTGGTTGAGTGGAGATAGGCTTTTTTTATATTAAATCTGCCAAATTTTTTATTCGAACAGGTAATCACGATGGTCCGATGTAGAAGTGTCAGAGGTCGATGGGGGTCGGCCCATCGACGATGGTCGATGCCATCGTCCATGGTGCCAACCCTAGTACACAAAGGAGAATACTGTCACAGAGGACTAAGAGATGATTTACCATCTAAGGAAACCAGAAAATTTCACATTTGATAAGCTGGAATCAGAGAATTAGGACATTTTCCTTACAGAAATGGCTCAAAATGATGAACAGATGATCAAAATAGGCAACTAATGTAATATTTGGCAAAGAATTGATGGATTTACTAATTGTTGCAGCTCTTTATCAGTTTTTATAAAATGTATTTTCATGTATTTTCAAAATACAAAATACGTATTTGTATCTCAAATACATTTTTCAGACGAGTATTTTGTATTTGTATTGTGATACATTTTTTGAGCAAGTATTTGTAATTTGTATCAAAATACTTTATGATATATTTTTGCCCATCTACTCAAGGCCAAGGTCCGTATATCTATTCACAATGGTTATAGAAGAAGTAGGCCAGCACTCAAAAATGTCCTTTGAGAAATTTAATAAGTCAACTGGGACGGCACACAACGAACGTTTCAGCGTCAAGCCTTCATCAGCGTACTGTTTCCAGGTAATGCCGTCTGATCTTCACACTATACTATCATCACACGATCATCACAGGAAAGCACCGTTCAGTTTCCCCCACTCTGCATTCGATCTTATGGTTTTTCTATTTAATCTTGTAGTTAGTGTGTGGGGGGGGAAGCATTTTCCATTTTCTTGATGACTGGGCTGAGGTATAATTTGGACAGAGAAAATATGCTGCATCTCAGTTGGTGTTGATGACACGCTCTGCACCCCCTACTTAAAAACCGTTCCAGCGTCCCTAGTGGTGACTGGTCAGCCATTCATTTTTCCATAGACATTTTGTAAAATGCTTATAATTATTAAAAATATATATATATTTGCTTGGTCAAACAAAGCGATTCAGTTATATTTAGAATCAGGAGAGAATAACATTTTACTGACAAATATTTTTTTTTAATCTTGTTTCCCCCCTTCTTGTGTCCGAGTGTAAAGTTCGGGAGGAACGGGGTGGTAGACCTAGGTGTGCCCAGGGGCCCCTGGGGTGTTAATCTGGCCTTGGTCGCCCCCTCGGAATTTTGGCTTGCATGACGCCCCTGATAATAATAGTCGTCAGGTCCATCGAAGCTCCATCAGTGATGTGATTCATTGTTCTGTCGATGTATGTTGCCCTGTCGAAAAATGCTTGAGTTACCCTATCTGTAAAGGGAGGGGAGACTTGTGGGTATAGAACCCATTCTCATTCAGAGATAGGTGAGAGGTCAAGGAAGCCCTTTGAAAATGGCCATGCCAGTTTTTCCCTCGCTAAAATGTTGCCTAACTTTGGAGCATCATTTAACCCCCTTCCCGACAGGCTTGACATGGTTGGTACCAATAGATGGTCTTATAGTTTGACATCAGAAAGTATGTCAACTATAGAATCAACGAGATGGATGGCCTGTGTGCCATGTTCTGTGGTCTAAGTCTTATTACCCTCAGGCTCTTCTAAATTCCGTGTCAACACTGCCAGTTGAAGAGCCCTCCCATCGAGCATAGCCTTTTCATTAGACAATCTGTGTTGGGCATTAAACTCACCTTATTTCTGCACTTTGAAGTCACAGGTAGGGTCGGGTGGGGCAAACTAATTATATCGGAAGCCTAGTTGCGGAAAAAAGTGAGCTGTTGTTCTTTTTTTTAAGACAAAGTTTGACGAGAATCACAGAGTTGCCTGGAAACAGAGCCCAGACGCATGTGCACTGGCATCATTTTGTCTTGTACATACATTCTACAATCAGGGCCGGCCCGCCCTATATGCGAACTAAGCGGCTGCCTAGAGCCCCGGGATTTGCCAGGGGCCCCCTCAAAAAAAATTTTTTTCTTTTTTTTTTAAAATAAACATAGGCTATAATATTATAGGCTGTGTGTGGTAGTTAAAACATAGGTTGACGTTTATTTATGTTTGTAGTTTAAACAAAAACATAAATACTGTAGGCTACATACAGTACAACACAAAAGGCTGTTATTTACCTTTTGTCGCCACCTGGTGAGTAAATATTGTAGCGATCCAGGTAATTACGTGTGATGTGGTGCTTCCGTGTTTAGCTAGGAACTGATATGTGTGGGTGTGTTCCTAGGGGGAAGGGTGTGTATGGGACCAGCGCCGGTGGCGGAAGTCAGTCTAGCTAGGAGAGGGAGCTAGAGTGGTTGTGTGTAGAGCTAGCAGCGAAGCTAGCTGCTAGGAGCTATTGTGAAGCCAAGAATAAAAGCCTTGTACCAACTCCAAGTCTCCGGTTCTTTGGACGAATACCCGATTCGTTAAAATATATATGTAACTAAAACCATTACAATTGACAACCGGTCCTGCATGTATCTACCGGTCCTTGGCACAAAAAAGGTTGGGAACCCCTGGTTTAACTGACCTGGCAACCCCTATGGCTGCTGGGTTCTACACGCTTGCTTGACACTGATAGGGCTACAAACGAGCATCATCATCATCACGTTTGTTTGTTTTAAATATTCCTCTAAATATGGCTAAAAGTCCAAAAAACTTCAAATTTTCTTCGCCACTGCCCTGGCGGGCAGCACAGAGAGTCCCCTCCTTACACCACCCCCTACTTAAAAGTACTTCCAGCGCGGATGCCCCCAAACCCCCGCCCCTGGGAGGGGGCCCCTAATCTATATCCTGCTTAGGGCCCCCAGATGGCAGCTGAGTTTTGCACCCCCGCCGAGAATTACATCCCCACCTTCCGGGAGCATATTGTAATGATTTATACGGAAACGTAACTGTTTAAAAATGATATAATTGTCGGTAGACGTGATCTCAAGCCAGGGGGTCTGTCCTGGCTCACGGAGAACGACTTTGATGCATTAGATCCGCGTGGAGGTGACTTCCATGCTTGGGGCTCTCTTCTGGCTCATGGAAGCCGACTTTGGTGCTTAAAATCCGGGTACAGATGACCTCGAGACCTGGGGATCTCTCCTGGCTATATGGAGGGGGGTGCACATCTCGGCGGTTTGTACCTGCCGAGATTTGCATCCCTGTTTTTAAAGGAGGACTTACCCCCTAGATATGTATTAGAACAGTGATTTGAAAATACCTATGGAAAAAACCAAGAAATGACATATACTCTTCACTCTTGTCTATACTAGACTCTTTGGCTGTGTTCAAGTCAAGATTCTTTTTCGGAAATCGACGCCATTACAGTTTGCCTACTGCCTCAAAAATAATTTATTTGAGAGGGGCCATATCTTTATAAATATCAACAACTAGCCAACACTGGTGGCCTGTTTGGAAAGAGCTTTGCTCAAAATGGTTGAAAGTTATATCAATTTGGTAATTCAGTGGCGAACTAGAAATTTAATTATTTTTCTGCATGTATCTCTATGGCAGTGTATCAAACTACGTTACGAGAGCAAAGTGACGTGGGCTCGTTACAGCAGCACACCGCACAATACGACAAACCCCCCGTTCTGGGGTAACACAATGCAAGATTTTTCTACCTCATTCCCTCGTCCAAGTTGCCATATACCATAAATTCCGGACTATAAGGCGCACCGGTATATAAGCCGCAGCAGCAACATTGACTGTTTTTTACATATATAAGCCGCACCGGACTATAAGCCGCGGGTGTTTTGATGTTTAATTACCATATGTAAGGGTTCGTGCACAGAGAGGAATGTCGGGAAAGAGATGGCTGTTTGGGGAAGCTCCCATTTATTAACATTTCAACAAAACAAGCATATCCCGCTGGGGATCTTTTCTTTTGGCATTGTGAGACGCTTAAAAATCACCATCGGCGGGAGCTTTACTCCAGATGCTGTGCAGCCAAGAACACAAGTGAAATTCGTTCTCTCGTGACCTGTGGTTCTCAACGTGATGGACGATTCACCTTTCTTGTTAACAGTCCTAGTGAGAGGCAGGTCGAACGTCAAAGGCACTTCATCCATATTTATGATCTGCTCCGGTCCGATGGAATATTCCTTGATCTTTCTTTGTGTGAATTCGCCAAAGTTTGTAATTTTCTCCTGGTAGTCGGGAGGGAGTTGCTGACACACAGTCGTCCGCGCCCTGACGGACAGTCCCTTTCGTCTCATAAATCTGAAACACCAGGATGGTCCACCTCTAAAATGTTCAATTTTCATTTCGGTGGCGACTGTTTTGGCCTTCAGTCGGATCTGAACGGTGGACACACCTCGGCCGTCTGCTCTCTGTGTCAACACCCTGATGCCAAGGTTACGTGCTGCTGCTCGATTTCCTTCTTTCCTTCTTCTTCTCGCCGCCATCGTCGTAACACAGCCAGTTCTCCATCTTTTGAAGCATGATGTTAGATTATATATAAAATAATCGAAAAAACAAGCAGCAAAGCAATGCACATAAAATGTGCTGATGAAGCTGTGTAACCTGTAAAATCCATCGATTTTGGAGGTCACCGAGTGGCCGTTTGCTTACCGTAATTACCATATGTAAGGGGTCACGCACAGAGGGGATTGTCGGGAAAGAGATGGCTGTTTGAGGAAGCTCCCATTTACCGTATTACCGTAACATTTCAACAAAACAACATAACACAACACCACCTTTGTTTATTTTTACAGTGCACACAGTGTCCGCGGTGTGGTGAAAAGAGGGCAAGAGAGGAAATTAAAACAGAAGTGGATTTATAGTTAGAAAGAGTGCTAAAAAAGAGAGATTTTATTTGTATTTTTTTTTTTTTTTCTGAAAAAATCCATAGATAAGCCGCACCGTTATATAAGCCGCAGGGCCAAAAAACGGGGAAAAAGCCGCGGCTTATAGTCCGGAATTTACGGTAGTCCCTTTTTCATTTTAGTTTGGGGGCTTTTCGTGATTCTTGTTCAAAGTTGTGCAAAAGTTTTCCTCTCAGCGCAGTGCAGGCTGCGCCTCCTCCCTCCTGCCAGACCCCGGCTGGCGAAACAGCCTGCTGCATGCATGGGGCGCTCTGGAACCTCACGGAGCAACAAACAAACACAGACAGAAATAGCTGGTGTGCGATTTAGAGAATACAGTCTGAGATTGGGTACAGGATTGAGGGAATCCCGCATCTGTTTGCGAAGGTGCGACTGGACAGGACGCTTTTCACAGACGGGCACAGTAGTCGGAGCGAGGCGAGTGTCTCTCAGGGCTACTCAGGGCACAGCTGCAGATCTCTCCTCCTCCGTCCAAAATCAATACCGATATAATCTCAGTAGGAGGGATGCAGGGAAATATATGATAGTAGCCGATGTGTTTAGAGAAGCTTTGTCACGTTGTCACGTCGTAGTATAGCGTTATATTTTACATGTGCGCTAAACTGCGACCATATTTGTTTGCGGAAATATCAGACTGCTCTCTCTGCTCTCAGAGCACAGAGAGCCCAGCTGCTGCTGCGCGCGCCCGCGGAGCTTGGGGCCTGGGCTGGAGACAGTGCTTGCAACTCGGACTGATAATATTAACATCATCATTCGAGCTTATCCAGGTAAGATATCAATAAAGTAATGACACATTCAGCGGGAAACTAACTATAATTAAGACATGTGCCAACTTTGACGACGTTTGGTTCAGTATTTTAAGAGCAAACTTCAATAGGAATAGGCTTGGAGTTCTGAGGAGCCGAAAGGGTACAGGGGGGGTAGGGAAGTAATTATCTTGAAATCCCATAGTCTTTGGGGACAACCTGACGTCAGGTTGTACCAAATCTCCCATTCATTTGAGAAAAAAAAAGCAGTGTTCGACCTTTAGAGGGCGCTTATGCCAGGTATGCTGCTGAAAAATGATACAAATGGTAAAATGGCAACAGTTTGGTGTCAAATGTGGAAATTTTGACCAGAATTCTTCACACATCACCCCCAAAGTCATATATATTGATTAAAAGCTGAAAAAAAGTGTTTTGGAGGTAAGTTCTCCTTTAAGTTAAAACAGCCCCAAAATATGGTGGGGGTGCAATTCTCGGCGGGGGTGCAAAACTCGGCATGACACCGGCCCTGTCTACAATGCATTTAGACAGACCACCACCGCTCACTTTTTTTCGGCAACTAGGCTTCCGATATAATTAGTTTGCCCCACCCGACCCTACCTGTGACTTCAAAGTGCAGAAATAAGGTGAGTTTAATGCCCAACACAGACTGTCTAACGAAAATGCTATGCTCGATGGGAGGGCTCTTCAACTGGCAGTGTTGACTGGCCCCGTTCCAATACCCATACTTCCATACTATTTAGTATGCAAAAAAAGATTTAGTATGTCCCAATACATAGTATGTCAGATGCAGTATGCCAAGAGTACCAGGATGTTGTACTACATCAGCTCCTATTTCGGAGTATGCATTGATGCATGCTTCACCAGCCAATCTTCCCCACAATCCTTTGCGCAGCAGGAAGTTACGTCTTCTTCTTCTTCTTCTAATGTTTTATGGCGGTTGGCAAACAACTTTTTGTGCATTACCGCCACCTACTGGAGTTACGTCGCACTGACTGAGCTGTGTGTTCATGAATGAGATAATTAACTTTAAGAAAGCCTTGAAATATGTTAAAACCAAACAAGCATGGAGTGTGTACCAAAACATGCATATCTTGATTCCTGTTTAGAACTCTGACTTAATGTTTTTGCTTTATTTATTTGATTGTCTGTTCCAATTTTGTAAATGTTTAGTCTGAATTTTTTGTATAATGTACTGTTTGTTACTGTCAGACTTTGTTTATTGAAAAAAAAAAAAAAAAAAAAAAAATCAAATGTGGCGCTGCGGACGTCGGCGGAAGTGAGCAAGAGGTCGGAGTTCAGGAAGCTCACATGACGACAGATGTAAGCTGTGTCCCAATAGTATGCATTTTGCATGCATGCTGCACACTACAATCCATACTTTGTGAGGGCAGCGGCAGTACATACTACAAGAAAGAAGTACAAGTATGGGTATTGGAACGGAATTTAGAAGAGCCTGAGGGTAAAAAAGTTAACGGCCTCACGTTTCAGGGTGTGACTGACGTACGTACGGTACACACAAGACGGGAATACATTCCACCAATAAATACTCTCAAGAGGATGTTTCATGTAACAACACAATTATTATGGCCACAAACAACTTATTGCAAAGCTACTATCAGCATAGGATAATTTACGCCAGCAGTGCCACTGACTGCAGTTAACGTGTTAGCTAGCGGAGTGGTGAACTGTGTTGATGCCTGCCTGCATGCGCCCATCAAAGACAGTCAAGACACACATCCCAACGGCATATTATCGATGTATGTGAAGAAAAGCGTATCTTTGTATGTTGAAAGCTTACCCAAATTGATTTGTCCGCTTGCTTGTTGCGCGAAATAAACAGTCTTGTCAGTATCTGGTCAATAACAACAAGTGTGCTGAGTGACAGCGACTTGTGGGCGGTGTCGACAGTCAGCTGGTGAGTCACAGTTTGCTCTTCTTAACAACTTTGTTTTAGTCATCCAATCCAACCTGCAGCTATTATATGAAATGACTTTATCATTGAAGCTATACCTATAGCGCCTGTATATGACTGCCTGACATAAAGTACATGAGGAATAACAACATCGTGACGTAAAATTACCAAGGTAAATTACCCCCGGAACGCCATGGCTCATGTTAGTTTCCAGTCGAGTTGATATGTTGAGGACGCATTTACCCGGGTGCATTCAAGTGTAAAAACAAACAAACGAACAAACAAACAAACAAAAGTACTGTATATTGCTCACTTTAGGTACTGTATGTTTTATCGATGCAGGTTAACTAGAGTGTAGTATACTTCACGATGTTCAAGACGTTCACAACAATCGCTTATCGCAGGTTTGCAACGTTTCCGAATTTGTCATCTTGAATGCTCCACGTTTAGCTCCATCTACCAACCTGCCCCTGGCCACTGCAGTCAGACGGTCACTCAGACTCTAGTCTAGTGGGACCATTCGGCATTTAGACGTTTGACATAATGGCTGGGATAACGTTAGTCTCCCTGCGATGTGTGACGAGGACTGTACTGTCGGCACCCAATGCTAAAGCCCCTAGGATCAGAGGGGCGACCCGACATTACTGGACAGCTCTAAAGAGGACCACTGCCACTGCTCTGACTGTGAGGCACGGTGCATTTACTTTCTATTCATCTGTCACTGTTACTATCCTGTGGGCATTGTTGGGCTCGCACTGTCATTGATGGTGGAGTCCAGAGAAAAGGCATGCACAGGCTCCTATAGTCACATATAACGTACAATTGTTTGTATTGTTATTATGTGGGGGATCAGATTAATGTAGGTGAAAGGGCAGCAGGGTATTTATTGCAGTCAGAGCTGTCGAATAGCTTATTGCACTCCACACTACTACAGAGCAATGTAATTGTAGTTTTGTATTTCTCATTTGTTTTTATTTTTATGTTTTTATTGCCCCCCCCCTCCCTCCCATTTCCCCCCCAATTATGTTATTTTCCAGAGTGGGTTTGCTCATTTAAATTTACTTTTGTTATTGTTTAAAATTAGTTTTATTTTTTTGCTTTTATTAGTTTCAGTATTAATATTATTATTTGTTTATTTTTACTCGTAATTCAAGTCTAGTTTTTAGTTTTTATTTCAGTTAATTACAGTGTCCCACACACCTAGTTTTAGTTTTTAGTTTAGGTTTTAATTAACTATGACAACCTTGCTACAGAGCTGTCCTGTCATCACTCTGTCTATGTGATGCTTTCCTTATGAGATGATGGCGCTTTTGTGTAGTCAAGGTGCATTTATAAGTGCTGTGTCCCTAAAGAGTTGAGGTGAAATCCCAATATCCTGAACCACTAAATCAACTACCCAGTATGTCTGACATATTCCCCTGCATAATACAGCATCATCTAATGTGTATGTGTGTGTCACTTAGAGTGGCAGGGCTGCATTCCTCCTGGGGCTCCCCACACTGTCGTATCTGGGGTTCGAAGCTTTCCAGAGGGCGCAGAGTTCAGCTGTGGTGCATGCTTTAGAAAAAGGTGAGTTGCACAAAACGTCAGTCGTAAGTTATCATTGCCAGTGTGCATTTGGGAACACAAACGTGTGCAAAAACCAGAATGGGAGCAGCCATGGCATATTGTGTCAGCAATACGTAAACGTTTAGGCAGTGTGAGAGAAATGGGAGAGAGACAGACAGACAGTCAGTCAAAGTTCAGTTCCTTTTATTATCATTTTTTTTTATATATCATCATTATCTTTTGTCATTATCTTCTGATCATCATTATTAGTGGTAGTATTGTTGACTTGTATGCTGATAAGGTCTGAAGTGGAGCTGCTCTAACATGAACTCATCTATTCAAGTTCATTGAACTCAAATAGAATTCATTGAACTCAAATAGAATCCACTTCACACACGTTATTTATACAATTACAGTGGTCTAATCAATAGACACTGTTATCAAGCCGAATATTGCGTCAACTTCAGAAAAAAAGATTCAAGGATTCAATCATTCCTTGCAGTGATGCTGCTTAATTTCTATATGGAATGTGCGACGGTGCCTGAATAAGAACTGTATGATAACCAAAATAATTGAATTGACTAGAAGAACTAAAGGTGATTTTTCCTCGAATCTTGATACATGTTCTGAATCAAGCAGTTGGCAGCACTAGAATGAAAAACACTCATTTTGGTATAAAAGCTCAATCAATATTCTCAGTTGACTTTTCTAACTGAATTTGCTGTTGTTGTGTGAGCAGAGGAGGTGTTGGAGCAGGCCGACTACCTGTACAGCTGTGCCGAGACAGAGAAGCTGTACCAGCTCCTGCTGCAGTACAAGGACAGGTGAGCAGCTGTAACCCACTTCCCCCTGTCCTCATTTGGACCTTTTTCCCCTGTGTAGTCTCTAGATGCCTGGGTCTTTTCCCCCTGTGTGCTCCCTAGATGCTGCCTGCGTCCAGACCTTCGAATCCGTCCACTCCACTGAGTTGCCTTCTTTGACAATTCAGGCTGATAGCAGGCTACCCTAGATGCTCTTTCTCCAGTTCATCTGTTTCAGAGCCGTCCTCAATGGCTAATCAAATGCCCTTGGTTGGTGCCCCATTCCTGTTCAACATTAAAATCATGAATAGTATTGCCAGTTGAATAATATTCCCTCTCCATTAGGTTATAATTTAACGTCAGACTGTGGAGTTTTATAAATCAGAATGTGTTCAACAAGTCAAAACAGGCTATTTCACTCTTTTTTCTAATTTTTATAACAAGTTCCCATGTGGTGGACACCACTATCCAAAATATGTTACAATATCATAAGTGCATACTTTTTTGTTTATTTTTTATTTTAATTTTTTGGCATGAGGTGGTCGTGGTCCCAGTGGGTGGTCCCTGTGGGAATTGAACCCCTAACCTTGAGAACATTTTAGCGCCTTGCTCTAGCAACACAATCACCTTCTCTATTATGACTTGGTTTGGTAATCTCTCAACAGGTGACAAGAACAGGTTGCAACATATAATTTGGTTAAAGTGGCCAGTAAGATCATTGGTGTTAAATTGCCTGATCTTTCTCACATCTTCCGTAACAGAGCTTCTAAGGCTCAATATATTTTACAGTGTCCTCTTCATCCTCTGTATGGATAATTTGAGCTCCTAGACTACCACAGCCCAGGTCTAACAGGTTGAATCATTATTTTATTTCTCAGGCCACCAAACTGTTAAATCCTCATGATCACACAGCTGATGATTCATTTCCCATTTAACTAACTGGGTGCTCATGATGGTTTTAGCGATGCCTAAACATACTCTAGGTTTCCTGTTGTCACTTGATGTATTCATGTATTCTATCTTGTTATTGTACCTGGGTCTGGGTACCTCTGTGTGTTTTACCTGGCTGCAAGACAAATTTCCCACATGGGACAATGAAGTTGAAGAACCTGTTTCTGATCATTTTGAGGTGTTCACTTTGTAAGATGCAAACTAAGTAGAATACATTATAACTATGATGTACACAACTGAGGTATAAAAGACATTCAGCTTAGTAACTAATAACTAGCAGTTCAATGAAGTTAGATTGCCCTGCACAGCTCAGATCTTCACATTGGTGCCGGTGGTGTCAGGAAGGAAGTCCATAGTAAAAAGGAAGAAGTTTCACCGCACACAATGTGGAACTTTAAGTTGATTTATTCTCTAAAAAAGCTTGTGTTCCATGGTAAACTTAAGAGAGGGATACGTGCCATTAATGTAGTCTCTAAACTGGTATAGTTCTTCTTCTGAGCCAGTAAACACACATAAAATATCATCAATGTATCGCTTAAAAAACATGACATTATCTTTAAAGGGATTGCTTGAGTTAAATATATGCTTTTCTTCCCATAGTCCCATATAAAGATTTGCATAATTGGGCCCAAAGGGCGAGCCCATAGAAGTACCATGCTTTTGTAAATAGAACTTACTGTTAAACATAAAATGGTTAGATTCCAGTATGAACTTAGTGAGTTTCATGAGAAAATCTACTGGAGCATGTTCAACATTTTCAAGATAATGGTACATGGCTTCGATCCCACCCTCATGGGGGATATTAGTATACAGACTTTCTACATCAAACATCACAAGAAATGCTTCTTCAGGTAATGGTATGTCCCATAACTGTCTCAAGACATCACGAGTATCTGCCACATAAGAAGGAAGTTATTTCACTATATTTCTTATGTGGAAATCAACAAACTGGCTTAAGGTTTCCAGGAGGGAACCATTACTAGAAATAATGGGTCTTCCTGGAGGGTTGATCAAAGTCTTGTGTATCTTGGGTAATAGGTACAGTACTGGAACAGTAGGAAAGTCATTCTTGAGAAACTCAAACTCTTTCTGAGTAATCCAATTCTTAGTGAGGGCATCATCTAGGATGCAGTTTCTTTCATTAACACATTTTTCAGTAGGATTGCTGGGCAGTATCTGATCAAAAGTGGCATTGCTTAATTGTCTCATTGCTTCTTTTACATAATCAGTGGTATTCTGAATAACTATGGAACCACCTTTATCCCCAGGTTTGATAATGATCTTAGGATCAGATTTAAGATCTTGTAGTGCTTTTCTTTCCATTATACTAATGTGGATGGATGGAGGATTAAAATAAAAATCGATAAAAAATCGGAGAATCGATTTTTTTTAACCCAGCCCTAAATAGCAGTGTAGCATAGATGTTTTTTTAAGGCCTATACCTATTATGTGTTTTAGATCAAAGCCAATATTTTGCGTTGATTTTCAATTTCTTTACATTTGACCATTTTCATGCCAAAAAATCCTAAAAAGAAATGAGTTATTTACACCACAGGACACTAAAACTCTCCCTTGAAGCCCAGTATGATAGTAATAATGATAAATAAAAACATATTCAGGTGTACTCCATCACTGGGCAACATGACTGTGTTCATATGAAATCTTTTCACAGCCTAAAACTGACACAATATTGTATCAATAACAACAAAGAGCACTGTGGTCCTAATGATTTTTGTCCTGAGCCCTGACCTTGGCAGCAGTAGTGACAGTGTCACTGTCCACTGTCATAGTGTCTTTTTACTGCTAATATTTACTCATTAGAACAGTTTGCTCTTAAGAGAAGCACAAAATGTTACCCATTTGTTTCCCATACTCACTTTTTTGTGTGATTTTTATTATTATTTCCATTTTCATTTCCCAGCAGTGCAAACGAAGTAGTACAAAGACAAATACAAATACGGTAGATCAAATACACCCCCCCCCCCCCCACCCCCCCAGGATAGTACAGTGTTCCTGTGCTCATGACCCAAGGAGTTTATCCTTTATTTGCATTGCTGAATGTGACCACAAAGTTTTTTGGGCAGCTGTAAGAGCACCTAGCAGCAGCTTGCGCTCACTAAGTTCTAACTGAGAATCATCATTGAGGACGGAGCAGTCAAATTGGATTGCATGTTATGGCCTTGTCTAACAATTCAGACAAAATGATGGGTACCCGGCCCCAAAAGTCCTGAACAGAGGGATACTCCCACATCATGTGTTTGTAGCATGCTCATGTGTTAAGCTGGCACATATCGCAGTATTTTCCCATACATTGTCCCAAGTTCAAGTTTATTAAAGAAAACATTGTTGCATCACAAGATGAAATTAGATGTTTTTTTACAAGTAAAAACAACAACAATAAGCATAAATATGATAATAATAAAATGTATATGGGGGAGATATCTAAAAGGATGGACAATGTGAGCACAGCCTGTAAGCTCTTGGCAAGAAGGACTGCTGGTGTCTTTTTGTGTGACTTATTGGCCCGGTGAACAATCTAGTAGTTCTGAGGCCATATTGGTGGTGTGGAGTTTTGAGGGCTCCGTGCATGGCCCCATGCAGCCACTCCATCCACATCTGCCTGCATCTGACCAGGAAGACACCTACAGTATATACTGTATTATAGATATTTTCAGTGAGGGTTAAGTCGTCAGCGTATTTGACAAGGTCAAATGGATGCATGGCATCATACTGCAGAGAGTTCATACACAGGACGAATAGTAGAGGGGAAAAGACCCCACCTTGTGGCACGCCCGCTTTCACTGATTGAGATTTTGAGTGGAAGTTACCCCACTTGACGGCCTGCTGCCTGCCATCTAGGTAGCTGGAGACTGAGAGCCAGATGTGTTGTGAGATGCGTGAAATGCCCGAGTGAAATCTATAAACGAGGCATGTACGTCTAATTTAGGGTGGCCATCAACAGCATCGTGCCATCCTTGGATGATGTGCAGCAGTCAGCAGAGCTGAGACAGTAGATCATGCTGTGAGATGTGTATTTTGCCCTCAGTTCCCTGTAGTAGCATGTCCTTCAGGATCCCCTCATACACTTTTCCAACAGCTTAGAAGGGAGATTTGGTGGTAGTCCTGAGGGAATGAGGGGTTGTTTCGCTTAGGTACTGCACAGACCAGGGAGTCCTTCCATTGTGTGGGGAAGTAACTTTCTTTTAGACAGCTAAGATATGTCTTCATCCTTTAGGTCAAAGTCTCTTTTCCAAGATCTGAACACCACCAGGTCCTTTTGTTGTCCAGATAGTTGGGAGTACACTACAGATACAAACCCTCTGACAGGGAAAGAGTTTATCCACTCCACCAAAGGGTAGGTGGGAAGCTTAGCCCCTAGCGCAGGGGTGGGCAACATTTAAGCGAAGGGCCACACATTGGACATCATACATGCCAACACGTGGGAGTCTCCCTATTTTTAACGCTCTCCCCGCTGTTATTGGTATTTTCTCGTTAATCTCCCGATATAATAGTGATACAAATCCAATGGCTGTAGCAGATGGGATTTACTAACATAATTCTGCATTTTATCGAGTTTTTGGGGGTTGTTTTGTTTTTTCTTTGAGGACGTTGGGGGCTGGATTGAGATGGTCCAGGGGCCGGGGCCGGCCCTGGGGCCACATTTTGCCCATGTATGCCCTAGCGGCACACCACATTTTTAAATTGCTGACCTTACTTGTAAATAGAAATAAAAAGTTGAGTTAGACAAGCCGAAGAGTTGGCTCCGATACTCAGTTTTAAAGTGACTCACCTCCCCCCCCGTCATCCCCTGTCCGTGCCAACCCGCTTTTCCCTCCCTCTGTACTAGACAAGGCCTACAATCTGTGGCACAGTCAGGGAATTTCGACAATCAGCGATTTATATGTGGATGGCATATTCGCTTCGTTTAATGATTTGGTAAATATATATGAGCTTCCAAAAGCCCATTTCTTCAGGTACCTGCAAGTTCGTGATTTTGTCCGCAAACATTTTTCAGGGTTTCCTGCCATTCCTTCTGTTTCTCCCATTGATTTGCTTTTACAACAAGATCCAATTCAAAAAGGTGTCATTACACGTTTATATGATGAGATATCCATGCTACAGTCCCCCGAATCCCTCGCATTATGTACAATTTGGTCACAGGAATTGGGAGAAGAATTAGATCATGAGACCTGGGAGGAGATTCTCTACAGAGTTCACCACTCTTCTTTATGTGCCAGACATGGGGTGTTGCAATGTAAGGTGGTCAATAGGGTGCACTGGTCTAAATGTAAGCTGGCGAGGATTTTTCCTGACATTGATCCCACGTGTGATAAATGTCGGCAAGCTCCTGCAGATCTTTGTCATATGTTTTGGCTGTGTCCCTCTCTCTCTTCCTATTGGGAAGCTGTGTTTGATACTTTATCTAAGGTCACTTCGGTGCCCATTGTGCCATCCCCAATTACTGCACTGTTTGGAGTCCTGCCAGCTGGGATTTTGCCCAAATACTTCTTAGATTTTGTGGCTTTCCTAACTCTTCTAGCGAGGCGATCAATTCTAATGAATTGGAAGGGTCCCTACGCTCCCACTCACTCTCGGTGGGTGGGGGACGTGTTGCATTTTATGCAACTGGAGAAAATTAAGCACACCCTACGAGGCTCCCTGCACAAGTACTATAAAATCTGGCAGCCTTTTTCAGAATATATAAAGGGCATCCAAATTATCCCGCCAGCTCCGGACTGATGAACCTCTGGTCCCTTTTGATCTTGTTTTGATTTTGATCTTGTCTTGACCCCGATCTACAGTATCTGACCTCTGTATAAGCTACTTTACTGACCTCTTTCTATCTTTAATTCTGTCTACCCCCCCCCCCCCCCCTTGTTGTTTATCTTATTTGATATTTATTTACTTTTCTATCTGTATTGTTGTTTTGCTGTAACTGTGAAGTTATGTGTGTTGTGTTGTGATGTATGTGTTTTGTTTGTGTAAACTTGAAAAATCCCATAAATAAATCATAAAAAAAAAAAAAAAAAGTGACTCAGCTATGTATTGAAATCGTTGGCATCATGTTTACATGCACCTACAATTACTTATAGTGTATTGTTTTTATTGTTTGATGATTTTGTTTACATTTTCTGTTTTTCTTGCTTCTTTTTATGTTATATCTTTGTGCTTATATGATGTTTTCTTTCCCCCGATATATCATATTACTTTTGCTGCTGCAATGACCTGATTTCAATGGTTTCATCTTGTTAAATATGCTGCTGTGATGTGAAGGTGCTCATACACATGCTATGCTGCTATCTCCACTCCATTCTAGGTCCTATATCCTCTTCTCTCTATACATGCTTCCCTTCCCCTCAGGGACTCCATCAGCCTCTATCATAACCATAAGCAACAAACTTAGCCAGCTCAGCTGTCTGCTTATGTCAAGCCTTTTGCCAAGGATCTTTGGATATTTTTCGATTCAGACCTTAACTTTGAAAAACAAATAAACTCAGTAGTTAGATCCACTTTCTTTCAGAGCTTCCTGGAGAAAGTTATTTGTCCTTTCATTTCAGCATTGGGCCAGAAAATACATAGACCCTTTAAGGGCTTCCCATAGACAACCAGTGTCGTATTGTTTAATTCTACAATTAAAATGTAGCCAAACAAACTGCTGTCTGTGTCTCCAGTGATGATGCAGAGTTCCTGTGGAGGCTGGCTCGGGCGTCTCGTGACCTGGCCCTCATGCTCAACGTGGCAGCCGATGGGAAGAAGACGCTGATCTTTGAGGCCTTCGAGTATGCCAAGAAGGCCCTGGAGAGGAACGAAGGCTGCTTCGCAGCTCACAAAGTAAGACCAGAGTCAGGGTCCACAACCCATTCACCTCAGTCTGGTGACTACCATGGAAAACTTTAGTCTACCACGGAAAATAAAAGCAAACAGAACGTCAGACTGCAAAAACCCACAACATTTAAATATATTAAGATGTGGGTGTCAAATGTCTTGTCACTCTCCAATTCAGGCATTCAACTAGTGCTTTTATCCAGAGTGGCAATGTACAGTAGATTAAGGTTCCATTCTTGGATCACCAACGTTAGAAATCAAACATCAACAAATGCATAGGTCAACGCTCTAAGGTAACCCTCCCCAGGGTCAACGCCCTAAGGTGACCCTACGCAGTGAGCATTCCACAGCCAAGTTCAACGACAGCCAAAACAAGTGTAAAGATTTCACAATGTGGCATGATAAAATTCAACTGATATCATAAAGATATTAATGACACAAAGCAATAGAGCTTTCAGCACCCTGCTCCTGTTTGACACGGATACTAATCTCTGTCAACCTACTTCCTCTCTCCCTCCCACACACACACACACACACACAGTGGTACGCCGTGTGTCTCAGCGACATCGGGGATTACGAGGGAGTCAAGGTGAAAATAGGAAATTCATACATCATCAGGGAACATCTAGAGGTAAGAGTGCATTCTGGTCCATGTCACATAAACAGGTTTTGCCACATTTAGCTCCAAACGACGTTTAAAAAAGAGGTGTGGGGTTTTTTACAGTCCATTTTTACCAGATTTACAGCAATATTTGTGAACTTTGTCATACTTCTAATGTAAAAAATATATTAAATAGAAATCGAAATATTGTTAAACGTAAATGTTAAATATAAATGTTAAGGTTAAATAAATGTGAAAGAGACAGTCCACCCAAAAATGAAAATTGTATCATTGACCCTCTTTTAACATTTAGATTTAACGTTTAGATGTAAGATATAAGCTTTATATTTAACATTTAAGATATAACATTTCACATTTAAATTTAAGATATAACATTTAGATTTAAGAAGTAACATTGAGTGCATTTACATGCACACAATAAAACTGAGAATAATCAGGAAACTGGCAATAATCTGATTTCCACGTTTACATGCACTTAGTAAATAGCGGGAGCTCACCTCAAAGTCTCTTATCGGTTTTCTCATAAACCCGATAACAGCCTTTATCCGGTAAAGGATGCCGTTTACATGACCACTTGATCATCAAGGGTAACTCTAGAAATCTGATAATAAACGGTTTATTAGTGTGCATGTAAACCATAGATGTAAACGCGCTCATTTAGATTTAACTTTAAACATTTAGGTTTAACATTTAATATTTAGATTTAACATTGACATTCAAATTCCCACCACTTTTTTAAACGTTTGGAGCTAAATGTGGCGAAATGATGCTGTTCATTTCAGCATTTCAGCGTGCGCCACTTTACAATCGGCACCCCAGAAATCTGAAGCAAAATGTGTTGCTTTTTCCCCAGAGAGCTGTCGAGCTGAATCCCAAAGATGCCACGTCCATACACATCCTGGGCCACTGGTGAGTTTTCAGCACGAGTGAGACCAGTGGGTATCGAACCCGCAACCCTGACAGCAATAGCATCACGCTCAACTAATTCTAACTCATTCTGAAGCCCCCAAGGTAAACACACCATTGGATGCAAGACAGAAGTGGGGTTGTTTTGGCTTTGTTATGTAGGGAGACCCCTACCCCTCGTCTGCCTTCTCTTTCTCAGGTGCTTTGCTTTTGCTGAGCTGCCATGGTACCAACGCAAGGTGGCGGCTGTAGTCTTCGCATCGCCACCTACTTCCACGTACGAAGAGGTGACGACCGCTCCGTCAATATGACAGTTATTGGACACTTGCTGGTTTCTGGCTTATAGAGCGTGTTCAACCACTTTACACATTTGGAGTAATGTGTTTTTTTCCTGTCATTTTCAGGCTTTGGCATTCTTCCTGAAAGCTGAAGAAGGTAAAATGCTGCATAATGAATTATGTTATTGGGGCAGATTCTGAAATACAGCCAGCGGTCAAAACCTTAAGTTTGTGATACCAGATGCACTTATGTATCCTATTATCTCCTGAAAGACAAATCATCCACATCTCACTCTGTACTTCTCTCAGTTGACCCAAACTTCTACAGTAAAAACCTGCTAATGCTGGGGAAGACCTACATGGGTATGAACGACAAGCAGAGCGCTCTGCTCTGGCTGACCAAAGCAAGAAACTATCCCCCACACACACAGGAAGACAAAGAGGTACGAGACACGCCATTGGTGTGCCACAAGGCAATTCTGAGCTTAAGAAATTAAATCTTATGTATGCAGGAGGAATGTTTTTAAGTGTGCTGAGACAGTCACCCTGTTAACATCTATTCTTCCACAGGTCCATAAAGAAGCTGGCGAACTTCTGAAGAAGCTAGGATGAAGATGACGTTAGAGTGGAATATGCTGCTTATCAGGAATACTGTACTGTTTTGTTTTGTTTTGTTTTTTGTTTTCATCAGAATCTTCAATCTTGTATTTTTTTGTAATTATGAACATAGCCTTACCCAGTAGCCTTACCCAGAAATACTCATGCCTTTGAGATACCATGAATTTATATAGTTTGCAGTTAATTTAAAGCTTTTTTTTTTTAAATACATGTTTACATAAAACAATAATGAAATAGGATGCATTAATCATTAGGCCTATCGGTCTCTGTGTTCATGCGTGCCTAACAAGACACTTTAATTCTATATTCAATCTGGATAGTGTAGAGGTAAAAGCACTTGCTTATCACCGCGAAGACCCGGGTTCAATTCCCGGCAGTGGTACTTCTGGTTTGATCAGCTGTTCCTACAGACACAATTGGCTGTCTGCAGGTGGGAAGCCGGTGGGGTATGAGTCCTGGTCGCTGCACTAGGGCCTCCTGTGGTCGGGCAGGGTGGAGGGGAATAGCGTGATCCTCCCATGCTCTACGTCCTGTGAAACACCACACTTTCAGGTGAAAAGAATCAAGATGTGACTGCACATGTATCAGAGGAAGCATGTGCTAGTCTGCAACTCTCCCCAGATTTGCAGAGGGGGTGGAGCAATGACCAGGACATCAGGGGGAATTGGCCAAGTACAATTGGGGAGAAAATGCGAGAAAATCTAAAAAAAAAAAAAAAATCTATATTCTATTACTAGCAATATTGTAATGAAGAGATGTGGCCAAGTCCATCACCAAGCTTTTCAATGCAACATCTCAGCACATCAAGATGAATATTGCTGCTACTAGCAGTCAATCTTTTTTGTTCAACAAGTATGTACACGTACTGTAATTTGTTCCCCACCCACTTCAATCGCATGGATTGAGCCGGGTCTTCATTGGGATAAAAATAAATAAAACACGTTTTTTTCTCTTCCAACTTTTCATTAACTTCCATTTTGCCACAAGTCAAGCAGACGACCTGAACACAACCTTGAACTTGGACAAAATGTTTCTTGAAGGGATTCTTCAGGAAACTAGTTCCTTATGGGAGAGGTCAGGCAGAAGCTTTTTATTCCCTTCAATATTTTTTTTTTTACTGGTATCTGACTGTATTATGGCCTGAAGAAAGGGGCTCAAATTTCCCTTCCACGCCCCTTAACCATGGTTGAACTACAGCCAAACGCAAACGACGATGATTTTCTTAAAAATGTATTCAAACCAGAGAACACAATAAATTGAATGATACCCACTGACCATAAACCATAGACACAGATACGTAACTCCCTATAGTAATACTAGCACTGTGTTTTTAGGCTGCATTTTAGCCTACTCTTTTTCTCTGGCTTTGTTTGTTCTGGAGTCTAGTTTGCCAACTGTCTTATCAGTTCTATAAACGAATATACGGTAACCTAAAGTAACCTTTTTATTGTTCTAGGTCAGTGTCCCGACTGAAGCCACAGACTAAAAGGTGGGGGACATGACCGCTGCACCATGGAAAATAGACTAAAATGGACATAAATTCACATGTCTTACTGTCACCTCAAATGCCTTGCAGCCTAGAAATCGTCCTTTTCATGGATTTTTGGTGAGGTGTTTATAAAAGGTTTATAATTCGACCAACAGATATTTAAGGTGTGGGAACCCTGATGAAGCCCACCCGTGTAAAAGAGCAGTTATGCCTTATTTAACAGTAATGTTAATGCAATAAAAGTTTGCCTGAATAAATAACAGAATTTGCAAGTGAACACAATATGTCCATGGGTTCTTGAATAAACACAATGTTCAGATTTAGAAGATTTTATTCATTCTTAATCTTCCATTTCAAATGTACTGAATACAGTGCTCTTATTCAAAATCAACAGCATTTTGGGAAAATAAACTGTATTTTACATCTCTGTAAACAAAGGAGAGCAAAACTTTTTGCCATTAAAATGACTTTGGATTCAGGCTTGGGAGCCCCATGGCTGCATAGATCCAACTTCATTTTACAACCACTGGTGTGTATGCAGCTTGCAAAGTCTGATCAAATCATCGCAAAGGAAAGTCTCTGGGCTTCCCCCCAAAAGATGGCATTTCTTGGAATAATGAAAAACAAGAAACATGACAGTTTAAGACAGCCATTTGTAGACCATAAACGGACATCTCCAGGCTGCATTTAAAAAGTATGGGGACGGGGTAACATTTGCTAAAGCTCCCTCCAATATGCCGTATTCATGCCATATCATAAAAAGACAAGAATGGGATGACTGTTTATATGTTCAACTGGAACGCCCACATTCAAGATGTTAATTTTAAACCAACCCTAAACAAAATGCAGATATTACTCAATTTTAATAAGGAGTTTATTGTGAATAACTGATCATTTTGAGTTATCTTGGACTGCCGACATGAGTGCATTTGCTGCACTGCTTGCCGCTTGTGTTGACATATGTGATAAGTGGGAGTCAGTGGAGCCTACAAACCAAAGATTCACCTTTCTTCTAGTTGTAATCACCACTAGGAGACTGATGACATGACATGGACGCAGCTTAAGACGCAACATTAGTTCCAATAATAAGAGGTGGCAGCTTGATCATTAGAATTTAAACATTGTAAAAGGGACATCGCCTGCCTTCACACCCAAAAAAATATGCTTTTCTTCAACTCGGTTTTGTTTGATCTACTGTATTATTATTATTAGAAATATCAGCCTGTTAGTTGTGGCAATCTGCAAATGCATGCTGTTATATATATGTTGCATCTCCACTTAATTTCCAACATATTGTAATAAGTATGCAAGGGACTGAACTGAAACACATTATGGTGGAGGTTTCTGCTATGTTTCTGCCAGTTGGCTCCGTTGGTACCAAATGGGAGAACCAAAGGCAGCTGCACAGTTTGGCAGCTGCAGTTCACCAAAGACAAAGCGTCGCAGCTTGATTTGAGTATATATAAAGGTTAGAGCGTCTAATGGATGAACACAATGCTCCCTTCTAAGATATCAACTCACTAGTAGACTTGATTGAGAGATTAGTGCCACTAGCTGCAGCTGAAACAGTGCAAGTAGGAGATGTGTTGCAGCCATGCCGTTTCCAAGCTATCCAGATTGCAGCAAACATCTTTTGGGGGGCAAAGAGGACAGCGGTGCTGAGGCAAGTGGGGAGCGGCTGGAGTGATTCAGCACTCACTGGGCTTGCCACTCCTCGTCTGAGACTTCATCGGGTGGGATGGCGCGAGTGTGGCTGGCCCGGATGCTGCTGATGTTGGTGAACGTGATGAGGCTGGCGATGCCGGACAGAGACACGCCAGTACCATCCAGGTTCACCTGGGCCAGATACATGTGTTTCAGGAACTTGAGTCCTGGGGAAGAGGAAAACAAAGCCATCACTTCCATGTACATCATCCCCGTGTCTCTTTTGGGGCAACATACAGACACACAAACGAACAAACCAGGATTACATTTCAGTCTTTTGTGGGAAGGTCAGATAAAGAAAGGCCAGTATGTTTAGCGTGTGACCTCACCGTGGTCTGTGATGCGCGTGTGGCTGAGGTTCAGCTTAAGCAGCTGACCGCAGTGGAGCAGACCTCTCCTCACTAATGTGTCTCCCACCTGAGTGCTGGCCAAGCCCAACACCTAAAAAACAACAAACAACAAACATCAACATAATGTCCTGAATATGCACAAAAAATTAGGAAGTCACAGGCTGCACTACTTATCATATCTGGTTTTGATTTGTAAACGTTTCCCCACCAATACAAGCAGGGGTTTGACTGACCCCATGGGGGGGAATTGTGCAGTTGCATGAGTCAAGAATAGAGGTGTAAGTTGGGGAACAAAGAATAGGAGAAGTAATGATAAGGATACTAAAGTGCTCCCGGGCCAGCACTGTGGCTCCTGCTTTACATCACTGGCTTGCTGGGGGAAGCTAAGCAGGTCTGGCTGTGATCCAGTCCTTGGATGGGAGACCATCTGGTGCTGGAAGTGGTGAGGGAGGACCAGTAGGAGGTGCTCTTCCGTCTGGTCTCATGAATAATATCCCCAAGGGCAGAGATGGGGACCCTGTCATGTGAGTGAACACCGTACTTCGGATGAGATGTCAAACCGAGGTCCTGAATCTGTGGTCATCGAAGATCCCATGTGCACTCTTTACAAAGATCCCATGTGCACTCTTTACAAAGATCCCATGTGCACTCTTTACAAAGATCCCATGTGCACTCTTTACAATCGTAGGGATGTAACCCACACAGGCCTTTCTTCCATCATGGCTACCTAATCATCCCTCATTATCTAATTGGTCATTTCACTTTCATTCCTCTACTCTGCACCCAGGTGGGTGCTTCATATCGGTGGGTTCTTAGTGGGATCAATAAAGTATCATATATATACATTATTATACTATTATTACCAATTATTATTATTTACTGTCATGCCAGTAAAAGATTAGCCCACAATTGCTCAAATAAAAGTCACACAAGGATGGCTCCTGACAGATGCACAGATGTACAGATGTCCCACAGCAACGTCACCTGCAGGTGTGGCAGACAGGTGATGAGAGCAGCCACTCCTCGGCTGGTGACGGCTGTACGGTCGAGGCAGAGCTCCTGCAGCTCCTGCAGGCTACGCAGAGGTGGAAGCCCAGCATCCGTCACCTGAGTGTTACTGAGTGACAGTTTCCTCAACCTGCACACACAAATAACAACACTCCTATCAGCATATTTACATGTTGTAATCAAACTGAAACAACTGTGTCAAAGGCCCACGTGTCATATGTAAGAGATGATTAACAGCGAGACCGTAATTATCGCAAAATAAGCCCTGACAGTGCGAATATAGGGCAAACCATAGGGTGAATCAAGTTCCGATTAGGCTTGGGCGGTATTAAGGTATTACCATATACCAGGGTATTTAGAAATACCGACGGTATGACTTTCAATACCGTCAAAACTGTTTTCTATCTTTTTTGATCAACCAAAATAGGCGCAATAGGCGAAAGTGTCCTTGCATGTGCTGGGGTTAGCCCAAATTATTTTGATTTATTTATGTTTATTCAATTTTAATCACCATTTATAGGCTACTTTTTAACCTTATTAATAGGTAAGCATATATGTGTTAAAAGCAAACAAGCAACGCTATTGTTTAAGACCACCGTTTTACATCACTACTTGATCATCAGGTAACTCTAGGAATCTGATAATAAACGGTTTATTAGTGTGCATGTGAATGACCTGGTCATGGTGGAGAGCTGGCTGGCTCCCTGGTCTGTGACGTGTGTGTAGTCTGTTAGGTCCAGTTCTGAGAGCAGGGACAGTCTGGAGAGGAACGACAGCCCGCTGTCTGTCACAGAGTGACGTCCAGGCAGGGTCAGCTGGGTCAGCCTTAGACCTGGGGGGCAAGCAGGAACCTCACTAAACTTTTGATTCAACATTGACCATTGTGTTTCACTCATAAAATTATGGACTGATCATTTTCTTCTTCTTCCGTTGTTGGTGTACATTTATGCATGCACACTGCGCCCTCCCACTTACACACCTGAGATGATCTGCAGGGCGTGGTTGCCATCCTCTATGGGGATGCCGGCTATACTGAGGGAAGTCAGGGTAGGATGGGTGGCGAGGTGCTCCAGGGAGCCCTCCGTCACTCCTGTCCCGTCCAGATTCAGAGTCTGAAGGCTGGACAGCTCTGCCAAAGCCGACACATCATTCACCTGAGAGACGAGTAACCAAGACAAATAAATATCATGAGAAATATAACAGTAAAACAGTAACCATTGCTAGTCATCTAGCAATTTCGTGACCAAAACACACCAAGGCAAAAATGATATGTTGATGTGTTGATCATGAAGTACCTTGGTCTGCTTGATGCTAAGGAGTCGTAGCTGTGGGACACAGGTGGGCAGAACTGCCAGTGTGGCCTCGGTCACCGCCGTCTGGTTCAGGCTGAGCTGAGTGAGGCAGGAGGGAGCTGACTGGAGATAGAGCACCATCCCTACATCGCTCACTTTGGTCTGGTCCAGCGACAGGAAACACAGGCTCTTTAAACCTTGAAGGCACAGGAAGGAGGAAAATAAGTTCACAGGGCTTAAAATTCACTTTGCAAACTGGGGGGGAATTCCCCCCTTATGTTCTTCAGATAGGGGGGATTTATAGACTTTGGGGGGGATTTTTTCAGCCGATATATCTGTTTCTCCTGTCCGATAACATGCAATACAATAATAATTTCACATTTTTGTCTTTAGGCTACTTAACCTGTAGTTTATGCACACCTGGGGTTTTATAATATGATATGAGTGTTTTAGTAAAGTGTATCACTCAATACAAAAAATAAAGGCTTTAATACAACCGAAAGCCTATGGCTGCTTAGTCTCCAGATAAAACACAATGACAAAAGACATAGTAATTAGACTCTTATTCGGGGATGCAAAGTCATGGATAGTTAAAAAGGTGACAGATACCAGGGCAGACACGTAGTTAAAAAGGTGACAGATACCAGGGCAGACACGGATGAAAAAGGTGACTCACTGTTACCTAAAGGGGACTAGTTTGCATCACTGCTTATTCTCTTATTCTTATTCGCTTCAGGTTATATTATTTTAGTACGGCGATTTTCTCTTTGCAAATAACAGGCGGCATTCACTTTGAACTCGACGAAAAAATAATCGCTCTCCCACTTCTCCTGAAACTGTCTGTGCTCGTCGTCATCAACCTTTCTTTTGTCTTTTGACAGCGACATGTTCACGTCTCAACAAAAGACAACATGTTAGCGTGCAAATGTTTTTCTTTCCACTTGGTTTTTCACTCGGGTGAACCCAATCACCTGATTACCAGGGCTCTGGCCTGGCCTGTGAAGCCGTGTTGCCAGATACTGCTGACGGTTTCCAGCGCAAAGAGTTCAAAACCCGCCAAAATGCACACAAAACCGCCCAAGGAACTGCACATCTATGGAAATTTATCTGGCAACCCTGCACCAAGGCAGAGCCTCGTCCACACGCCTCAGGAGCGCGCTCTGTGTTTTACAACGAGCGGAGGTGCGCCCCTGATTTCACTATAACTTGATATCAAGTGGCGTGGCGGGCCGTGAGTTTGAAACCCCTGGCGTAAACCATTGCCGGATTACTCCCCCTTTATAAATTGAAAATATGCGAGAATTTCCAAAAAGATGCGCGAATCTCGCAATCCCGCACCGAATTTTAAGCCCTGAGATCATGTTGCTACAGTAAGTGGCAAAAAAGGAGGTCAACTAATAACATAACATAACTAATAACTAATAACATAACAGCAAAATCCATAGTACAGTACTTTACACAGGCAGTTTATGTTGGGGCCTGGTGTTCTTGCACGTAATCAAAAACGGAGGAGGGCTGCATAATCTGTTGCATTTATTATCCCCCTCTAATGACTGAGCCTTGTTCACAAGGCTGCCTGAATGTGCAGAAAGGCTGACCTGTCAAATGTTGCAGACAGGAGTCGGACAATTTGCTACAGGAAGCCAGGTTGAGGTAGTGGAGTTTAACCAGGCTGGAGAGGATCGATAGGCCAGAGTCTGGAAAGAAATAAAGCATAGGAGCTGAATATGCAATACCAAAGACGCTGAGCAAACATAATGCAACATTTTACACAGCAAACAGACATCTACAACAACAGTTTGCCTACAGCCTAGATGTCTAAAAGCAAAACAACCATGAATACATATTCTGACTTGACTGAGGGTGCTTTCTCACTGGGAACGATTGCTTTCGTCTTGCGCCCGAGTATGATAGTCAGCTTTCACATTACAAAATTTCTTCCGTGATCGAGAACGGAACACTTGCAGGGTACACCGTCGTCATCAACTACGCCTGGAGAGAATCCTCGCCTGTGTGTTGTCTACGTGGTTCGGTACAGTTGATGTTCACATTCGCAAGTGTTCCGTCCGCGGGCACGCCCAAGCCTTCCCCAGAAACCCTTTTCAAGTGAATTTTATCACGGTTTGCTGTTCCGCAACCCGGGCACGGAACACAACGTTCACACTAATCAAACAAACCGGACCTGGGTTCAGTTTGGGGACAAGTGTGCTCGGAAACGGTCCCGGGTCCCCGCTGAGAAAGCACCCTGAGTGACTCATACTAGTCTTTTTTGTCAATGCTGTATCCAACTTGTGAATGCTGTACCAGTGATGAGGGGCGAGTTGACCAGACTCAGATGCTTCAGTGCGGTGAAGACCCGTAACTGCCGCAGGAGCTCATTGGTGGAGTAAGGGTAGCAGTTTAGGACAAACTTCTGCAGCGGGCAGCCGAAGAAGAGCTCCAGGGTGCGTGGACGCAGGAGCCTCTCGCGGGACATGTGGTTGAGCAGCAGCTCCGCTAGCTCCGGGGTCAGACAGGAGAGACTGCTGCTGTACTGCATGCTGGGAGCTGAGGGAGCAGAGAGGAACGACCGCAAAGGGCAGAACAAGGAGGAGAAGATCAGGGTAATGAAAGATACAAGTTCCAAAGAGTTAAATGAATGCACATCCTCAAAGACTTTTTCAAATCGGTGCTGGACTTCACTTAGAAAAAAGCTTTAATACATTTTTCTGAAAATTTGCTTAGACTAGGGCTGGGCATTATATGAGGGATCAGCCGATCAGCATTTTGGTAAACAAACGGCGTCACTGGGTGGAAACGGTTAACTTAATAATGGGACCCTATGGAGCCAGCCTTGAGTGTCTCACTCTAGCCGGCTGTGCTGTTTACTAAATTCACTTCAATTAAAAAACTGCGACAGTTTGCACAACTTTAACACGACATGCATATATTATACATCAGACTCTTGAGCTACTTCTGCTCTCACTCAGAATGTCAAAATATAAGTGATGTTATGTATAGTTTTTGAGATATTAACGTTTGTTTGGCACAACTCACACTAGTTAACTGCTGCTGGGTTCTGCATTTCTAGGTGGTTGTGATGTCACGCCGATTCGTCCTATAGTTGAAATCAATATCACAATCATCGTAAAGATTTATTTCTGATATCGCGATATCCATCATGATATTGCTCAAGTATGCAAAATCTAGGGCCCTATTAAATCTGTTTTATTTTTCCCCAGATTCAGTTTTATTTTTTTCCAAATTCAATTTTTTCCATTTTAATTTTAATTTAGGGGTTAGGGTTGTTGTTGTTTTCTTTTTAAGAGCTGCAACGATTAATTGATTAGTCGATGAACAGAAATAATCGACAATTATTTTAATAATCTATTCATCTTTTTTTTTGCATAATTGTCTGATTCCTGCTTCTTAAATGTGAATATTTTCTGGTTTCTTTACTCATCTATGACAGTAAACTGAATAGGTTTGGTTTGCGGACAAAACACATTTGAGGATGTCATCTTGGGCTTTGGGATGTACCGTAAATTCCGGACTATAAGCCGCGGCTTTTTTCCCGTTTTTTGGCCTTTTTTGCCCCCTGCGGCTTATATAACGGTGCGTCTTATCTATGGATTTTTTCCAAAAAAAAAAAAAAATCTCTCTTTTTTAGCACTCTTTCTAACTATAAATCCACTTCTGTTTTAATTTCCTCTCTTGCCCTCTTGTAACAACATAACATAACATAACATAACACAACACAGGTAAGCAGAAAGAAAAAGACGAAGCAATCACGCCATGAATGAGGAAATGACTCACCTGCTGGAGGCTGGAGATACACGCTTGGGCTAAACTTTTACTCCGTGAAACACTATCGATTAAGTCCGACATCGCTCAGAGGTTTTGAGCAGCTTGAAAACAAGTTTGAAAACGTGCAGAAGTCCATCCACTCACTCACTAAAGAAACTAAGGCAACCGTGAACAGAGTTTATAATGCGGAAAAGCGCATCCGCGCACTGGAGGACAAAAACAACACAGTGAGTCCGAAAATGGATAAAATGCAAAATCGAAACCCTGCACACGCAGGTTGATGACTTAATCAGCAGGAGTAAAAGAAATAACATTCGCCTGATCAATGTAAAAGAGGAGCTGAGATTGGTGACATGGACGCTTTTGTGGCAAAATCCTGTGTTACATCCTGGACCTGAAGGAAGGCGAGAAACCACCAGAGGTGGACAGGGCACACCGGGCGCCTCGGCCACGTCCAGACCCCGGCCTGCCACCGAGGGCCATCTTCATCTGCCTACTCCGCTGGCCCGACCGTCAACTCATCCTCCAGGCTGCGGGGAAGAAGCCCCTCAGGACCTCTCCGCGTTGGTGCAACAGAAACGCGCAACATACAACAGCATCATCGAGTCAATGGATATCGCTTTGGCGTACTGTACCCAGCGAGACTCGTCATAACCAGACCGGACTATCTTTAGCACTCTTTCTAACTATAAATCCACTTCTGTTTTAATTTCCTCTCTTGCCCTCTTTTCACCACACCGCGGACACTGTGTGCCCAGCGGCGGAACAAGAGCTCAAAGTGAAACTGCCGAATATCTTTTGAGTTGGACTGGTCAATAGTACTGTGAGTAACTAAAATAAAAAAATAAAAAACGGAATTCTCTCTTCTTTAGCACTCTTTCTAACTATAAATCCACTTCTGTTTTAATTTCCTCTCTTGCCCTCTTTTCACCACACCGCGGACACTGTGTGCACTGTAAAAAAAACAAAAAATACCACAATGTGTGATTTTGTCTGGGGATTAGTGACCTGACTTTTGTTTTGTTGAAATGTTAATAAATGGGAGCTTCCCCAAACAGCCATCTGTTTCCCGACAATCCCCTCTGTGCACGAAGCCTTACATATGGTAATTAAACATCAAAACACCCGCGGCTTATAGACCGGTGCGGCTTATAGAAGAAAAAAATAGTCACCTTTGAAGGTGCGGCTTATAGACCGGTGCGTCTTATAGTCCGGAATTTACGGTATGTGCTTGTTATCATAATTTAGAGTTAGACAGTCCAAATTTCACAATATCTGAAAATCACCATATCATCACAATATGATTCCACGTAAAGAGAAGACTATAAAGAATCAAATTGAATCATCGCACAACTTAGCTTAAACCTATACTTCATGCTTGACTTTAACATACAGTACAAACACATTTGCTTGAGACGAGTGCATAGTAGGAGGCTACTCATTGTTCAGTACACTGATGTTCTCTCACCTGTCATGAGGTGGACAGTTGCGCGGGTGGCCATGACACATAGGGACGGTACACTGGGGGTTCTGAAGGCTCTTTTGGGGGGTGATGGGTGTCCCTGGGATGAGTGGGGGTCTTCCTGGTGTGCTGCTCTTTGAAGACGCTCCACTGCAGCTAGCCCCGCAGCCCCAGGTACCGTCGGATCTCTGGCATCCTCCGGCTCTGCTGGGTCCTCTACCGGAGCCTCCCTGACACACACACACACACATCTGTCCTTTTTTACACATCTTTCAATGTACCGTAAATTCCGGAC
Organism: Poromitra crassiceps; assembly: GCF_964638095.1. Taxonomy (NCBI): domain Eukaryota; kingdom Metazoa; phylum Chordata; class Actinopteri; order Beryciformes; family Melamphaidae; genus Poromitra; species Poromitra crassiceps. The sequence continues at coordinate 100,322,663 of NC_139624.1, read as the reverse complement.
TATAAGCCGCACCTTTTTTCCCGTTTTTTGGCCTTTTTTGGCCCCTGCGGCTTATATAACGGTGCGGCTTATCTATGGATTTTTTCAAAAAAAAAAAAAAAAAAAAAAAAAAATCTCTCTTTTTTAGCACTCTTTCTAACTATAAATCCACTTCTGTTTTAATTTCCTCTCTTGCCCTCTTTTCACCACACTGTATGACACTGTATGACACTGTGTGCACTGTAAATAACAACACAGGTGGTGTTGTGTTATGTTGTTTTGTTGAAATGTTAATAAATGGGAGCATTACATATGGTAATTAACACATTGAGTGCCAGCCATTTTTTCATCCTGTAGGTAAGTTGTGCCAGGTTTTTTTTTGAGGATTCTGGCTCATTTTACAAGAGCCGAGGATTATTTTCTGTTAAGAATTCATGAACACCAATCATCTAAAAATAACTAATAGAATGTGTGCTTTCTCTGTCTAAAAGAGTTAGTTTGCAGAGTTAGTAGTTATGTAGATATTAGCCGTTGAGTACAGCATGGTTTCAGCGTCTGGAAATTTATTCAGAGATAAATGGCTTTTTGTGAAACAGTCACTTTAACCATTCATTTTTGGCATCAGTAAGACCGTCAGACATTCTAAACAATAGTTTTGAACAGTAATTTCCTCCATAACAACAGGAAACACCCCTCTCATTCAAACTCCTCCCTCCGTGTGTCTTCTCCTCCTTCCTCCTGGCTCTACAGCGGGCGTGTCAGAAGCGCGTTGCTGCTGCCTGCCTGCCTGCCTGCGTGCCTGCCTGCCTGCTTGCCTGCGTGCGGACGCTCCTTGTGCGAGTCAAGATGGGCCGGGGAATGCGTGGGCGATGGGCAGATGTTGATTCTGGCCTTTCTGAGGTGTTTCAAAGTGTGTTTCACCTATAATCTATTTTGCAAATCGCTCTCCGCTCTCTGTGTGCTGCTGCCTGCGCGCGGCCGCTCTCGGGCAAGACAAGTCTGGAATGGATTACTGTAAAATCGCCTCGCCATTTCCTTGAATGGCTTGCTCCCGCGGCAGTTTTTTCTTTGATTTCGCTCGTCTGGGGGAGCACTGTCAACACTTAGTGGGTCGGTAAAATAGATTATACACATTCTCTTGCTCCAATAGTGATCTCGAAGATGTAAAAGTTGTTGATTGATGTCCCACCGTCAAAAAAAAAAAATGATTATGTAAGACGAGATATCTCGGCTCTGGCACTCAAGCGTTGGATTATGTAAGACGAGATACCTCGGCTATGGCACTTAACACATTCAGTGCCAGCGACGCCATATGGCGTCATTAGAGATTTACCGTAGAGTGCCAGCGACGCCAAATGGCGTCAATAACTCGAATTTTTTTTTTTTGACGGGGGGGTGTCCATCTCAGCTTCTTACATCGCCTCTTACAATATCAGAGGTATTGAATGTGTCTAACCTATTTTACAGAACCCTTAGGTGGCGACAGCGCTCTCCAGATGAGAGAACGTGGAGTGAAACACACAGAAGAAGTCCCCATGTCGTTGGGGAAAAGCAGGAAATCGCATCGCATCCGTCCGTATGCAGCTGCTTCATTGAAGCAACGTTTAGCTGTGCCCCTGCAGCAGCCAATCTGCTATCACAATTGAGCACCTCGGTGTCCGCTGCAACAGCCTCCGTGTCTGCTGCAACACCCATTTGCATGATCAGCCGTGGATTTGTTATTATTCTCAACTTGAAGCATGGGAGCTGGTACACGCGGCTGTAAAAAAGCAGGATCTAGCGGACTTTTTCAGTGCTGAGCACAGGCAGAGAAAACAGCAGAGCAGAGAGACACTCCTCCCACAACGGGGGGGGGGGGAGGAGGAGGGGGGGAGGTGGGCACGCAGAGCCAAGTACACAACACAGACCCAGACAGCAGGACAGGGTTGGCAAACGCAAGCCAGAATATCCGATGCCCACCAGCAGCAAAAGATCAGCAAGAAGCTGCAACCAGCAGCGCATGCAGGCGCCAGCGCTGCTGGTTTCAGCTAAAAATATTATTCTTCCAAACAAAATTCCCTTGCCTTCACTGTTTTATTGAAGGAAATTATTTTTGAGGTGTGACTACATCAGAAAATTAGCTTCAGAGTCAGTGATGTGCTTGAAATGTTTAATTTCACAAAAGGCTCATTATCTCAGCTCGTAGAAAAAAAGCTCTGTTTTTCGTTCAATCAAGCTATCTTCTCCGGCTCATAACTAAAGAACGGAAAATGGGATCAATAAACTTTTTTTTGCAGGTGATAGAAGAGAGTCTCATCGTTATTTGTGCGTGTTCAGTGTTTACATAGTAATTATTAAAGAAATTATATGACTGTTTTAAAATGCATTGCGGCCTATGTGGCACAGCAAGCAACCTTTTGCCCAAGGGCCGTGGCACTCAAAGTGTTAACGTGTTAAACATTCAAACACAATAAAAAAAATAAAAAAAAACCATTAAAACACCCGCGGCTTATAGTCCGGTGCGGCTTATATAAGAAAAAAATAGTCAACTTTGAAGGTGCGGCTTATACACCGGTGCGCCTTATAGTCCGGAATTTACGGTATATGCAATTATCTCATGGTTGAATTATCTGAACCATTACTACACTTCACTTTTTATGGAAATAATTTAGTTGTGTTAATGCTACCTTTAGAATGAAGCATTACAACTATTTTCATTTCACTGTATTAATGAACAATGATAAAAATGTATATATTGGAAAAAGTATAATAATCATCTTTCAAATCATTCCTGTGAAACCAGTCGCATAAAACATTTTGAACTATATTGGATAGTAAGTGAGATCACATTATTGCATTCTTACATTACACTCAGCACCAAGTACCATTGTGTCTGGACACCCACCTAAGTCGATTCCCTTGTTCTGGCCACTGGTGTCTGGGCTCAAATCCTCCACGAAACCTGTTCTCTGGGAAGAAGGGTAGCCTCGGCATTCCTGTGACAATCACACGTGACAAGTGCAAGCAATAAGGATATGCACCCTGTCCAGTTTAAACTCAAAACAGACATCAGAAGTGGCACATATATTTCAAGCCACAGTTGTTTGTGTGTTAGCATAAAGTAAAGTCCATCAGCGAGGATTTTCAGTCTTTAAGTCTTTCTTACAAATATATATAATATATATTTATTTTCTATATACAGTATATCCCACACCATACCACATGCTCTGTTCTGAATGGTTGATTCTCCTCTTAACTAGCTACAACTCAGCTCTGATCATACACTGGCCTGGTACACATTCAGATTCCTATATGAAAACCACATGCTTTCACAGGCCGAATATGATTGGCTGGCTGGCTATAAGGGCTTTGTGAGCACAGTTTTCATTGGTAGAGCTCAGCAGATCTGACCTCATGTATGCAGGACACAGGGGCGATTCACCTACAATATCTCCTAATCCAAGCATGAAGCAGCTTTCTCACAGTGAGCTGGACATATGACGCACATTACTGGGACAGTTTTTGTACAATGGGCAGCTCATGCAACATACAGTATGAAATTATATTAGCATACTATAAACAGATTTTGATATTAGTTTGTGCTGCAAATGCAAATGCAAGCAGCCCAAGACAAAGCTTTTTTTATGTTGCTCTCGCAACTGAGAGTAAAAGGCCAGGGTAATCTGTTTCTGAAGTCCTGCAGGGATGAAGAACTGGAGACACATAGAGCCAGAAAAGGGAGGAGCTAGGTGGGGGGGGGGGGGGGGGGTAGGAAAGCAAGCAAAAGGGGGACAAGGGAGAGAGGAATGGGCAGCACCAATCACAGACACAGGGGGCAGTACCTTCAAGCATGGGAGGTTGTTCTTCCTCTCCCTCTTGCTCATCGTCATCGTCGTCTGAGCTGGCAGCCTCTTCAGCGTTGCCAGGAACCAACTTCTGACCTCGCCCTGTGGAAAAGCAGGAGAGCTCTCAGTCGATGATACAGCTACTTAAATAAGGGACAATATCTATAACTCTGAACTGCATTAATGGGTCTATGATTCAGCCTAAATAGCATCGTACACTACAAACAGTAGCTTCAGTTTTGTGAAGGATTTTTTTTTCTGATGCGCTACAGAAAAATATGTTTAAAAATATGTTTTAGCAAAACCTCAAAAATAAATAAATGTATTAAAAAGCTAGCTTGATTTATTTATTTCACATTTCGAAAAAAAAAAAAAAAAAGCATTCTGGCAAACTCACAAGCAGTTTGTGAAAATTTTAAACATGTATTTTAGACTAAAATAATAATATTGAGTAAACTCTAACTCCAAGCATTAATAGGCAATAATAAGCTACTTTTGACAAAAATGATTTCCAAAGCGAATCTGATGAAGCAATATGCGAAACACATTGTTTGCTCCTTCTTGCTTTTTTTAATGTAATCTATTTATAAAAAGTGTCAACCCTGATATCCTGGTGTGTAGTTGATTATAAATATTATTATAGGCCACGCTTAAATTGTAACCTATTATTTACTATTTAACCCCCTGCTCTATTTCTCTATCAACCAAGGGGTCCTTGCACTGAAAAAGGTTGAAGACCCCTGGTCTAGGGGTTAAAGAGGTTGTCTGGTAATCAAAAGGTCACCGGTTCAAGTCCTACAACAGCCAATAAATGAATTCATATGGTGTTGTTAACACTTACCCCAGAAGTGAGAAGGGCCAGACAGTGGAGGACCAACGCCGGGGATCCCTGCACAGTTCACTGCCTCTTCCCACAGTTGTTGGGGTAGTGGTGGGGGCAGAGCGGGCTCCTCCCCTCCTGCCTCCTCCTGAACAGGGATCTGAAGCTGTGGAGGCACGACAAGCGGCACCTGGTTACTCTGTCCCACTGAGAGTGGATCTGCCGGACTGGGCGGGTCCTGCGGTGTCTCTGGAGGAGTGGTCTGGATACACTGCGGTGTCTCTGGAGGAGTGGTCTGGATACACAGGGCGGCGTTTGGCGTGAGGCCGAGAGAGCGCAGTGAGCACGCTAGCTCTGCCTCCCCAAAGCGCTTCCGTGGGAAACCCTGGAGGAGAGAAAAGCTGGGTAGGGAGGGGTGACGCCCAGAGATGTGCTCCACTACGCTGCGCAGAGGGGCATCGGCTGGGAAGCGCTCACGCATGGATTCACCAGATGGCAGCCGGATCTGCAGCAAAACACACAAAAATGTAGATGTAAACAGCAACTCTAACTTTAGAGTCCATGCTTTGTGATTTACTTGACACACACACAAGCAGAAAGTGAGATCTCCATAGCCTCACCATGAGGATACAGTTGTTATCCACGTTAGTCTGAATCTTTCCTCCAACCTTCTGGACTTGATCACTGGAAGCAGAGGGCGAGGTGGAGGTCTCGGCATTGGCACTAGTCTGACTCTTCTCCTGCTGCCGGCTCCTCCGATCCTCAGCAATCCGCTTCAACACCAACTCACGCTCCTGGTAGACCAGACCAACAGACATATTATGGCAACATGTGTGCACCAACTGTATGGACATACTGTTCTTAGATTGCAAATCAGATACATGGATTATATTTCAATATTTAAAATGTTTCTTTTTCAGTGTGATAAGCTACAAGCCAATTGCCTGTCTGTCTGTCTGTCTGTCTGTCTGTCTGTCTGTCTGTCTGTCTGAGTTAGTGCCGACTCTGCTTGTCCAGACCAAGAGCCTTTCTTTAAGTACTGCTCACCTGTTTCTTCTGTCTTCTCTCTGCCCTGGCCTCTTGCGCCACACGTTGTCTCTGCTGCTCTTCAAAGTCACTCTTGTCGTGTTTAATGCGGGACTCGACAGGCGGTGGTTCTGGGGACGTGGTGGAAGACTGTGCTGATCTCAGGACCAAAGAGGGGCGAGCTGTTACAAAGTTAGAAACAATCTAATGAGACACTAACATAAAGAAACACAGAGATGCATGTCATTTTGCACCCTAAAGCAAATCCAGCTCAATTAATTGAAGGCACACTAAAATAATACCAATAATCACAATTACATGATTACAATAAGTACTGTTTTCTTAAGATATTACAATGGGAGTAGACTAGCAAGGACAGATTTACACAATAGACCTTATTCGATAACCCCGGACGGCGCCATATTGTTGACAAACTGCAGGCCTAACGTAGTCTGGCCGAGCGTATAGCAACAGTTATGGCTTCGTCAAAGAGAAGTGATGAAAAAATAAGTTTGGTCGGAGGTGTGGACCCCTATAAAAAACTGACTTAGAGTAAATATAACTCATTATATTGCCAGGTATAACGTACCGGACATTGTGAATACAGTATTGGCATAGGCTACACGTCTCAGGCGCTGAAGGCTTTCAAATCCCTTGAGTCCTAGGCTAGCGTTATAACTATTTAATCTGTGGCAATTGGTCTGACATTTTTGCTTTTGTGACACTAACGACATCATCATCATCATCATCATCAAACATTGTCGTTACAGCAAAGGTAAATAACCTTAACGTTAAATGTTACGGTTTATGTTTGATATGATCCGACGCTTGCTTGCATGAGCCCAATGTTTGCTACTAACGTTAGCCTCTAGTCTCTTTCCCTTCACGTTTGTGGACAGTAGCTAACACCCAGGCTTTTACTGCTGCTATTACTACAGCCGTGTATTATTAAACAGCACACTATCGCTGTTGTGAAATAGCTCCTGAGTCCTGATGCAGTAAAAACTGCACTAAATAGGCTAGTAAGTAACATTGGCTAGCGTCCTAAGCTATGACAGCTGTCAGTCACTTTTAAACAGCGAGCTGCAGAATGTCAACAATATGGCGGCGGTGGGCGTGCCTGTACGTGAGTTATGTCATTCGAATAAGGTCTATATCCTCTAAACATAATTCCCTTGTCTATGGACAAAATAAAAGCAAACACAGCCATAACAAGACTAAATTACTACAAATTGTTCCATTGTCCAGTCAAAACGTCTAGTCCAAAAGCCATACTTTGTAAACAAATAGCTTCTATATAGTCCAAACTGCTAGGTGTCATACAGGTGTTATTATGAATCCCACTGCACTTGCGGGCAGAACACACCCTATGCAGCATTCAAGCGCCAGGATTGGCCAGGCAGGCGCCCATGCAGACTGTTCTGAGTAGCACACCAGGTATTTTCATCTCGCCTCAATCTGATAGCCTATTTGAGGCAAGGTGGTGGTGGTGGACATGTCATGTCAGATATCCTAACGTTAAATGACCTACGTTATTTTCATTATGCTGGCCTGTTCTGCATTATTGCCTAAAACATTATGTTTATCCTCAGACAAATCGACTTGAGTGCAAGACTCAAGCCCCATGAGAAAAATGGGAAGAGGTAACCCGCGTTATTCAGGATATGAAAAAATACAGGAATTTTCACCAAATGACTTGAATAGCCTTGCCACTTACAGAAGGTAGTGGGTAAACTGCGTGCGTGACATAGTAGCAAGTGTTTTTAGCTGCAGCCACAGTGCTTGGCAGAATGCTAGTGTGCTACGTGCTGAGTATCAACCAGCAAAAAAGTTATAGCATGACATGTTTGAGTTGATTTGCCTTATACTTGACATTGCCCGTCCTGCGATGTGACTATTGTGCATGCACACATTGCGATGACGATGCTGAAACGATATATTGTGCAGCCCTAGGACAGACGTACGGACAGACAACCTGAAACCATAATGCCTCCGGCTCGGCTATCGCTGGCAGCGGCATAAAAAGATGCCACCCCAGGACATTCCCTAAACATATGTAAGAAAGATCCTATAAGAAATAACATGATCTTTCTCTTCAGATAATCTGACTTGATTGCGAGACTCAGCCAAAGGCCCCGTGAGAAAAAAAGATATGCATCAACCCCAAAAAGAGTAATATCTCAGAGTTTGCCCATCAGGTGCCAGTGCAAATGCCCAGGCGTTAATTCCACTCATGTTTGATTACAGGGGTGTGGGGATAATTGCACAAATCCGAGCAAGGTGACAGGGAAACAATGCAATTTATTTATAACTCATGTTAACGTTAGTGTAATATTGGTTGCATGGTTTAGGAACCCACAAGCTTTGCATCATTGAACAAAGGAATAGTGGCTTCAGGTGGGCTACAGTCGAGTGATATTGATCCAATGAAGCCATGTTAGTGTTCGCATGTTACATTAAGGAACGTACGTGACCATAATGTCAGCTATCAAGATTCATTCGTGTGGATGCAGAGTGTGTGGGAGATTGGTGCTATGTGTGAGCCTGAGCTGTCAGAAATGTGACTAGGGCGTATTGGCTCGCTCCAGCGTGGATCCCCCCTGGCCTGCCTGGCCAATCATGGCGCTTGAATACTGTGTAGGGCGTGGCGTGGCATGCAGTGGGATCCATAATAATGCGTCATGCAGGGCTGTACAGTGCTACAGCCTACATATATGTAGCATGTGCTATGAAAAAATCTGTCTGTGCTTTGAATGAATTTACTGCAGTAACACATATACTGTTTTGAAACACAGTTCTAGTTCAGGTTTGGATTTTGTGTCCCCTGTATGTAACATGAATGTCCTTTGCCAGTCACAGACCTGTTTAAGCGACGAACTGCAGTACTTGGTTGTTTTTAGAGATGGTAACAGACATTTTATGTGTGCTACAATTTTATGGCCTGTGCTACAAAACTATCAACCTCTGTAGCACCAGTGCTATGTGCAAAAAAAGTCATACCTGTACTGTCAGTGGGAACTGCATGTGACTCGGAAGTGCTGGGGCTCCCTGCGTCTTTGGGGGGGTTGAATGCAGAAAATGCAGTTTCAATCGGCTGTGATGACTGCTTAACCAATTTGTGTCGCAGATGATGTCCTTGTAAGAGCCTATGAGAGAGGGACGCAGAAGAAATTTAATTGATGGGGAATTATCTATTAGAAGTGAAAAGGGATTATGTATTAAAATGTTTTATTAATGGCATTGCCCTTCTATTTCCAGACACATGGACTCGGGAATAACGGCCAGGACAACTCACCACTCAGTGGCCTCTGTTACTGAAAAGCGGCCTGCCTGCACAGCAGCCTGGATCTGTTCATCAGTGAATCCCATCTCTCTGAGGGTGAGGAATAACTCCCCAATAGTCTGCAACACAATATCAAAGACACAGGTCACTGAACAACAACAACTATATTATTTAGATACACAAGGCGGGTCAGCAAAGTTTGGCCAAAGTGCCTTTCACTAAGTTCAGATGGGTTCATTTTGTTTCATGCCAGTTCAGTATTATTTGCACAAAAGGATAACAAATAGGGCTTTTTTTTTTTGCTTTATGTCTTAATTCAAGCTTATTAAAATATCCAGTTTGCACTTAAGACTTGGGGTGATGGTCAAGCTTTCTTCATTGTGGCCCATTTGTTTGGAATTAGGGTAGCTAATTCAGTGCCTCTCTCTTTTAAAACACACGTAGGCATGCTTGTACTACAGTCTGTATTCTGATTTTATTCTTATTCGAATTGTAATTATTTGTCTTTTCCATTTGCATTTCATTAATATTTCATTGTTTAAACTTGTAATTTGTTGCTTCCATTTTATTCATATTGTATAATATTTAAAATGAGGTAAGTGCGTACAAGCAGGTGTGAAGTTTGAATTCTGCATTGTTTGATGGCTGAAATGGTGAAATGCCCTTTTAACCACCAGTCTATGGAAATTAATTATCTTAATTTTGTGTTTATAGTTGACTGGGAAACAATTTTAGCTAGTCTGCTATCTTTTGTTTGTCCTTGGGTGTTGAGAAAATGTGCCAGGGCTGACTGGGTTGGTTCGCATTTAAACTCAGCTAGGCTAAATGAGTTGTAATATCACGTAATGTTATACCTAGCTTGGGCTAAGAAAATGCGAGACTCACAGTAATAACATCAGGCTCATTTAAATAAATGTCGGGGGGAATGTCAACAAACAATGTTAGCATGATGGCTGAACCTAATGTGACGAACGTTAGCAAAGCTAAAACTATGATTACGTTACGTGCAGTAACAAATTGCGGCTTACCGGAGAAGCTGCGGAATTCATGCCGCCGGTGTTTCAAATGTTATTTCACTCTGATCAGTCTTTCAGTAAGACCACTCTTTTACTTTCTATGTCTGAAACACTCATTAGCAACTTCGTTGTGTCTGCTGCATGCTAGCAGAAAGATTGACCTCTCCCCTGCCTTCTTCTTCTTCTTTCTTTTCAATGGCGAATTGCACCCAGGCGGAGCATTATCGCCACCAACTGGTAGTCTATGTTAAATTGACAGTATTATTTCCAAAAATTGTTTTAAGGTCAATGTGTTTGAGTTCGTTCCTCTCCCCCTGCCAAGTGGATGGATCCCACTACTTTTCTTGTTAATACCCGCACTACTCTGTCTGAATGCCCTGGCTGCTTCTGTGTCATCATGTACAGATAAATAACTACAAAGCTCTTCCTTTTTTAAGATGAAACCCTTTTACATGTTTTGGCCTCAACCCCTGGCCTCTTTGTTCTTTGTCACTGTATTATTATTGATGTAAAAAAAAAAAAAAAAAAAAAAAAAAAAAAGTTCGTTTGCTATTTAAAAGTAGGGCAAATCAATCTGGTTGCAGTTTCAACAGACCACCAATAGGGGTCACTCTCACTCCGTTCACGGTGGTGCTGTCACCGCTGTGCCTCTGCATGGCCAGTCAGCTTTATTGGCACACACTTAAATCTGAGCAACTGGAAGAAGTTTCAGAAATGCCTTAGTACTAGAATCAGTCTTGAGTCTTGACTTCAAATTTGCTCTAAAACAAAATGTGGGAATGTGGGAATCTTATAGCTAAATGATTTAAAAGTAGGCCTATTACATTTTGGAAATATCTGATGTTATCAGTATAAATATCACCATAGGAATATTATACGAATATTATAGTGATACCATAGGATACAATACCACACAAAGTACACACAGGCACATGGTAAGTCATTAAAGGAAAATTACAGGGATATATAGTAGGGCCTACCATATATCCCTGTAATTTTCCTATAGCCTACCAGGTTGGGTAGGCTATAGGGTCGACACCATTAGTGTCGACCCAGTTGACCTTGGCATGGCACAAATATTTAAAATGGACTATCTGAGCAACTGGGAAAAGCTGATAAATCCACCACTTATACCACATATTACTCAAATCAGCCCTTTAAAATGACCAATAAACAAAATGTGAGAATATTTTCTTTTGTTTAAATTAATATATAAAATAACGGACTCTCGATAAACGTGGAGGAAAAAAGTAGGAAATTTATTTTTTTAAATGGAAATTACTTATAATTACAATCAGTAATATGGTATATAATAATGTGGGTAAACTATTACCAGTGATAATAGGTGATCATCATAAGGCAAACACACACCAGTAAAAAAAATTAATAGGAATTTCAGCATTTATTTATGGTTAGGTTTAATTTGGCAAGTCTTTGCAGCTCTCCAAAAGTCCACTGTTAAATGACATTATGACCAAAGATAAATAACACAGTATGTGTTTCTGTTTGAATGGAAAGTTTTGGTACGTTCAACATAACGGGACGAGGACGAGGCCCTCCCTGCAAACCTTCACGAGAAATATGAATCATCCACAGTTACGCAGGCGCAGCAACTTGTTCCCAGAGGAAGCGGCCAGAAGCCAGCATCTTCAATCAAGCTGGAAATAACTAGAATAAGACCGGAAGTTAAGTACTTGCCTTCATAATAAAAGCATAAACGTTACTGTATGTATGACATTTAAATTCGTTGTGGCGTGTAACTTTTAGTGTTGTCTTAAGTGTTGTGTTGTGTTGTGTTGTGTTGTGTTGTGTTGTGTTGTGTTGTGTTGTGTTGTGTTGTGTTGTGCTGTGTTGTGATGTGCTGTGTTGTGATATGACATTTTGGTTGAAAACATTTTAAATCGTAGTAGTAGAAGACAAGTAGTAGTAGTAGTAGTAGTAGTAGTAGGTTAGTAGTAGTAGTAGTAGTAGTAGGCATAGTAGTATTATTCAGTCATCATCACACACCTCTTTTGGAAGAAACCAATAAATACCAGAGGGAGAAGGGGTGTTTGACTTTTTATATAGCCTAATATGATCATACATGTTATAAAAACCATAGTAATGAAATGACATGAAACTAAAATACCAAAAAAATACAGATGTCAAAAATCTGAGGGGGCAGCCAGGTACGTGCCCTCGTCAATTATGAGGAATGTTACTTAATTATTTAAAATCATAAAATTTCATAGCATGGGATTTTTATAAACAGTGGATTAGTGCGATCATATCCAGCCTTATGAATACTACTTCAGTCCTCCTCCTTACATATATAATTTGTTATTTTAACAAGCTACTTACTCGTACCAAAGAAAGTGAAAGTTATTGGGTTTTATTGTGAAAGTTATTACCGGAGGTTATTTGCTTTTATTCTAGCAGTCTTGACACAACAGATCATCGAGTAACTTGGTCCTTCATTGAGTGAGTTAGGGGGAATGGGGGTAAGTACCAGTAGACAGTCACTAGTGTAAACATTAAACTATAGTTTGTGATCATTAAGCCATATTAAGAGATTTTCACTGAACTAAAACGCGTTTTGTTTCGAGTTGCCGCTGTTGTGAATGCGGTAAAAGTTATTTTGACTGTTGACATTTTTCTTTCAAGCGGCACTGACTGCCACACATGCACGAGACTGCTCATCAGTGGATGACTTCGCTTTCTTCCTCAGCTTGTTAAACCAGGTAAGAAAAGAAAATAATGAGTGGAAATATGTTTGTCCTGGGTGGTTACGTCTTTATGACAGACTGGTACGAATAGACCGTTGATAGATAGTTAGAGCAGTTCAGTCTGATAAGCTAGCCTTGATCCTCCTGACAGTAACGTTATGTGATGATGATGCGTCAGAGAGTACAAACCTAACGGGTACAGTACAGTGGATGCTTCATGCTTGCCTTGCTTCAGCAGAGCAGAGGTTGTGTGAGTCCACGTCAAAGCGCAATGTGTCGTTTTAATCTACTGCTGGTACGTTGGATAAATTAGCGAGGAAATGCAAAGGCACTGTGCACAGTGGGGGTGTGGTCAGTCAGTCATTCATTTCATTTCATTCTGCTGCGACAACAGCATGTCCCTTTGTCTGTCCACTGTCGGGGTCAGTGTCAGTCATAATATAAAATGTATTTTTTTCTTTGGCCAGTTAAATCAAATTAAATGGTAATCGTTTTCATGTCTTAACTGTATCATGGGTGGTCTACAGTATATGTATATACATATATATATATACATATACATATACATATACACATATACATACACACACACACTCACTCACTCACTCACTCACTCTCTCACACACACACACACACACACACACACACACACACACACACACACATATTTATATATATTATATATACATATTTATTTATATATATAAGGGGCTTAGGGCAATCTCTGTTCTGTTTCAATTTTTGTCCCACTTGTGATAGGAGGCATTGTGACATCACTGATGATGTCATCAGTGATGTCATAAGAGCAAATTCATCTTATGACATCACTGAAGATGTCATGCACTGATGTAAACTTAAGGGGCGCAGCCGCACACACACACACACACCCGCCGCATGCATGTAAACTTAAGGCAATAACATTTTGTGAGCAACACACACACACACACACACACACACACACCTGTGCGAACAGCCCGAAGCAGCCGAGCTGGGTATGTGAGCTTCAGGGCCAGCTCGGCGAGCCTAGGAGTTGAGCGCAGTACAATAGAATATGAAAAGCAATTCTAAAATATGAATTACTTTTCATATTCTATTCTATATACCACCCAATTATGATAAAGTTAAGACATGAAAACTATCCTGATAACCCAGAAGAGGGGTTCACAAGGTTTTTCCTTGTCAAGTACTGTTTTGTCACAGTGACCCTCTTGACATTCTTTGTTATCTGTCTCTACTGAAGGTTTGGAGATAAAAGGGGAAGGAGTGACACTTTTAATGTTATACATCATCTGATTGTACTTCTAGTGAACCAAATAGCTGTGAAATTGAACTAATGACCAGCTGGATCCCCTCTCAAGGACCCCTGGAGGTCCCTAGACCCCAGTTTTGGAACTGTGGGCCCAGAGTTTAGACCTGTCATGTGGCTAATAGATGTCAGGCAAGGAAGTGCCTCTTCTGCTGACTAACCAATATCAGCACAGCTCCATGTGCACAGCGGGTTATTTGAGGAGGCATCTGGCACGCATTGAAACACTTTGATTTCCTTAGAGCTGACTAAATTCATTGAAAGTGCAACAACAGAACCCGACCTATTTACCTGCTGGCAGAATCCCCAAACTTGATCCATCCATCTAAGAATGCCTTTCGTCATCAAGGACTCAGAAGATGGCGAAAGCTGAAATGTTTGATTTGGTGAACCTGAGCTTGTGTGATCATCGAAAACCTCTTCAGCTTTCGGTTGAGTATAATCCCGTGTGTGCTGTATGAATGAATGAACACATGAGCTAAGCGTGTCTCGTCTTTGTGATCACAATCTCAGCTTTGGTTTGTTTTCCATTGCTTCACCGGAGAAAATCAAACAGGCCTTTTGTAAACGGACGTGTGACAACGGGGTGTTTTAGTCAAAGGAAAAACGGAAAAAGTCAACAGACTGACATTTGAGCAGGATAACTCCACATTCCTGCTGCAAATTGCTTGGTCATGCAGAGGACGAGGAAGGAAAAGGGGACGATAATGAGCTTTCTTATCATGGCCTCTTGCCACTGCATGTTTATTTGATCATTGTTTCCCTCTACACATGAATAGACTCAATATCCCACACATCAACATGTCAACGACGCCATGTTTGTTTACATTGCATAAGCTAAAAAGATCAATGTTAGCCTAAAGACTAATATGTTAGATAGGCCTTTTCTGCCTCAGTCAGTGTGATTCTGCACTCAGTCTCAAAGTCAGTATTGCTTGGCTGTTGCTCCATTCTGGTAATGCATAGCATACTAAGTTGTGTTTAATTGTAAAGCGGTAGCACTTTGGCAGAACACCTCGGAGCGCACACAGTTTGGGCTACAATGAAACCCCAGTAAGCTGTCTGCAGTCTCTTTGGAGCATCTACCGTAATTAGATGCTGAGCCGTAGGGCTGCCTGCCCTCCCTTCCTCCTCAGTCTTGTCAAAAGCCTTCTTATGGAGGTCTCGAGTTTTAATTCTCAGGCATTTTACTCACTCTGACTTCAGCAGCATTGATCTTACCTTAAATGAAGTGTAGTACCATACCGTAAGCACATTACGTTATTTCCCAAGAAATGGATAAATGGCGTATTTGTGTTTGAGCCTAGTACGAGACTTAAGGCCTTTGTTTGGGTTGTGGGAGTCTCCAGTGTAATTGGGATACTTTATTCCCACCCAGACTAAAGTCTCATGAGGGTTATTACAAGTGCACTGGGTCACAGCTTCACATGCTCATGTTTTGTGAGAACATGTCTTTACCTTTTGTGTAGCTGCTGTAACCTGAGCAGGCCTGGGTGCAGCGTTGACCCAAAACGACACACCCTAACACCACTGGAGCTCTGCTGGAGAAGGACCAGAAGACCACACATTGTTGGCTATAAAATAGCCTTATTGTCCAGCAGTGGATGCTAAAAGACTATATTAAATCCCCCATATACTGTTACTACTGCAGTAATGACGGAGGTGTGTGAAGCAGATATAGTAGGCCTTGGATCATGTATACAGCAACCTGAAGGTGAATTGACAATACGCCTACCTACACCCCAACCCCACAATAAGTGACCATGTGTTCTCTCATTATTAGGCTATATGTGCCTCAAAATCTTGCTAAGGCGTGTTTTTTCCACTGCGGGTCTAAAATGACACATTTGCCAAATCGCCATGCGTGATGATCTGGATGAAAAGTTATAATTCCTCACTTTTTGAGGCCTTTACCAATATGGTGTGGCCTTCATGGTTCATGTGGCCTTCATGGTTCATGCAAATCCACAGGAATCAAAGTGTTAAGTAAGAATACAGTCTCAGTGGCAGACCAGTGTTTTCATATCTATGACGTAATCTGTTGTAGAAATTCAAATGATGACCAAAAGTCCCCAGGCTTCCTTTTTTGAAGTAGTTGAACTACAGTAGACCCCTTTTTAAAGGGATTTCTTAAAAAAATACTGAAACCGATTCATTGACGATCAAAATAGTTGCAGATTAATTGAATAATTGACGACTAATTGATTCATCATTGCAGGCTTGCAGCTCTAGTGTAGCTGGCTCACAGCAAACGCTCCATACACTCTTGCCACCGTTTTGCCTTGGAGGTATAAAAGTACTGGAGGGCCAGAGTGGTGATTGCATTTGCCTTTTTGGAAGGAGAGGACAATGGGCGGGCATTGTGTCAGCTGCCAGGGCTGGATGCTCCTCACTCAGTTGCCCTATATATCCCTCTGCAGCCCACTGACAGGTGCTGTCTTAGTGTGCTAACTGAAGCCTCTGAGGGTACAGAGAAACAGATAGCATCAGGAGCAGCTGTTGGCTCTGTGAGAGACTGGAAGTGTTCCAGTAACTATGTGCACATAACTTAGCATAGTCGTGCTGAAGTCCTGGGTCCTGCGACCCTCACCACCCCCCCCCCCCCCCCCCCCCATCTCCCCCCCCCAGCCCCTCAGCGAAGTTAGCGTGGCCACTGGGCTGTGAAGAGCCTATTAGGGAGGTAGAGACGTCTGCATGCTGAAAGGCTCAGGACGTGGCCCGGGTGAGCTTCTAAACTACAGAGCTATTTCAGGCTAAAAGACTTGTCAACAGAGGCAGAGCTATCAACATACACCACAGCCCAGATCCCCACAGAGATCCACAAACCAGGGCAGCTGTCATAGGCGGACTGCTACACAGGGGTCAGACGTTTCATTCCCAGCCTGCAGAGGAGGAGACCCGGGTGGGTGGGTGAGAGCACCGGTCAGGGTTCTGGTGAGTTTTTCTGTCAAATCTTCTTCTTAGGCAGATGTGGAAGCGTTACATGATGGTACCCAGTTGCCACATGGTTGTGGTCACCTGTTGACACGATGCACCGCCCGGCTCTTTGAAAGCAGGCGCTTTGTCCTCGGCTGCACCGCTCCATTCTGCTTCCCTCGCGTCCGGAGAAAACGCTCTGGTCCACTTGTTTTTTTGAAGGGAGAGAAAAATAACAGG
This sequence comes from Poromitra crassiceps, assembly GCF_964638095.1. NCBI lineage: Eukaryota > Metazoa > Chordata > Actinopteri > Beryciformes > Melamphaidae > Poromitra > Poromitra crassiceps. The sequence goes on along the minus strand of NC_139624.1, from coordinate 100,305,548 downwards.
AAGCTGGAGAGAGAGAGAATTTCCGAGTGGTGTTAACACTTTAGATAAACGCTAGTTTTCTGGAGGTGGGGTGGTATTCTTATGTGTAAAAGGTGAGGTGTTATTCTTTGTGTATAAAATCTTTACTTTGGTCACTCTTAAATGTTATTTTGGTGTTTTCATTCCTCCTTTCAGTGGGAAGGGGGGGGGGGGGGGGTCTGTGTTTTGAACAAATGGAGTGTAGGATGCTTTTTTTACCACAAATTAGCCATGAACTGTAAGCTCAAACTTTTCAACTCTGTTTCTAACTTCATTCGAAACGGCAAAAAATGGGAAGAATGACGCCCATGTTTCCATTTAGTGCAGGTTAAGCGACATGAAATATACATACTGTCTGACTGTTGGTCATAGTTATAAATGTTGTCAATCGTCCTCGGCCACATTCAGTCACAGTCACACCTCTTTTTATAGTCGACCATCCCATGTTGTGTCAGTGGATAATGCTATTATCAGAACACTAAAGCCCCGTTCTTTGAAGTGAACTTCCATTTTAGCTGCTTGTGGTTTTGCCTGCGTTTCTTTCCCCCCGCAAGGCTGGCATGTGACTTCACAGTGAACACACGTACATGTATCCCACAGGGACAAACAGTTCTATCTCACACACACACGTAAACACACAGGCGTCACACACACACGTAAACACACAGGCGTCACACGCACGGCCTTGTCACTCCTGGCGTGGGGGTATTTCTTCAGCCCTAAAGACTCCTATAAGCTCATGTGGAATGCTCGATTATTTGACCGGCTGGTAAGCAACGTGTTTAGATCACAGGACTGTTCTTTGTTTGGTGCAAAACACAATTAATCCAGTGGCTTTTATGACTTTGGTGGATTATTTGTGTAATAATGTTGATTTATCCATAACTGATTTTATGTCTCATAGCCAGAAACCCAGCATGTTATCCTGTGTTGAAAAGAAGAGGTTACCCATCTTAAAGAACTATATATCTCACACCTATAGAATGCCCGATATCTCTAGTCGTGTTAGTATATATACTGTGTGTGTGTGTGTGTGTGTGTGTGTGTGTGTGTGTGTGTGTGTGTGTGTGTGTGTGTGTGTGTGTGTGTGTGTGTGTGTGTGTGTGTGTGTGTGTACACACACACACACACACACACACACTGGTATATATTCACTTCGACTAGACCCAATGGATAATACAGGAAGATGGTGGGGTGGGAGGCAACATGGCCCCAAGAAAGAGGAATGAACATGTAAGTATTTAGATTTGATTGTCATTGCCAGAAATAAATCAAATTAACCAACATGTATTTTGGTTGGCTGCTCATTTGATGCACACACATATTAGGAATGCACATGTGACTGTGCACCTTGCAAATGAGTAAATGTCCTGTGCACATTTGTACATGTGCACACATGAATCATCATTTTCAGTGACTCCATCCTTGCGACCGGACGAGGAAGGATTTAAACCCTTTTAGTTGTTTGAGTAGGCTAGATCTTTTGATTTATGGGAGCTCTAGTTTGGGCCAAAGTACAAAACCGGGTCAGGTCAGTGTTTTGTGTATTTTTGTTGTGGTTTTTAAAACACAAATATAGCCTGGTTCTTATGTTGATTGGATGGCTCGCTGTTTATTTCGAATGTAAACGGAAGAAGGTATCAGGAAACTGCTTATTTGAAGAGATTGATAGTGGCTTTATTACACAAGGTCAGGTCAGGCCAAGCCTTTTTAACTGATGTAAGTCACTCTGCGTTTCATAAGAAATACACTTACATCATTGCCCAATGGAATGACTCATCCCCACATCCTGTAGCCTTAACTTTTCAGAACAACATATAGACGGTTTTAACTTGACAACAAAAACATTCTAAATTGAACCCCCGCTCACTTCCTGTTGCAGTGTTTGCTATGGACATAAAAGAAAAAAAACATTCAAGTGCAGGACTGACCATTCTGTGAAAACCGTCTATACAGCTGAGCGGCGAAAACAAAAGTAACGATGTCGAGTGAATATTTCTGCAGTTTGCCGAATGCTGAGAAAAAGGAAGTGCTGTGGGGTTGCGCTCTGGTGAAACCCGTCTATACCATTCAGATCTTTGAATGTTGTGGTAAACCAGGCATTTGTGGCCATCTCTTTCAAGTTCCCATAGACTATTTACCTTCAAACCTATTTTAACAGCTGGTCACCTATTGTCTATAGTGTCACAGCACAGGTTTATGTCATTGTAGATTGAGAAATTGACAGTGATTTCCACAACATAGCATGTACCGGTAATCCTCATTTCATTAAATACAGATATTGATCATTTAGGGTTGAATTTATTTTTGTTTTATGCTGAGGTCATCATTAATTCATTGCGCTATCAAGGCACCGGGATTGAATTCCATATGATTTGAAGTAGGGTTGGGCAGTATATTGATATATCGATATTGTGATATGAGACTAGATATTGTCATTGTGATGGCATAAGTGTTGTCTTGTCCTGCTTTTAAAGGCTGTATTACAGTGAACTGATGCCATTTTGTGAACTTACCAGACTTCTAGCTGTTCTATTATTTGCCTTTACCCACTTAGACATTGTATACTGTCCACATTAGCGATGATTATTTATCATAAATCTCATTCAATATTTAGTGAAAGCGCCAATAGTCAGTGAAGGAAACCCTGTCTTTGCATTTTATTTTGTTTTGCACAGTAAGTGCTTGTGACAATGCACGTGGCTTTGACTTACATTTAGCCCACTTCATAGAAAATACAGAGATATATATCGTGGATCGCCATTCACCTTAAAAATATGAATATGATATGACTTTTGGTCCATATCGCGGGCCAGCCCTGATTTTAATTAAGTCTGTTGTGTGCGCATGCATGCGTGAGGGACAGAGATAGACTGTGTGTGTGTGTGTGTGTGTGTGTGTGTGTGTGTGTGTGTGTGTGTGTGTGTGTGTGTGTGTGTGTGCGTGCGCGTGCGTGCGTGCAGCAGTCTCTGACTCAGCTGAGTGGGCACTGGAGTCACATGGCTACTTGTCAGCAGGCTAGAGGAGGAAACCTAACCCAGAGGAGGAAGGCTGCCGTTATCAGTCCGTGCACAGAGTCTGAGAGAGCGCTTGGGCTCGACAAGAGGCTGAACAGCAACAGGATTGGCCGAGGCGCACACTCTACACCTCTAACTCTCCTTTCTTTTGTCTCTCTGCCTCCCTCCCTCTCTCTCTCTCTCTCTCTCTCTCTGTTTGTTTCTGTCCTGCACTCTGACCAGCTCCCGCTCTCTCTTTACAGCAGGGTTCACAATTGCACTACCAATGTCAGCGGTGGCTTCTCTGCAGTAAGCACACAAAGGTACAGTAAAGGTCATGCATCTCTTTAAACACTATTTGTTTCATTGGACCTCTTATCTCTCAGCATTTAGTTGTCAGAAATGTGAGTTTTCTACTAACATTAGTTTTTTTTTTTTTTTTTTTAATTCATTATCTATGTCCAATTTGGTCATCAGACTTGTTGCACAGTACATGTGAAACTGTCAGGTTAAATCTTATCAAGCCCAAGAGGATGTTTGTGTGTTTTTTTGTTGCACTATTGTAATGTCCAGTTGACTTCAGAAGAGAGGCATGCACGAACGATTTATTGTTATTACGATGATTTCTTACCCTTTTACTATGAATGATAGCTTGACCAATTCACACAGGTTTACACACTAGAAAAATGGAAACACAACTATTACATTACTTGTTTCGCCCACTTGAATTTTGTGGTCAGCCATGCTTCCCGTCTGCCATATAAATCCCAAATGTAGAGCTTTTATGGCCATGTTTGTGGGTTGTGATGGTTTACTAAATGCTGTGATCAATTCAAGATGAACCATTTAGCTCCATCACAAAACACTTCTTGTTTTTGATGTCTTTTACTTAAACCAACATAAGATGACAGAGGACAGACCTAAAAAAAACAAGTGTAACAAGTATTTAACCCATTGATACCTGATGCAGCATTTGTGTGCACACAAATGAGGGATACATTACACACACAAATGCTGCATCAGGTATCAATGGGTTAAGTGGTTAAATACTTGTTACACTTGTTTGTTTTAGGTCTGTCCTCTGTCATCTTATGTTGGTCATGTCTTTCTTCATTAGAATCTTCATTTTATTACACTGATGATAATGGTGTCTATTCTGCGTATTTATAACAAGAGTACAGAATGTTACATCATGTTATTTGTGTTTAGATAAAATGACACAAATTATCTCAATTTGGGATACAGGCACTTGGGCCGAGGTGCTATCATGACTACACAATCAAAGAAATAGTTTGTGAAAATGCATTGTCTGCCAAACAACAAATGTTTACAGTAAAGATGAATCACACACGATGTCCTTTTTTGTGAACTCAGTTCTCTAATGAAGTCTTAAATCAGTCCTTTCCTCTCTTTCATTGTCCTGCCTTTATAAGTACAGGCCTGTGTGTCGGGCTGAGGTTTTGACATTACGATCAAGCCTCTATTTCTGGATCGGCATTTTCATTGGCACTTTTGTATTTTATTGAACTGTTCTTAAATTATGCCTTTTGATACAATTTGTAGATCAGCATGTAATCTGTGGTCTCCACTCGCATGCTAAACTGCCGGTCGTCTTGCTGGATCACTGGGTTAAGACACATTTGGGCTCGTGTCGTGAGTCTGGCTCTTAACCTCTGTCCCATATAATCCTGTCTCTCTCTCTGTCTGTCTTTTCCCTTCCTTTTCATTAGAGCACCATGGAATACCTTTGTTTTTTGTTTTTGTTTTTTTTTGTAAGAAAAAAATTGGGCTTGGCCTAGGTAAAAAAAATGTCTTTAACCTCACAGGTCTACATGCAGGGATGCAAACTTAGTCACTTTTAGGTCACAGTCACCTTTTTCATCGCAAAATAGGAGTCTTTCTGAGTGGTTTTATGTCTGCCCTGGTATCTGTCACCTTTGTCACTCTCCATGACTTTGCATCCCTGTCCATTGGATTACGGTCAACGGTTTTGCAAAAGAAGTTCAAGGACACTATCAATCTTTTTGACATACTATGGCATTCTAGCCTTATTAGAAGTGAATATCTCTGATCATTGTTTGGCATATTTGACTAATTTTGAGAAAGTAGGTGGCCATTTTGTGCTGACTCATCACTGCTACAGGCTTCCAGTGTATCTGAAAATGTACCCAAAAACTTTGCGATGAAAATGTCAAGTCAATTTCACAAGTGTTAATCTCCGCCCTCTCCCCCCCCAAAAAGAGTGACTCCAATGTGCCTTATCATCTAAATGTGAGGGGGAAGAGACTGAGAACAGTTACAAGTTACAAGTCAGCATCAAAGCTGGAAATTCTGTCCGTTTTCAAAGTATCCAACTTGTTTTTTTGGGATACATTTGTAATCTGTAGGAGTGATGAGTCAGCCCAGAAATGGCTATCACACATCTTGATGTCAAACCATGGCCTGAGTTACGATATGGCACAAATGTCAAAATAATGGGTGTCCTCCTCCAAAACCTTCAGACTAGACTGGTTTAGCGACTCACAATAAGATTACCCAAGAGATAACAGAAAGGGAATTGTACTTTGCCAGTTCCTCAGATCTCGGCAATCTCCCTGGAGAGACTATAATATCCAGGTTACACACTGTAAGCAGCATCTAATTCATTTTGGGCTGAGTTATTTGGCTTATAAACAGAGGACCTTGTGCGCAGACTCTCTTAAAGGAACACTCCGCCCATTTTCAACCAGCTTTGTATCATTAGAACATCAGTAGTATATCAGAAAACTGTAAACGGTTTTGAAGTCTGTCATTTAATTTGACAGTTATTGAGTGTTAAAGTGTGGACCAGTGACATCACTGGTCCACACTAACTCAAATTAATAACTCATTAACTCAAATCAACTCTCAATAACTGTCAAACTATTCATCATTCATCTAGTTTGACAGTTATTGAGAGTTGATTTGAGTTAATGAGTTATTAATTTGAGTTAGTGTGGACCAGTGATGTCACTGGTCCACACTTTAACACTCAATAACTGTCAAATTAAATGACACACTTCAAAACCGTTTACAGTTCTCTGATATACTACTGATGTTCTAATGATACAAAGCTGGTTGAAAATGGGCACAGTGTTCCTTTAATATTGTTATGAGAGCGTATATAAACTTTATACGCTATACTATAAAGTCTGGCCAAAGAAACTGTTTATTTACTGTTGCTTTAGTGTTTATTTGTTATTTATCAAGTCAACTATTTAATTATTTAATCAAATTTGTGAATGGCAAATTTGAGCCATGTACACTCTTATCTGTATACTATGCTGTGTATATCTTTTTATAAAAAGGCAGTGTAGTCTGAGTTGATCTCATTGGTGGGAAAAGCTCATACTGTAGATAAGTGCGCAATTTGATCCACAGCAGGTTCTTCCCTCACATCACATGATTCATTGTATGCCATGCACTTGGTGTCCTCTGCGTTGTCACGAGGGACAGATCAATGGTGACGGCTCCTAATGATGCGATAGGCTGAATAACCCTATAGTTCCTGGTCTTGACATTTTGTATTGACGTATACAATAGAGATAATGGCATATTGTGCATGGCATTATGGACACTGCTGCTCTTCTTCCTGAATCTGTAGCACTCTGTCACGGCCAGTTACCTCCTTCCTGTTTTCATACCAACTTCCTCCCATAAGAATAGTTTTCCCAATCCCTGGGTGCACACATTTGAGGCTGTGACTAAAAGTCCTGTGGAGAAGGTGAAGTTTAGAAATGAAGTGATTACCCCAGGTCTCTCTCACTTTAGTCTCAAGGAACCCGGCTATATTGATTGTACAGATTGTACTGTACTGTCTCTTCATGGGGACACTGGAAAGACAATATGCGTCTTCCAGGGGAAGTGCAGAGCATCTAGTGCCCGCATCTTCCTGCATTGTCAGCATTCAGCCTTTTCCTTTTGGTCATGTAAAATATTACATAAGCAACAACTAGTTCTCCTCTTAAAAAATAAGATCTCAGAGAGACTGATTGTACATGAGTGGTGACAGAAAATACACTTGTTAAATCTACTCACTCCCTCAAATCGTTGCAATTTATATTACTCCTGTTCCAAATGGTTTTGTTCTGATCATTATTGTTATCCTAACAGTATTATTACAGAAATGCCCTGAGGTGCACACGCTGGTTCCCATGGCTCTGTGCTCAGGACCCCAGTGATCTGTAACTTTATCCCCATGCAGCCAGCCCTCCCTCTTCCACAGTGCTGGGGTCTAGGTTTACTGAGAAAGTCATCTTCAAACACACCCAAGCTAGCTACATGGCTCTATAGACTGTTATCAAGCTAGCTACATGGCTCTATAGACTGTGTTATCAAGCTAGCTACAGGGCTCTATAGACTGTCATCAAGCTAGCTACAGGGCTCTATAGACTGTTATCAAGCTAACTGCAGGGCTCTATAGACTGTGTGTTAGCTACAGGGCTCTATAGACTGTTATCAAGCTAACTGCAGGGCTCTATAGACTGTGTGTTAGCTACAGGGCTCTATAGACTGTTATCAAGCTAACTGCAGGGCTCTATAGACTGTGTGTTAGCTACAGGGCTCTATAGACTGTTATCAAGCTAACTGCAGGGCTCTATAGACTGTGTGTTAGCTACAGGGCTCTATAGACTGTTATCAAGCTAACTGCAGGGCTCTATAGACTGTGTGTTAGCTACAGGGCTCTATAGACTGTTATCAAGCTAACTGCAGGGCTCTATAGACTGTGTGTTAGCTACAGGGCTCTATAGACTGTTATCAAGCTAACTGCAGGGCTCTATAGACTGTGTGTTAGCTACAGGGCTCTATAGACTGTTATCAAGCTAACTGCAGGGCTCTATAGACTGTGTGTTAGCTACAGGGCTCTATAGACTGTTATCAAGCTAACTGCAGGGCTCTATAGACTGTGTGTTAGCTACAGGGCTCTATAGACTGTTATCAAGCTAGCTACAGGGCTCTATAGACTGTCATCAAGCTAGCTACAGGGCTCTATAGACTGTTATCAAGCTAACTGCAGGGCTCTATAGACTGTGTGTTAGCTACAGGGCTCTATAGACTGTTATCAAGCTAGCTACAGGGCTCTATAGACTGTGTTATCAAGCTAGCTACAGGACTCTATAGACTGTGTTATCAAGCTAGCTACAGGACTCTATAGACCACACATGGGCAACATACGGCCCGCGGGCCGGGGGCCCCCTGTGTGGCCCGTGATGGAATTGCAAAAAAAAAAAAAAAAAAAAGTTTTACAGTGCACTTGAACGCAATATGCAATATACCCGCTGAATAAGTGTCCAAATGTTCATGTCATTCTGGGCAATACTCTTCTGTTATAGCATTTCAGTCTGGAATATGGAATATCTTTCAATAATATTTATGACTAAAAGGCTAAAAGTAATCTCATGTGTAAGAAATGACTGTTCTACATTGAAGTAGAAATTTAAATAATTAACTTTTTTGTTTTGGATTTATTTATCTTCAAGAGTGCATTTTTGTTCGTGTGTGACCCTCAACACAGGCTTTGAGAATCCCGGTCCACTTACTGATACTTATGATTAAATTAACCCACTCATATTCTGCTTTATTTCAAGAAAAACATTTTGGCTAGTGGAAATTCTAATTGGCTGGTAACTTTAAAATCTAGCAGCCATATTGGCAGGTGGTGAAAAAAGTTAATTTCAAGCCCTGCAGGGAGAGCAGGGGGTGACATAGGAGTGAGTGAGGAAAAGGATGAAATATTGGTGGTTAAGACTGAATAATGACATCACAATTGTTAATTTAAAATGAGTTATTCCTCTAAACCTGGCTTCAAATGCCCCAAATTTTTAGCGCTGGCGCCGTTCAGCCCCCAAAACCTGGTAGCGAGGACATTTTTTTGCGGCCCTCTCTATCATCAAAGTTGCCCATCCATGGGTTACGGCATGACAATATTTGTTCGGCCCCCGGCAACAATCTGGGTTTCTCATGTGGCCCCCCATGAAAAATAGTTGCCCACCCCTGCTATAGACTGTGTTATCAAGCTAGCTACAGGGTTGCTGGTGCCTTCTTCTTGTTGTAGACTCTTATATTGTCAATATATAAGATACTACCAATAAGGGGTCCCATTACCTGGATGACAAAAAAGTATCTAATGTACTCCAGGCCACTTTAAATAGTTCCTTTGTCAAATGAATAACCTCTCAATGTATCTCAAGTTGTCCCTTTTCAAGTTTCAAAGATAACATAACTTAAAAATATAACGTGTTGACTGCTACACTGTTCTGTTTGTTATATCTGTTTATACACTGTTCGGTTTGACTGCTACACTGTTCTGTTTATTATATCTGTTTATACACTGTTCTGTTTGTTGCTTGCTGTTGTCTACAAGGTACAGAAGAATAGAAATCAGGCCCCTTTTACAGAGAAATCTGCTTTCCTGCACCTCTGTCCTGCTACATCTCTCTGTGTGCTGTCTGTCTCACCTGTATCTTTCCTGTCCCTCTGTCCTGCTACATCTCTCTGTGCTGTCTGTCTCACCTGTATCTTTCCTGTCCCTCTGTCCTGCTACATCTCTCTGTGCTGTCTGTCTCACCTGTATCTTTCCTGTCCCTCTGTCCTGCTACATCTCTGTGTGCTGTCTGTCTCACCTGTATCTTTCCTGTCCCTCTGTCCTGCTACATCTCTCTGTGCTGTCTGTCTCACCTGTATCTTTCCTGTCCCTCTGTCCTGCTACATCTCTGTGTGCTGTCTGTCTCACCTGTATCTTTCCTGTCCCTCTGTCCTGCTACATCTCTCTGTGCTGTCTGTCTCACCTGTATCTTTCCTGTCCCTCTGTCCTGCTACATCTCTGTGTGCTGTCTGTCTCACCTGTATCTTTCCTGTCCCTCTGTCCTGCTACATCTCTCTGTGTGCTGTCTGTCTCACCTGTATCTTTCCTGTCCTTCTGTCCTGCTACATCTCTCTGTGCTGTCTGTCTCACCTGTATCTTTCCTGCACCTCTGTCCTGCTACATCTCTCTGTGCTGTCTGTCTCACCTGTATCTTTCCTGTCCCTCTGTCCTGCTACATCTCTCTGTGCTGTCTGTCTCACCTGTATCTTTCCTGTCCCTCTGTCCTGCTACATCTCTCTGTGCTGTCTGTCTCACCTGTATCTTTCCTGTCCCTCTGTCCTGCTACATCTCTCTGTGCTGTCTGTCTCACCTGTATCTTTCCTGCACCTCTGTCCTGCTACATCTCTCTGTGTGCTGTCTGTCTCACCTGTATCTTTCCTGTCCTTCTGTCCTGCTACATCTCTCTCTGTGCTGTCTGTCTCACCTGTATCTTTCCTGTCCCTCTGTCCTGCTACATCTCTCTGTGTGCTGTCTGTCTCACCTGTATCTTCCCTGTCCCTCTGTCCTGCTACATCTCTCTGTGCTGTCTGTCTCACCTGTATCTTTCCTGTCCCTCTGTCCTGCTACATCTCTGTGCTGTCTGTCTCACCTGTATCTTTCCTGTCCCTCTGTCCTGCTACATCTCTCTGTGTGCTGTCTGTCTCACCTTTATCTTCCCTGTCCCTCTGTCATGCTACATCTCTCTGTGTGCTGTCTGTCTCACCTTTATCTTTCCTGTCCCTCTGTCCTGCTACATCTCTGTGTGCTGTCTGTCTCACCTGTATCTTTCCTGTCCCTCTGTCCTGCTACATCTCTCTGTGCTGTCTGTCTCACCTGTATCTTTCCTGTCCCTCTGTCCTGCTACATCTCTCTGTGTGCTGTCTGTCTCACCTGTATCTTTCCTGTCCCTCTGTCCTGCTACATCTCTCTGTGCTGTCTGTCTCACCTGTATCTTTCCTGTCCCTCTGTCCTGCTACATCTCTCTGTGCTGTCTGTCTCACCTGTATCTTTCCTGTCCCTCTGTCCTGCTACATCTCTGTGTGCTGTCTGTCTCACCTGTATCTTTCCTGTCCCTCTGTCCTGCTACATCTCTGTGTGCTGTCTGTCTCACCTGTATCTTTCCTGTCCCTCTGTCCTGCTACATCTCTCTGTGTGCTGTCTGTCTCACCTGTATCTTTCCTGCACCTCTGTCCTGCTACATCTCTCTGTGCTGTCTGTCTCACCTGTATCTTTCCTGTCCCTCTGTCCTGCTACATCTCTCTGTGTGCTGTCTGTCTCACCTGTATCTTTCCTGTCCCTCTGTCCTGCTACATCTCTCTGTGCTGTCTGTCTCACCTGTATCTTTCCTGTCCCTCTGTCCTGCTACATCTCTGTGTGCTGTCTGTCTCACCTGTATCTTTCCTGTCCCTCTGTCCTGCTACATCTCTGTGCTGTCTGTCTCACCTGTATCTTTCCTGTCCCTCTGTCCTGCTACATCTCTCTGTGTGCTGTCTGTCTCACCTTTATCTTCCCTGTCCCTCTGTCCTGCTACATCTCTCTGTGTGCTGTCTGTCTCACCTGTATCTTTCCTGTCCCTCTGTCCTGCTACATCTCTCTGTGCTGTCTGTCTCACCTGTATCTTTCCTGCACCTCTGTCCTGCTACATCTCTCTGTGCTGTCTGTCTCACCTGTATCTTTCCTGCACCTCTGTCCTGCTACATCTCTCTGTGCTGTCTGTCTCACCTTTATCTTTCCTGTCCCTCTGTCCTGCTACATCTCTGTGCTGTCTGTCTCACCTGTATCTTTCCTGTCCCTCTGTCCTGCTACATCTCTGTGCTGTCTGTCTCACCTGTATCTTTCCTGTCCCTCTGTCCTGCTACATCTCTCTGTGCTGTCTGTCTCACCTTTATCTTTCCTGTCCCTCTGTCCTGCTACATCTCTGTGTGCTGTCTGTCTCACCTGTATCTTTCCTGTCCCTCTGTCCTGCTACATCTCTCTGTGCTGTCTGTCTCACCTGTATCTTTCCTGTCCCTCTGTCCTGCTACATCTCTCTGTGCTGTCTGTCTCACCTGTATCTTTCCTGTCCCTCTGTCCTGCTACATCTCTGTGTGTGCTGTCTGTCTCACCTGTATCTTTCCTGTCCCTCTGTCCTGCTACATCTCTCTGTGCTGTCTGTCTCACCTGTATCTTTCCTGTCCCTCTGTCCTGCTACATCTCTCTCTGTGCTGTCTGTCTCACCTGTATCTTTCCTGTCCCTCTGTCCTGCTACATCTCTGTGTGCTGTCTGTCTCACCTGTATCTTTCCTGTCCCTCTGTCCTGCTACATCTCTCTGTGTGCTGTCTGTCTCACCTGTATCTTTCCTGTCCCTCTGTCCTGCTACATCTCTGTGTGCTGTCTGTCTCACCTGTATCTTTCCTGCACCTCTGTCCTGCTACATCTCTCTGTGCTGTCTGTCTCACCTGTATCTTTCCTGTCCCTCTGTCCTGCTACATCTCTCTGTGCTGTCTGTCTCACCTGTATCTTTCCTGTCCCTCTGTCCTGCTACATCTCTCTGTGTGCTGTCTGTCTCACCTGTATCTTTCCTGCACCTCTGTCCTGCTACATCTCTCTGTGCTGTCTGTCTCACCTGTATCTTTCCTGTCCCTCTGTCCTGCTACATCTCTCTGTGTGCTGTCTGTCTCACCTGTATCTTTCCTGTCCCTCTGTCCTGCTACATCTCTGTGTGCTGTCTGTCTCACCTGTATCTTTCCTGCACCTCTGTCCTGCTACATCTCTCTGTGCTGTCTGTCTCACCTGTATCTTTCCTGTCCCTCTGTCCTGCTACATCTCTCTGTGCTGTCTGTCTCACCTGTATCTTTCCTGTCCCTCTGTCCTGCTACATCTCTCTGTGTGTGCTGTCTGTCTCACCTGTATCTTTCCTGCACCTCTGTCCTGCTACATCTCTCTGTGCTGTCTGTCTCACCTGTATCTTTCCTGTCCCTCTGTCCTGCTACATCTCTCTGTGTGCTGTCTGTCTCACCTGTATCTTTCCTGTCCCTCTGTCCTGCTACATCTCTCTGTGCTGTCTGTCTCACCTGTATCTTTCCTGCACCTCTGTCCTGCTACATCTCTCTGTGTGCTGTCTGTCTCACCTGTATCTTTCCTGTCCCTCTGTCCTGCTACATCTCTCTGTGTGCTGTCTGTCTCACCTGTATCTTTCCTGTCCCTCTGTCCTGCTACATCTCTGTGTGTGCTGTCTGTCTCACCTGTATCTTTCCTGTCCCTCTGTCCTGCTACATCTCTCTGTGCTGTCTGTCTCACCTGTATCTTTCCTGCTCCTCTGTCCTGCTACATCTCTGTGCTGTCTGTCTCACCTGTATCTTTCCTGTCCCTCTGTCCTGCTACATCTCTCTGTGTGCTGTCTGTCTCACCTGTATCTTCCCTGTCCCTCTGTCCTGCTACATCTCTCTGTGCTGTCTGTCTCACCTGTATCTTTCCTGTCCCTCTGTCCTGCTACATCTCTGTGCTGTCTGTCTCACCTGTATCTTTCCTGTCCCTCTGTCCTGCTACATCTCTCTGTGTGCTGTCTGTCTCACCTTTATCTTCCCTGTCCCTCTGTCATGCTACATCTCTCTGTGTGCTGTCTGTCTCACCTTTATCTTTCCTGTCCCTCTGTCCTGCTACATCTCTGTGTGCTGTCTGTCTCACCTGTATCTTTCCTGTCCCTCTGTCCTGCTACATCTCTCTGTGCTGTCTGTCTCACCTGTATCTTTCCTGTCCCTCTGTCCTGCTACATCTCTCTGTGTGCTGTCTGTCTCACCTGTATCTTTCCTGTCCCTCTGTCCTGCTACATCTCTCTGTGCTGTCTGTCTCACCTGTATCTTTCCTGTCCCTCTGTCCTGCTACATCTCTCTGTGCTGTCTGTCTCACCTGTATCTTTCCTGTCCCTCTGTCCTGCTACATCTCTGTGTGCTGTCTGTCTCACCTGTATCTTTCCTGTCCCTCTGTCCTGCTACATCTCTGTGTGCTGTCTGTCTCACCTGTATCTTTCCTGTCCCTCTGTCCTGCTACATCTCTCTGTGTGCTGTCTGTCTCACCTGTATCTTTCCTGCACCTCTGTCCTGCTACATCTCTCTGTGCTGTCTGTCTCACCTGTATCTTTCCTGTCCCTCTGTCCTGCTACATCTCTCTGTGTGCTGTCTGTCTCACCTGTATCTTTCCTGTCCCTCTGTCCTGCTACATCTCTCTGTGCTGTCTGTCTCACCTGTATCTTTCCTGTCCCTCTGTCCTGCTACATCTCTGTGTGCTGTCTGTCTCACCTGTATCTTTCCTGTCCCTCTGTCCTGCTACATCTCTGTGCTGTCTGTCTCACCTGTATCTTTCCTGTCCCTCTGTCCTGCTACATCTCTCTGTGTGCTGTCTGTCTCACCTTTATCTTCCCTGTCCCTCTGTCCTGCTACATCTCTCTGTGTGCTGTCTGTCTCACCTGTATCTTTCCTGTCCCTCTGTCCTGCTACATCTCTCTGTGCTGTCTGTCTCACCTGTATCTTTCCTGCACCTCTGTCCTGCTACATCTCTCTGTGCTGTCTGTCTCACCTGTATCTTTCCTGCACCTCTGTCCTGCTACATCTCTCTGTGCTGTCTGTCTCACCTTTATCTTTCCTGTCCCTCTGTCCTGCTACATCTCTGTGCTGTCTGTCTCACCTGTATCTTTCCTGTCCCTCTGTCCTGCTACATCTCTGTGCTGTCTGTCTCACCTGTATCTTTCCTGTCCCTCTGTCCTGCTACATCTCTCTGTGCTGTCTGTCTCACCTTTATCTTTCCTGTCCCTCTGTCCTGCTACATCTCTGTGTGCTGTCTGTCTCACCTGTATCTTTCCTGTCCCTCTGTCCTGCTACATCTCTCTGTGCTGTCTGTCTCACCTGTATCTTTCCTGTCCCTCTGTCCTGCTACATCTCTCTGTGCTGTCTGTCTCACCTGTATCTTTCCTGTCCCTCTGTCCTGCTACATCTCTGTGTGTGCTGTCTGTCTCACCTGTATCTTTCCTGTCCCTCTGTCCTGCTACATCTCTCTGTGCTGTCTGTCTCACCTGTATCTTTCCTGTCCCTCTGTCCTGCTACATCTCTCTCTGTGCTGTCTGTCTCACCTGTATCTTTCCTGTCCCTCTGTCCTGCTACATCTCTGTGTGCTGTCTGTCTCACCTGTATCTTTCCTGTCCCTCTGTCCTGCTACATCTCTCTGTGTGCTGTCTGTCTCACCTGTATCTTTCCTGTCCCTCTGTCCTGCTACATCTCTGTGTGCTGTCTGTCTCACCTGTATCTTTCCTGCACCTCTGTCCTGCTACATCTCTCTGTGCTGTCTGTCTCACCTGTATCTTTCCTGTCCCTCTGTCCTGCTACATCTCTCTGTGCTGTCTGTCTCACCTGTATCTTTCCTGTCCCTCTGTCCTGCTACATCTCTCTGTGTGCTGTCTGTCTCACCTGTATCTTTCCTGCACCTCTGTCCTGCTACATCTCTCTGTGCTGTCTGTCTCACCTGTATCTTTCCTGTCCCTCTGTCCTGCTACATCTCTCTGTGTGCTGTCTGTCTCACCTGTATCTTTCCTGTCCCTCTGTCCTGCTACATCTCTGTGTGCTGTCTGTCTCACCTGTATCTTTCCTGCACCTCTGTCCTGCTACATCTCTCTGTGCTGTCTGTCTCACCTGTATCTTTCCTGTCCCTCTGTCCTGCTACATCTCTCTGTGCTGTCTGTCTCACCTGTATCTTTCCTGTCCCTCTGTCCTGCTACATCTCTCTGTGTGTGCTGTCTGTCTCACCTGTATCTTTCCTGCACCTCTGTCCTGCTACATCTCTCTGTGCTGTCTGTCTCACCTGTATCTTTCCTGTCCCTCTGTCCTGCTACATCTCTCTGTGTGCTGTCTGTCTCACCTGTATCTTTCCTGTCCCTCTGTCCTGCTACATCTCTCTGTGCTGTCTGTCTCACCTGTATCTTTCCTGCACCTCTGTCCTGCTACATCTCTCTGTGTGCTGTCTGTCTCACCTGTATCTTTCCTGTCCCTCTGTCCTGCTACATCTCTCTGTGTGCTGTCTGTCTCACCTGTATCTTTCCTGTCCCTCTGTCCTGCTACATCTCTGTGTGTGCTGTCTGTCTCACCTGTATCTTTCCTGTCCCTCTGTCCTGCTACATCTCTCTGTGCTGTCTGTCTCACCTGTATCTTTCCTGCTCCTCTGTCCTGCTACATCTCTGTGCTGTCTGTCTCACCTGTATCTTTCCTGTCCCTCTGTCCTGCTACATCTCTGTGCTGTCTGTCTCACCTGTATCTTTCCTGTCCCTCTGTCCTGCTACATCTCTCTGTGCTGTCTGTCTAAAGAGACCCGAATGGTCTCTTTCCATTGTTCAATGACTAGCCTAAGCCTTGAATATTGTTACATTACTGCTTAGCAACTCCTCTGGTCCAGACAAAACCAGGACAGAGGAGGAAGAGGACAGTTCCTTCTCAGGACCAATCCTTTTCATACTTTGAAAATATTTTTTTAATATTAATCTGGATTGAGGGCGAATACATTCAGAGTAATGTTATTGGTATATACTGACTAGCAGCTAGACTGTGCGCTATTCTCAGAAAGCCATCTGAATTTGCGGGCATCCAGGTGGTGCAGAGGTAGGGTCGCAGGTTCGAGCCCCCGTGTTACCTCCGGCTTGGTGGTTGGTTGTGCCGGTGAAGCCCCGCGCTGTCAGCTGAAAAGAAGTGGCTGGCAACGACCGGCACAGGGACGGGGAGAGCGGCATCCAAAAAAAGTGTGATTTAAAAGAAGGGGAGAAAAGAAACCCATCTGAATTATGAGTAACGTTAACTGTTCTTCTTTTTGGAAATTCAGCTGGCCGTCTTGACTTCCCTGAGAGAGAGAGAGCAAGTGAAATACAGAGAGAGAGAGAGAGAGAGAGCACGTGTGGAGCAGTTACAGGCTGAGCAAATCAATGTGCTTAACTCATTGAATGCCAATGACGACAGCTGTCGTCAATTCAAATACTGACGTAGAGTGCCAAAGACGACGATTGTCGTCAATTGCGTTTTTTGACGGTGGGACGTGGATCAATCCCTGATACATCTCTGGTACAACTATTGTAGCTATTGGAGGTCTATAACCTATTTTACAGAACCCTTAGGTGGCGACAGTGCTCTCCACATAACAGAAAGGCAAGGAAAAAACAAAGAAGAAGTCGTTATGGAAACGGAAATCGCATCGCATCCGTATGCATCGATATGCTGAAGCACGTTACTGCAGCTGTGCCTGCAGCAGCCAATCTGCTCCCACAATTGAGCCGCTCCGTGTCGGTTGCGACAGCACATCCGCACATCCACACCGTGGAGTTGTTATTATTCTCAACTGGAAGCATCGTTGCCGGTGACAAACACACGCGGAACGCTGTAAAAAAACTGGATGTTGCGCACCCTTCACTGTGCGCACAGCAAACTCAGCAGAGAGCCACCACAGACAGGAGGAGGAGTGTGCAGTTGAGGCGAGGCGAGGCGAGGCGGGGCGGGGCGGGGGGGGGGGGGAGGGGGCACGCAGAGCAGCACGCAACACCCAGACAGACCCAGGCAGCAGGACAGGATTGACAAACGCAAGCCAGAATATCCGATGCCCACCAGCAGCAAATCAAGACCAGCAAGAAGCTGCAACCAGCAGCGCACGCAGGGGCCAGCGCTGCTGGTTGTAGCTAAAAATATTATTCTGCCAAACAAAATTCCCTGGCCTAAACTGTTTTATTGAAGGAAATTATTTTTGAGGTGTGACTACATTAGAAAAGATTAGCTTCAGAGTCAGTGATGTGCTTGAAATGTTTAATTTCACAAAAGGCCAATTATCTCAGCTTCTAGAAAAAAATTGCTGTTTTTGGATGAATCAAGCTATCTTCTCCGGCTCATAACTAAAGAACGGAAAATGGGATCAATAAACTTTTTTTTGCAGATGATAGAATAGAGTCTCATCGTTCTTTGTGCGTGTTCAGTGTTTACATAGTAATATCACACAATATTCTGTGGGCCTCGAGAAATCACTGAAAACGCTCTGAAACTCTGGCACTGGGAGCGTCCGTTCTCCAAAAGTGGCTGGCACTCAATGAGTTAAAGGAGTACTTACCTCCAAAACACTTTTTTTCAGCTTTTAACCAATATATATGACTTTGGGGGTGATGTGTGAAGAATTCTGGTCAGAATTTCCACATTTGACACCAAACTGTTGCCATTTTACCATTTGTATCATTTTTCAGCAGCATATCTGGCATAAGCGCCCTCTAAGGGTCAAAGACTGCTTTTTTTTTTTTCTCAAATGAATGGGAGATTTGGTACAACCTGACGTCAGGTTGTCCCCAAAGACTATGGGATTTCAAGATAATTACTCCCCTACCCCCCCTGTACCCTTTCAGCTCCTCAGATACTGAACCAAACGTCGTCAAAGTTGGCACATGTCTTAATTATAGTTAGTTTCCCGCTGAATGTGTCACTACTTTATTAATATCTTACCTGGATAAGCTCGAATGATGATGTATATATTATCAGTCCGAGTTGGAAGCAGCTGTCTCCAGCCCAGGCAGGCAGGCGGGAGCGAGCGGGAGAGAGTCGTACTGTAAACCTCATGCACTAGCTCCAAGCTCCGCGGGCGCGCGCAGCAGAGCTGGGCTCTCTCGGACTCGGCCAGAGCAGAGAGAGCACAGTCTGACATTTCCGCGGCTATCAGTCCGACTTGGAAGCACTGTCTCTCGGCCAGTCAAACGGGAGAGGAAATGTCAGCAGAGTAGAGCGACTGGGGACTGGGGGGGGGGGGGGGGGGGGGTTGACTCGCTGTGTGCGAGCACGAGCTGCTGTGTGCTCAGGCAGCGGGGACGCGCGGGCAGTGAGAGGCGGGGGCTTTGAAGAGGAGAAGAGCTCTGCGCTGCCTCTCCTGCACCCTGAGAGGAAAAATGCTGCTGTCATGCTGTAAATCACGAAAAGCCCCAAAACGCAAATTAAAAACGGATTTCATTGCGCGGTTTATCTCTAGTTAGACGAGGGAATTACGTGGAGAAATCTCGCATTGTGTTACCCCAGAGCGAGAGGTTTGTCCTCACTGTGTGCTGTGTGCTGCGAGCAGCGAGGCTCTTAACGTAAGTTTAGACAAGCCACATGCAAGCCACGCACACACACATGGGACAAAATGGGACAAAAATAATTAAATTTCTAGTTCGCCACTGAATGGCCAAATTGATATAACTATCAACCATTTCAGGATTTTCTGTTTCCATACAGGCCACCAGCGTTGGCTAATTGTTGATATTTATAAAGATATCGCCCCTCTCAAATAAATTATTTTTGAGGCAGTAGGCAAACTGTAATGGCGTCGATTTCCGAAAAAAAATCTTGACTTAACACAGCCAAAGAGTCTAGTATAGACAAGAGTATATGTCATTTCTTGGTTTTTTCCATAGGTATATAGGTATATTTTTTATTTAAATCACTGTTCTAATACATATCTAGGGGGTAAGTCCTCCTTTAAAGAGTGGGACAAATAATTGTGGCGGTGTTAGTTGTCTGTGTGTGTGTGTGTGTGTGTGTGGGGGGGGGGGGGGGGGTCAGTGCTGATATTGTGGCAAGCTGCCCCAATGTTAAGTGCAAATAAAGAGCAGTAAATGTACTCTGCTCAGTGTCTCGAATTCACGTCTCTTTGGCAGGTTACGTCTCTGTTCAATCAGCATGCAATACAAGTTCACACTGTCCGGCCCACAATGGAATACCACCGCGTGGCGTGCAATCTATGCTGTAGTTGATTGTGCTTTAACTACACGTAGATATCCCTCCTTGTAAACAAGGTCATTGATACGATTGTACTTTGGCATCAAGGAGGCTTGTCGTGACTTTGATAACCGCTGCCTTTGGTAGAACTTGATTTCTATTGGTGACACTGAGAAGGAATGGAGTCATAAAAGACCAAGAGGGGGCGTCCTTTGCTCTTAGAGGACTGCTGTTCTGTTCTCTGGGCTGCCAGTGAGTCATTGGCGCCAGGATTCCAGTCAATTGAAACCCACCTAAAAGTCTTGTAGTATATCAAAGAGATTGTAATGCAGCCACTTCCACTTCCACTTGCAGCAATACACCCTCCTTTCCTTGTTGTCATGTTTGACTACTAATTCATTATGCTTATATTAATTCCTGGATTCATTGATCTTTGTGGCTGAATAATAAAACTCTTAAATCTAGGCCTATCGTTTTGATGTAAATGCTATTTGTACATACCACTTCTCTCCCAGGTCCAGTGGGGGCGTCTGCTGTCTCTCCCAGACTTTAATTTGTACTTTATTGTCCTCTTCATCTTCATTAACGGTCTGTGCTGCCCTCCAAAGCCCTGATGGCTGTGTGTGATTGTGACCCTCCTCCTGTTCACTGGCTGTGTGTGATTGTGACCCTCCTCCTGTTCACTGGCTGTGTGTGATAAGTGATTGTGACCCTCCTCCTGTTCACTGGCTGTGTGTGATTGTGACCCTCCTCCTGTTCACTGGCTGTGTGTGATAAGTGATTGTGACCCTCCTCCTGTTCACTGGCTGTGTGTGATTGTGACCCTCCTCCTGTTCACTGGCTGTGTGTGATTGTGACCCTCCTCCTGTTCACTGGCTGTGTGTGATAAGTGATTGTGACCCTCCTCCTGTTCACTGGCTGTGTGTGATAAGTGATTGTGACCCTCCTCCTGTTCACTGGCTGTGTGTGATTGTGACCCTCCTCCTGTTCACTGGCTGTGTGTGATTGTGACCCTCCTCCTGTTCACTGGCTGTGTGTGATAAGTGATTGTGACCCTCCTCCTGTTCACTGGCTGTGTGTGATTGTGACCCTCCTCCTGTTCACTGGCTGTGTGTGATTGTGACCCTCCTCCTGTTCACTGGCTGTGTGTGATTGTGACCCTCCTCCTGTTCACTGGCTGTGTGTGATAAGTGATTGTGACCCTCCTCCTGTTCACTGGCTGTGTGTGATTGTGACCCTCCTCCTGTTCACTGGCTGTGTGTGATTGTGACCCTCCTCCTGTTCACTGGCTGTGTGTGATTGTGACCCTCCTCCTGTTCACTGGCTGTGTGTGATTGTGACCCTCCTGTTCACTGGCTGTGTGTGATTGTGACCCTCCTGTTCACTGGCTGTGTGTGATTGTGACCCTCCTGTTCACTGGCTGTGTGTGATTGTGACCCTCCTCCTGTTCACTGGCTGTGTGTGATTGTGACCCTCCTGTTCACTGGCTGTGTGTGATTGTGACCCTCCTGTTCACTGGCTGTGTGTGATTGTGACCCTCCTCCTGTTCACTGGCTGTGTGTGATTGTGACCCTCCTGTTCACTGGCTGTCTGCATAAGGATTACCTGTGGATTCCTGTGGTTATGTCGTATTACAGTCGTATATAGAGGTGGAGTGTAGCGGAGGCACGTGCCACCACTTATCTTAAGGTTCCTCTCCACAGTAGCACTGTGTTATCTGGGTCTTATCAGACTGTGGTGGCTAATGACCTTGAATGGCGGTGAGGAAGTGCTTTAGGGCCTGGAAGCCGAGGGTTGCAGACATGAATAGAGACGGCTTGTCATTGTTTAGAAAGGCTTGTCGGCGTGAAGTGCTGTGGCCATTGTATGATCCACAAGTCATGTTTAAGTCGTTTTCCACTTGAAAAAGAATGAAAAATGATATTTCACTTAGGCTTTTTGTTTGTTCCCAAAGTGTGCCCGGGGGGACCCTTAGCCGTCATTGAGGGGGTTCCAGGGTCTAATGTGCATCTATTTGGGAGATGTTTACATGAAAGCCTAGCGTTTGGAACCCCTTATTTAGGCTACACATAGTATTCATTACTGACTGATACAGATATTAGACGACATTTTAGTGCAGCATACGCATAATGTTTTAAAGCTCCAGCTTCATGTCAACTGACCTCTTAACCTCTGTATGTCTCCAGGTTATGACCTCTCTTAACCTCTGTGTCTCCAGGTTATGACCTCTCTTAACCTCTGTATGTCTCCAGGTTATGACCTCTCTTAACCTCTATGTCTCCAGGTTATGACCTCTCTTAACCTCTGTGTGTATCCAGGTTATGACCTCTTAACCTCTGTGTGTCTCCAGGTTATGACCTCTCTTAACCTCTGTATGTCTCCAGGTTATGACCTCTGTCTCCAGGTTATGACCTCTTAACCTCTTTGTCTCCAGGTTATAACCTCTTAACCTCTGTGTCTCCAGGTTATGACCTCTTAACCTCTTTGTCTCCAGGTTATGACCTCTTAACCTCTGTGTGTCTCCATGTTATGATCTCTCTTAACCTCTGTGTGTCTCCAGGTTATGACCTCTTAACCTCTGTGTCTCCAGGTTATGACCTCTTAACCTCTGTGTCTCCAGGTTATGACCTCTCTTAACCTCTTTGTCTCCAGGTTATGACCTCTTAACCTCTGTGTGTCTCCAGGTTATGACCTCTTAACCTCTGTGTCTCCAGGTTATGACCTCTTAACCTCTGTGTCTCCAGGTTATGACCTCTTAACCTCTGTGTCTCCAGGTTATGACCTCTTAACCTCTGTGTGTCTCCAGGTTATGACCTCTTAACCTCTGTGTCTCCAGGTTATGACCTCTTAACCTCTGTGTGTCTCCAGGTTATGACCTCTCTTAACCTCTGTGTCTCCAGGTTATGACCTCTTAACCTCTGTGTGTCTCCAGGTTATGACCTCTTAACCTCTGTGTCTCCAGGTTATGACCTCTCTTAACCTCTGTATGTCTCCAGGTTATGACCTCTTAACCTCTGTGTGTCTCCAGGTTATGACCTCTTAACCTCTGTGTCTCCAGGTTATGACCTCTTAACCTCTGTGTGTCTCCAGGTTATGACCTCTTAAACTCTGTCTCCAGGTTATGACCTCTTAACCTCTGTGTCTCCAGGTTATGACCTCTTAACCTCTGTCTCCAGGTTATGACCTCTTAACCTCTGTGTCTCCAGGTTATGACCTCTTAACCTCTGTGTCTCCAGGTTATGACCTCTTAACCTCTGTGTCTCCAGGTTATGACCTCTTAACCTCTGTGTGTCTCCAGGTTATGACCTCTTAACCTCTGTGTCTCCAGGTTATGACCTCTTAACCTCTGTGTGTCTCCAGGTTATGACCTCTCTTAACCTCTGTGTCTCCAGGTTATGACCTCTTAACCTCTGTGTGTCTCCAGGTTATGACCTCTTAACCTCTGTGTCTCCAGGTTATGACCTCTTAACCTCTGTGTCTCCAGGTTATGACCTCTCTTAACCTCTGTGTCTCCAGGTTATGACCTCTTAACCTCTGTGTGTCTCCAGGTTATGACCTCTTAACCTCTGTGTGTCTCCATGTTATGACCTCTTAACCTCTGTGTCTCCATGTTATGACCTCTTAACCTCTGTGTCTCCAGGTTATGACCTCTTAACCTCTTTGTCTCCAGGTTATGACCTCTTAACCTCTGTGTCTCCAGGTTATGACCTCTCTTAACCTCTGTGTGTCTCCAGGTTATGACCTCTTAACCTCTGTGTCTCCAGGTTATGACCTCTTAACCTCTGTGTCTCCAGGTTATGACCTCTCTTAACCTCTGTGTGTCTCCAGGTTATGGCCTCTTAACCTCTGTGTTTCCAGGTTATGACCTCTCTTAACCTCTGTGTGTCTCCAGGTTATGACCTCTCTTAACCTCTGTGTCTCCAGGTTATGACCTCTTAACCTCTGTGTCTCCAGGTTATGACCTCTTAACCTCTGTGTCTCCAGGTTATGACCTCTTAACTAGGGATGGGCATCGAATTTCGAATTTTCGAATAATCGTTGTTATTATCAAGGTCGACTTTTATTATTGAAAGTCGAGATTCGATTTTTTTTTATTTTTTTTTGTGAGTGAAATGTTGCATTGTCTCCCCTGATTCTAGGTATAGTCGAATTGCTTGGTTTGAGCAAGTAAAACAATTTTTATAAGAATTTTAAGCAAGGTTTATGGAAAAATGAATGGCGGATGAAATCCCATGAAGAGGGAGAGGGGGTGACTTTGGCACCCCTTTGGCACTCAGACCTGAGCCTACTAAATATTTAATGAACCACTCATGATTGTCAAAACTGTTTTTTATTTTCGAAAATGTCAATGTCATTTAACATGTTCTTTACTTCAGTGGTGCAATGCTTGTTTGAGCTAAAAATCCACAGCAGAAGCTTTTTCTATTAATTAATAAAGCCTTAGAATTAGAATCAGGGGAGACAATGCAACATTTCACTCACAATTTTTTTTTTTTTTTTTTTTTTTTTTTCTCGAATTTCGATTAAAAGTCGACTTTGGCCAGCGAATTTCGAATAGTGTTTTTGCTAGAAATGCCCATCCCTACTCTTAACCTCTGTGTGTCTCCAGGTTATGACCTCTTAACCTCTGTGTCGCCAGGTTATGACCTCTCTTAACCTCTGTGTGTCTCCAGGTTATGACCTCTTAACCTCTGTGTGTCTCTCCAGGTTATGACCTCTTAACCTCTGTGTCTCCAGGTTATGACCTCTTAGCCTCTGTGTGTCTCCAGGTTATGACCTCTTAACTTCTGTGTGTCTCCAGGTTATGACCTCTTAACCTCTGTGTCTCCAGGTTATGACCTCTTAACTTCTGTGTGTCTCCAGGTTATGACCTCTTAACTTCTGTGTGTCTCCAGGTTATGACCTCTTAGCCTCTGTGTGTCTCCAGGTTATGACCTCTTAACTTCTGTGTGTCTCCAGGTTATGACCTCTTAACCTCTGTGTCTCCAGGTTATGACCTCTTAACTTCTGTGTGTCTCCAGGTTATGACCTCTTAACTTCTGTGTGTCTCCAGGTTATGACCTCTTAGCCTCTGTGTGTCTCCAGGTTATGACCTCTCTTAACCTCTGTGTCTCCAGGTTATGACCTCTCTTAACCTCTGTGTGTATCCAGGTTATGATCTCTCTTAACCTCTGTGTGTCTCCAGGTTATGACCTCTTAACCTCTGTGTCTCCAGGTTATGACCTCTCTTAACCTCTGTGTGTCTCCAGGTTATGACCTCTTAACCTCTGTGTCTCCAGGTTATGACCTCTTAACCTCTGTGTCTCCAGGTTATGACCTCTTAACCTCTGTGTCTCCAGGTTATGACCTCTTAACCTCTTTGTCTCCAGGTTATGACCTCTTAACCTCTGTGTCTCCAGGTTATGACCTCTTAACCTCTGTGTCTCCAGGTTATGACCTCTTAACCTCTATGTCTCCAGGTTATGACCTCTTAACCTCTGTGTGTATCCAGGTTATGATCTCTCTTAACCTCTGTGTGTCTCCAGGTTATGACCTCTTAACCTCTGTGTCTCCAGGTTATGACCTCTCTTAACCTCTGTGTGTCTCCAGGTTATGACCTCTTAACCTCTGTGTCTCCAGGTTATGACCTCTTAACCTCTGTGTCTCCAGGTTATGACCTCTTAACCTCTGTGTCTCCAGGTTATGACCTCTTAACCTCTGTGTCTCCAGGTTATGACCTCTCTTAACCTCTGTGTGTCTCCAGGTTATGACCTCTCTTAACCTCTGTGTGTCTCCAGGTTATGCTGCCCAAAAGCTGTCTGAGTCCCAGTGAGAAAGAGAAGGGCTAAAGCCACACAGTTCCAGACCAGCTTCCCAGAGCCTCTCTAGCAGCGACTCCACTGCAGAGACATGAGCAAACCCGGCGCTCCCGACCAGATCTCAGACGCTGTGGCATCAGTTATTGACAGCGTAAGTCCACCCGCACACACAGAAAGGGCCCGAGGCTTCTTCCCAGTGAGGTCAGCCTCCAGTGTCAACCACATGATAAAACACGTGAGGTAAACATGGTGACCGTGTTGACAAACAAGGAGCAATGCTATTCAGTAGGATTTGATGTTTACGATTAGTAGTGTAATGGCAACTTTATTCACAAGATTGCAGCTGTTCAGCAGCAAATTCATTTGAATTGCAGAAGTAAAACATACACTGTATGGTGGGTTTATGCTGCATCAGCATCCTCCTTGGCATCAGAGGGTATATTTTGGATGGTGCTGTTCCCTCCAGACCTGTGTGTACAAATGTAGTGACTAAAGCCAGACTCCATACCTTAGGATCTGAAAATCCAACATGTAGTCTCTCCCCCAAGCACCAGTTTAGATCTGCACAGAGCGCTATTGCTGCTGAAATGCCCTCAATATTGGGGTACAGGAGGATGTCAAAGGTTACACAATTGTAACGGTTTCCTTCCCCTTTTCTTGCCAGTGGTGGCTATGCTAAACTAACGTTGAGCACACACATGGCCATGGTGTTCTGGAAAACATCATTGCACAGTTGTTGGTGGGATCACAATGATATTAAACAGGAGCGGCAAAGCCCAGAGGCTAGCTGCTGAACTGAACCCGGGTCAACAAGATGATCTGTTGAGACGCAGAGGAGAGGTAGAGGCCAGTCACTGAAACTTAAGATCACTGGATGGAGGGAGAAATACTCTTGCTTAGATATCATCAATCTGTGAGGCCAATGCATTCCACAAGTTATTTGGTGAGGAAGGCTTGTAATTGACTTTTATGGTGCACCCACTTTCCCTCAACCTGCCTCCTCTACGTCTACTTTACTTGGTGATTTCCTACAGTTTCCAGAATGACCTTCAACAGCCCCCAGAGCAACAAGGTGTTTTCTGTGCTATATATATTCTGTGCTATACTCGTCTTGTGGGTGTTGATGGCGACATCGATAGCATAATAAGAGCAAGAGAGTGAGAGAATTTCCAGTTGAGAGAAAGTGAAAGTGGAGAGATAGAACAATGCTGTGGTGTGCCTTACCCGGGTCATTCAAATTGCACAAAAGACACTGAAGAAGGCATTATGGTCTGTTCAGCCTACTGACATAGAAATAGCTGTTTTTTAAGTGTCTTGGGACCAATCTTTCTTTTAATGACATCAATACGTCGTGGCTGCTTGAATAGACTTCTCATGAGCTTCCAGTTCCATTGATAATTAATGATTGAAAGAGTACATGTGCTTTGTTCACATACCTTAACTCTCAGAACCAACCTTCAGACATGCCCATCACTTTCAGATGGCAGCGCTTAGGCAGTGCTATACTCGGTTCAACCCACTGTACTTCCAATCCAGGAAATGCCTATTTTTCCCCCAGCTTTGCATTTTTGTCAGTGTTCAGTCAGCTGCTTCCTATCCAATGTTGCACAATCATGTGACCATGCAGATAACTCCTGGGTCTGCCTGCATGGAGGACACTCGCTGGACATAAACAACCAACAGGCAGAAGGCTGCTCACGTCTGAAATCTAACCCCACCCATTGCACCACACAACCCAGGGTATTCACGAGGATATGTGGATACATGCCACTAATCTACCTATCCATCAGGATGAGAGGTATACAATGCAAAATGCTGTTAAAGGGATACACCACTTTTTTGGAAGTTTAGCTCATTTGCCACACCCCCCCCCCCCCCCCAACATAACCAAGATACACCATGCCTTACCGGCACTGTCCGCTCAGTTTACAGTGAGCTACAGTCGTGAAGTAAGTAATTATCGCCACAGAATGGAGGCTAATGGTACAGCTATTAAAAATCTGCCAAAACACACATCTCACAACGCCAAAATACATGTTGTGCTTCGTGTACTCACCACACGATGAAATGTTAATCCAAAATGCACATAATCTGTCTTTGCCAGTCTCTGCCTCAACTGAACTGAATCCACCGTACAACAGCTCAGCCGAGGGTGCGGGTGCAACTCTCCCAAACTGACAGTACACGACTGTCAAAACAGATGAAAAAGGCCCATAATAGACATACAACACGAAACTTAAAGTCAAATCCAAGGGGAAAACATACTTATTATGGTCAGCCCACCTTTAATATTCCAAATGTCAAAATGCACAAATCAGAATGTGCATCTATTAGGAATAGAACAGATAGATAGGAAAACTATGAGAAAAATATCAAGCCAATCTTTGCCTCATACAATTTGGGATAAAGTAAGTGCATAACTAAAGAATATAACATATTATGTCTACGCGTTTTTAGACATTTTCATGCTATAATAATATAATGATAATGCTAAAGGTTAAATACATCTTTGCTGGCTATGCTCATGCAGGTTGTTGCGACCTTGGTCATTGCTGACCTTAAAAATGCAGGTCATCGCTGACCTTTTTTCTTTTGGGGGGGTCCTCCCTTCAACAACTGGGCTGCTGTCTTCATCAGCCTATGCGTCCTACATCCATCCAGAGCAAGCTGCTATATTATCAGCCCAAAGATGCCTCCTTCCATGATTGGTAGAAGTATTAATGCATTTCGTTGGTGGTGGTCTTCTCTCCCAATCCCCGTTTGGTGCCCATGCCCGGGCAATTTGCATATAACCCCATAAGCGTCCTTGCCATTGCTTAACCTCAGTCAGCCCACGTCCTGACAATTTGCACAATTCAATCCATTATCCCTGCATTCTGCTTAAACATCAGTCAGCCCATGTCCTGACAAGTCAGCCCCCGAACTGACAATTTGCTAAACCCATTATCCCTGCATTGTGCTTAAACCTCAGTCAGCCCACGTCCTGACAACTTGCTCAACCCATTATCCCTGCATCCTGCTTAAACTTCAGTCAGCCCACATCCTGACAAGTCAGCCCATGTCCTGACAATCTGCATAACCCATCATTCCGGCATTTGCATAAACCTCAATCAGCCCACGTCCTGACAAGTCAGCCCATGTCCTGACAATTTGCTCAACCCATTATCCCTGCATTTTGCTTAAACCTCAGTCACCCCACGTCCTGACAATTTTCATGACCCAGTATCCCTGAATTCTGCTTAAACCTCAGTCAGCGCACGTCTTGTCAAGTCAGCCCATGTCCTGACAATTTGCTCAACCCATTATCCCTGCATTTTGCTTAAACCTCAGTCACCCCACTTCCTGACAATTTTCATGACCCAGTATCCCTGCATTCTGCTTAAACCTCAGTCAGCGCACGTCTTGTCAAGTCAGCCCATGTCCTGACAATTTGCTCAACCCATTATCCCTGCATTTTGCTTAAACCTCAGTCACCCCACTTCCTGACAATTTTCATGACCCAGTATCCCTGCATTCTGCTTAAACCTCAGTCAGCGCACGTCTTGTCAAGTCAGCCCATGTCCTGACAATTTGCACAACCCATTATCCCGGTATTTGCATAAACCCCTGTCAACTCGCATCCTGACAATTTGCATACCCCCGGCGAGCTTCATGACCCCCCTTACGGTATATTATCCCGTTCTAACTTTCAATTCTTTTGGGGGATTATCTATCCTATACGTCACTGACGCCCCCCCCTCTCTCATCTCAAGAGGAGCGTCATCATATCATGGAGCCATACGCCACACTTAAACTGGCTATTTGTTCAATAAAGCTTGTTAAAACTTCCTACGAGTCTCTCATGATTGAAACATAATCAACCCAAATTTAAAGCTAAAGCAAAATAACTGATGTGTTATCCGTAGTTGTAAAGGTTACAAAAACACAGTTCTGAAACAGGATATGACTACCAGATTACCAGGTCCCTCTACATAATATCTCACACTGACCACCTTGAACTCTAACATTTTCTTGGCCATATGGGGAATCAGTACGTCCTTCCAGTTATTTATGTATGTCTACTAAGACCGTTAGCTGTGATAATGTGATCATCTTCTATTGAGACTTTAAAACCAACCTAAACAGACAGGTTGGTGATCAAGAAGAAGGAAAGATAAACGTGTTTGCTATATGACAGTGCCTTCACGGTTATTGGTTGTTCCCTTAGCTCTCGCTCCCCAAAGTTAATTATTATCTCTTTAACAATGTGTGTGTGTGTAGGTGTGTGTGTGCCGTTAAGGAGAGTTCAGTTAATCCTGTTTGGATATTGACGAGCCAACATTGTGAAACTGTGTGATGTCGTCTTCCTACATAAAGAGTTGCCCTGGTCACATGACACGGGACAACTGAAAGGGGAAAGAGGTCGTACTCGGCGTGACTCGTTCATAGTTGAACCTTTCACATTATAAGGGCAAATAGGGCGATCTCTCCATATCTGAGGCTGCAGTGAAACACCTGTGTGGAATTGAATGGAGTATCTGTACGCATCGGAGGTGAGTTTGTACAGTTGGAACGCAAAGGACTCACCATATTGCAAGACTCCCATGCTTTTGATCTCACAAAGCATTTGGTCATTCTCCATTTGGCTGCGTCTGTGATATTTAGTCTTGTCCATATTTCTAGTTACTGTACCACCCATAATCTTCAGTAGTGCAAGTACAGACTTTATAGTCCTGTAGAACCTGAATTTGGATATTCGCTGTGCTTTTTTTTTTTTTTTTTACATTATTTTTACATTATTTTTGGGGCATTTTTGCCTTTATTGGATAGGACAGTGTAGGCAGACAGGGAAGGTGGGGAGAGAGAGAGGGGGGGGGGGATGACATGCGGCAAGGGTCCACGGGTTGGATTTGAACCCGGGTCGGCTGCGCGAAGGTCTATGCCTTTGTGGTACACGTGCTACCAGGTAAGCCACCGTGACGCCCCATCTTCGGGGTACATTTAAGCACAATGTGAACTGCAACTGGTTAATGTTCAGCCAAGTTCTAGTGCGTTTCTGATGCATATTTTCTTGCTACTTCGTCAGCAGCCTGTTGGCTTGTCTCAGTCATCGGCAATCCAAGGTAATAATTACTTCTTAATGTTGTCTTAATGTGTCACTAATTACTGATAGTCATCCCTTTAATGTATGCAAGATTTCTTGTCAGGGGAATAAATAGCAGCTGCTTCTACTGGCGGCAGCCATCATTGATTTACTGTGGCAGAGTCCTGCTGCCAGCCACAATGTTCCACTTTGTAATGATGCTTTATCCATCCTTGTGGGGACATTAACTTTGTAATGATGCTTTATCCATCCTTGTGGGGACATTAACTTTGTAATGATGCTTTATCCATCCTTGTGGGGACATTCACTTTGTAATGATGCTTTATGGATCCTTGTGGGGACATTCACTTTGTAATGATGCTTTATGGATCCTTGTGGGGACATTCACTTTGTAATGATGCTTTATGGATCCTTGTGGGGACATTCACTTTGTAATGATGCTTTATGGATCCTTGTGGGGACATTCACTTTGTAATGATGCTTTATGGATCCTTGTGGGGACATTCACTTTGTAATGATGCTTTATGGATCCTTGTGGGGACATGCACTTTTCCTTTGTCCCCTTCCACAGGGAGGTAGGGAGGGTCACAGGGAAGTCAGGGTCAGCCACAAGAACACATTTGTTGTCAGACATTGGATTTGAACCAAGGCCCGCCAGAGGTGAAGGCAACCTAAATGCAGCACCTTAGACCACTTGCCCATCCTGATATGGCAGTAATGAGTTACAGTATATGAGTGTACCAGTGACAGACAGCGGGACACTCCCCGTCTGGAGGTGAGCCATCAGACGTTACGTGTGAAACTGTAAGGATCAGTGTGCCCGGTGCCATCCGTCCACACACACCTCCTCCATACTTCCTGAAGTATGTATCACTGCAGAATCTCCCCTCCTCAGCAGACTCACTTCTGAGTAGGAAGTCCTCCGCTAATGAGTCATAACGTCATCTGACTCCCCATTGTTGAAACATGCATGTATGAGCATTGAGCAGCAGCGGCAGACTAGACAAGTCCAGTTAAGACGGACTCGGTCTGCTGCCGCTGCTGCTCAACACAGGAACGTTTCAACAATGGGGAGTCAGTCAGTCAGTCAGTGAGTCAGAGTCAGTCAGTCAGTCAGAAGAATAGCTTCTTCCCTCAGGCCATTAGGGCCCTCGACAACTACAAATAGATTATATATATATACGGTATATATATATATATCTATTATAATAATAGTGGTAATAATGATATATATAGTTAGATCTATGCACTTTACATTAATCTATAGCACTATATTGTATTGCACTATAATTATTATTGCTGCTTATTACTGGTGAACTCTTAGCTTTTACCTAATTTTACCTAATTTAAATTTTTATATTTTTAACTTTTTAACTTAGCATTTGGTTCTTACTCTATTTGACTGCACTATGTTTTGAACTAATTTGACTGTACTGTTGTCTTGTCTGTCTCTACATGTGCACAGTCTTGGAGTGGCTGCGGCCCTAATGTCACTGCTCATTACAACTGTGATGCTGTATGTGACAATAAAAACCTTGAACCTTGAACCTTGAACCCTCAGTCAGAGTCAGTCAGTCAGTCAGTCAGTCAGTCAGTCAGTAAGCCCCTGAGGTCGTTTCTTTGCCCTCCCATCCCGGGTGTTGCAGCGGCAGCAGCCTGCATCCGGCTTTACTAGGCTTGCATAGTCTTGTTGATTTCGCATATTTATTTACCATGCCTTAATTGGTTTTCAAAGTTGATTTTTTTGGGGGGGGGAAATGCGAAAAATCACAAAAGTAAGTTTTTAACATTCATTTGACATGCTAAATATCAGATTTACAATGAATCACTGACATATTGAAATGAAAGTGTTTTTAATCTTATGGTACCAAACATTTGATATAACTAGTTTTTGAGATACAGCCATTTCTGTATCATACTGTTACGGCGCGGCTTTGAATGTGGATATCTGATCTATTATTATCATATTAATTTGCCGCCGTCTAGTCTAGGGGTACATTGACACACTCAAATCTATCACCGCAAACTGTGAAATATATATTGGTTTGGGCTGGAGTTAGCATTGATGACTACAGCTCCATCAGAGTCCGCATGGCAAATTAATCCACAGTGACCAACATTTCCTCAATGTGCTTTCACGGAGCTTCCCCACTCCCATTCTCCATAGTTCTCCTCCGTGTCTCTCTCTGTACTCAATCATCTCCAGCACTACTGCGTCCCAGGGGAATGATGATTGACAGCTCGGTAAAGGCCGCCCTCTTAGCAAGGTCTCAACTAATCACAGCCCAGACCCTCTTAACGTGCGTGAACGTGTAGCCAATTTACTCTGCCCAATGACCGCTCCTGAATAACGTGCCTGAATGATGTGACCTCATCAGCTGTTCATGACTGACATTTAAACTAACCAATGATAACTCCCTAAATGCTGTGACGATATGGTCGTCAGACTATTTTTTGTCATTAGTCACAAGTGCTCTCTGATTTGAGCCATTTTCACACAAAAAACTACAGATAAAGAAAAACATGTGCTGTGGCCTCATATTTTGATCCATTTTAAAAATTCCAATGGATTTGTGCTCGGTATAGCTATTGCTGCAATGGAAATGTTAAATCTCCACCGCAGACATGAATGGGTTAACAACAGAAAATGGTGGAGCTGTTCAAAACCGATTGGTAGAGCTCTTGATTAAATTGGCAGTATATGTCTACATTTGAATTTGAGTGTGTTAGTTTTTAATATATAAGCAATGGGAAAATCTCTTGAGGTATGATGGAATGAGAAGATTTGGAAAAGCTATGCTTGCATAATGCAGAGTGCAGTTACACATTTGGCTAAGTTCAACACTGGGTTACAACTTAAATGCCTTGTATAATCATATAATGATCTTATTGAGAGATGTGCAGACTGTCTGCTGGCATAAAGATATCTAGGAATGCAGTGACTCGACAGCCACAGTATTACATGATCACTACAACATCCGCAGGCTGTCTCTGCCCCTTTCCCCCTGCAAGTGCTGACTGTGTTGGATTTGAGCCTACCCTACCTCACGACACACATATCATCTCCTCTACAGCCTGCACACTCTGTCAAGTGTCCATGTCTGGCACGTCGTCATGCACCACAGCCCTGGAACAAACACTTGGTTCAAACTTTAGGGGGCATGTTGCCTCGCAAGATTTCCTTTTTAATGCCAGATACTTAATCTATTACTATTCTATTAATGACTTCTATAAATAGATGAAGTGAAGGGCAGTGCATTTTGTTTGGCACAATCTTCTGTGAGAGATTGAATTTCTCCTGCCCTCACAACAGTTCATTCCTCAAGTTAAATGCACAGTGGTGCTTCAAAAGCCCACAGAATGGTGGGCAAATAGGCCGTACATGGCTAAAGTCAACAGCATATTTGTTCCACATGTAAGGTCACATTGGGGAATTATGACGGCTACTTTAATTCCAGTGTAACGCTCCCAAGATTCCCATACTTTCCTCTGTTACAGGCGCAACATAACAAGATAGTTGATTGACAATGCAGATCTCTGCTCACCTCACTCCTCACTTTACATACAATTTTTCCACCCTTGTGAAATCAGAACACTTCATACTCAAACTTTGATATGAAACTGCTTTCATGATTGATGTTTACCCGTGTTTTTGTTAGCCGGTGAAATGATCAAACACAAATATGTTGAATCATCCTTCATCCAGCAATGACCCATTAGTGGTTTTATTTCCGAGCACACAAAACCTATAAAACGACATGCTCGCACTTCATTCCTTTTGGTTACTTAACATGTTTCCTTTGTGTCTGTCAATATTAACTTTTGGAAATGTGTCTTTAAAGAAAAGTAAGCCGTTTCGTTCCTATGCAGTTACATTGCCCTTCAAGCTATATATTGACTAAAAAAAAAAGCACATTGGTCAATATTTAGGCTACGTGTGGCAAAGTTACAATGTGGAGATGAATGTCAACGTGAGGTTTTGTCCCCGGCTGTTCAAACACCACTTGTCCTTTCAGGCAACATTTGCCCTCAAAGCGAGAACGCCGGTGTTGTTGATTCTGCCGTGCCACAATGGGCCGACTGGTGAAGGTGGCCGGCTGAAAGATAGGGTTCTGATTAGGACATCACGAGGTTCTGATAAGCAACGGGAAAGGGATTTCTCCTGCCTGCCGCTCTTAATAGAGGCGTTGAGATTCAGAGCTCCAGTGTTGTCATGGTCGAGGGCACTGACACTTGTTGTGATTATTCCATTAAGCGCACTTTGCCATGAGCGAGGTAAGTCCCTAAAACCACTTGCTGATGATCAGTGGGCCGTTTGTTGAGTGGAGTTGAAGTTGTATTTCATCGTTTTGGTCAATTTTGTTTTGACTCGGCTCACCTTTTGCAACAGCTCAGGTCCATATTCTGCGCGGGGCTTGTTTTTGCACATGGTTTTGGTTGTGGAAAATTCTTTCACCTCTTTGAGAATCCCTCACACGTCTCTCCCACCTCTAGAGATTCACTGTGAAACCATGATGTGAATGAGAGCTCTGTGAAAATAAACTGCCAGATAGTTTAGCAGCACTCCAAGGGGGTTCGCCCTTTTGGAGAGGATTATGTGTTTTTAGGGTTTTGGAGAGGATATGTGTTTTCAGGGTTTTCTGAGCAAACCTCTCATTAAATATTGAAATGTTGAGTAAGAGCTATGCAGTGCTGCTGGTGGTACCTCATTAAACTCTGTATTGTCTTGTGGTGAAGCTTGTTTTGAAAAAGGCGCTCTTTGGTTTTGACATGTTTTGATTGTAGCTGCTGCGGGACAAACTGGTCACTAACTTTAATTCATTCTATTTATACATCAATACAACTCACGCATATTAAGTTGTATACTCAGTATAAGGAATAAAGGACTTTTGACCATTTTAGATGTGTAATGAAAGCAAACCCCTGTCATTATGGAAGCAAAATACCTGCAGAGGTACAGGTAGGTAGGTTAATTGCCCTTTTTAGAGTCTCTTGTTGAACTGTCAGAAAAAGTGATTGGATCAGTTTAATGAGGAATTTAACCTTGAGTCAATATTGAATGTGTGCCTAACGTAACAGGCGAACCTATCTTTCCTTTACTCACTCAACTGTTTGTAAGCCTCTGATGGTCTACAGTTCAATGCGGGCCTTTTTCCTCTCACCTGTGTGTGGCATGTACAGCTCAGAGGAAAACTGCCCATGGTTTTGTGGGTCATGGGAATCAGAGTTTTTAGCAAAGCTAGTTTGAATCTTGATACCTTCATTCTAGCTAAGGATGAACACAATTAAAAACATAGGCATTGTAAATCCACGATGAATTCTTAAAGTTCCAGTTTACGCTTGCCTTTTACAGATGTCATGAACTAAATATTTCATAAGACCTCTCTCTGTATGTCAGTGCACACTGCACAGTGGCCAGTTGTAGCTATACATACCATAAGTTCCTGTATGGTTTTCCATAGATTAAGTCAGTGTTGAGTTGAATTTATTTAATGGTATGTTGCAATTCTTTTTATGATTTTGTCTTACTTTGATACAAATTTCTACAGTTTTTGGAAATCTGTTTGAATACTTCTTGGCAGTATCATGGTTCACATATGCCCCTTGGGGGTTTTCATCCCTCCATTTGAGTATATAGGCTAAATTAGACCACAGTAAATTATATAGTTTTTTTTTTAGCTGTCTGCTGTGCATAAAACCATAATTTATCTTTGCCGATTGTGTCAAAACGGTGAACTAGCCGGAAGCTGCAGGTGGTAGAACCGCAATTGCATGTCATCATGTGCTTGCTGGTGTTCCCTGTGGCGCTGGAGAAAACGTAATATATGGTTGACATGCTGGAAGGCCTGAGAACTGTCTGAGGAGGCGTCAGATGACCCGGGGCACCATGTCGTCCCCTATGCTCTGCCACAGGAAGGGTTCACCACGGGAGGAGCAGAGAGATCTGTGCAACATCTGCTTTGCCTTGATGTGGCTGCGGGATAGTCCTCCTGATAGCCAGGGTGAATCCACTTGCTCTCTACCCCTCTAAGCCCATCCTTATCACAACACCCCACCAGCAGAGCAGGGCGCAGCAGGGCCCAGCCACCCCGCTGCAGGAAAACATCTCTCTTATCATCCACATGAGCCCGGTTACACAGCATACACAGCATGGAAAAAGAGGAATCGATCCAAGCACATGGCTATTGTTTCCAATTCATGGCTCATTTCAAGAACACGCAATGCAATGAGTGGGACCCAGCATATGATGTTGGCCTATTAGCAGGACCAGAACTCCCTCTAGTGTTGGCTTAAGCGAGAGGCACACGCATACTTGGTTCACACAGACCGAGTGAATCAGTGAGCAGTCTTGCCAAGTTTCACAAATGTGTTAACCGAAGGACACTTTCCATCTGTCTTTCCTGAGCAATTGGCTGATCTTGTTCTTTCTGTTTTCTATTTTCACCCCTTGCAGCCAGACGTTCCTGCTGCCTCTTCATTACGGGTGCCTCCACGAGCAGAAGAGGAGGATGATGGGGACCTGAACAAAGCCTTGGGCGTCCAGCGGTTCCAGCAGATCCTCAGCCCTGCGCCCGTCGTCCACGATGACCAGCACCGCAACTACCATGAGGAGGACATTGAATGTAAGCATACTACAGTGTCTCATTCATTCATCCTTCATGCTTTTATCACTACCTCAGGCCCTCTGTGGACATGACATGACATGTTTGTGTTGAGTTTCTTGCTGCATCTTCCCCCCCCCCAGACCACCGTCACTCCTCTCATCACATCCACCGGCCCCTGTCCAAACTGCCCTCTGAGGGACGCAGGAAGAAGGGTAGCAAGAAAAGGAAAAAGGACAAAGATCACAAAGGCAGCCCTGGTCCCAGCGGCGGCCCCATAGAGGAAGGAGAGGATGAGGAGGACGATGAGGACGAGGGTGCAGAGACAAATGTTACTCCTGCTGAGTCAGATGTGCAGGTAATCCATTTGACTACATACCAGTCTTTGAAGGAATTGATAGCGTTCCCTAAACGGACACAAATCAGACCACGGACCCCCATTTGAGACATGACCAAAATAGTCCTACATTCTGTCATTGTGTTACTTATGGTGAAAATAAATGATTCCCATTTTTGCTGGAACCCCCTCAGGGACCACCGGGGGTCCCTGGACCCCACCTTGAGAACCACTGGCGTAGGCCACCCCACTGCTGCTGAAAACATTTGTCATTTCTATTGGTTTCAATGGAGAGTTTTAGCATCATTTTTAGCTAAAATTGGCTAAGTGGTGTCTGTGTCAGTCACAATTTGTGATGGAAGTGATGTCATCAGTGATGTCACTTGAGCAATTGTGTTGTCATCAGTAATGTCACTCGAGCAATTGTGAAGTCATTAGTGATGTCACGCAAGCAATTGTGATGTCATCAGTGATGTAATAAATACTTCCTGGCTGAGGCTATATAAGTAGTGGGAGTATAAGTAGGGAAACGCCACCACCACCAACTAGGGCACAAGGGTGAGTTAAGGGGAAAAGGTAGTTTATCCAGTCTCCACCCTAGGAATCAAGCAAGCGCAGCTACTACTAGCGTTGCTAGTAGATTTGAAATCCTGTTTCATACGCTTCTCTACCCTGCCAATTAAAAATGTCCAAGATCATTTTAGGTGCATTTACAAGTCAAGTCAAGTTTATTTGTATAGCACATTTCATACACAGAGGCAATTCAAAGTGCTTCACATAAAATGGTTGACAGGAAAATGAAAGAATAAAAGAAGAGAATAAAATGGACATTTAAAAGCATCCCAACAAAACTTTAAAAAAAGAGTATAAAAAGTGCATTAAGCAACAGGCGCAGCAGTTTCAAAAAGAGCTAAAAACTTATAGAGGACTCATTGGGTTTGCATAATAGAATAAATCAATTTATCTATATTTAGTCCCCCGACATACTATATAAGAAGCATGACTACACACACATAAAACTCTGGTCTGGGTACGGTGTCCTCTTTTAAGCTTCCCTTACGCGTGCGTCCCTCCTGACGCATCACCTCACCCTCTTGTGAGTATATCCGTATTACGGAACCATCCCCCAGACCTGCAGCTTTTAGCAGTAATTGTGATCATCTATGTTTTAAAACCAATTGTATAATAGTGATTGAGAAACAGCTGTCAG
Organism: Poromitra crassiceps; assembly: GCF_964638095.1. Taxonomy (NCBI): domain Eukaryota; kingdom Metazoa; phylum Chordata; class Actinopteri; order Beryciformes; family Melamphaidae; genus Poromitra; species Poromitra crassiceps. Next base: position 100,266,910 of record NC_139624.1, on the reverse strand, counting down.
CAGTTAAAAGCGACGGTAAACATGAAAGTCTTTAGTCTATTTTTAAAAGTAAGTAAGGTTGGGGCAGATCTGAGGTCTTCAGACAATTTGTTCCAGCTAGCAGAAGCATAGTGGGTAAATTGATTTGATTTGATCCTAGGGACAGTTAATAAGCTGGACCCTGCTGACCTAAGAGTTCTAGACGGTTCGTAGCGTGGGAGCAATTCAGCTATGTATTTTGGGCCTAGGCCATTAAGTGATTTATAGACTAATAACAGTATTCTAAAATCTATTCTACACCTGGATTTTATGCATTTTTGTCTGGTGACAAATCCGATCAGTCAGGATGCATGTTATCACAGGGTCTCACAGTGACTCAAACGTCTTCAGTTGCTTTGGGACATGTGACAGTGTTCAGTTGTGGGTGACTGAGCTGTTCAGGAATGTGCTGCCATTTTTATGCCATGGTCCACGGTCTGTTACCCAGCCAGGTCACTTACCATTGTAGAATTACCATATTTTCCTCTATGAATATTTCATGGCCTTAATCATTCATCAGTGGGTGTCATGTTACAATGATGCTATGAGACACATCACAAAACATGACCACTTTCCACCTGATCAAAATGTAACTATATATTTAAACATCATTCACAGTTTCTATCATTTAACTGTGCATTTGTGCATTGATCTGTTCATGTTTTCCCTTTTAGGCCTTCTGTAGGCTTCTTCTGTCACTTTTTTTATTTATTTATTTATTTATCCTTTATTTAACCAGGTTGAACTGTGTGATGCCGAGTGCACTCAAACTGTCGGCTCTCTCAGCTTCTGTTTCAGCATTAGCACTGAAGCAGTGCTCCTGTACTCTGTTCACCTCCACAGTTCTTTGTTTCGGATGAAGAGAACGTGGCCAAACCTGACAAAGAGAGCCCCCACCTGGCCCGCCAGCTGGACATCGTACCGCAGTCTGGTGAGGGTGCAGACACTGACGATGCAACAACCTCCACAGAGTGAGTCAACGAATGCTTTCTTAAAACAACTTCAGTATCGCTGCATTTCTTACTGTAGTTTAGTAGTGAGACTAAGGACAGAAAAAGGGGATGGGAGGTGCAGAATTAGCTTTGGCTCATAATCATGGCTTACCTGCTGCGATGGATTGCGTAACACATGTTTTTGTCATGTTGCTGAAATGTTCTCACAGCCACTCGGTAACATTGTTCTGATTGGGTGAGTCTCATTGGCTGGTGAAGTACACACTGTACGTTACCAAGTCCCAGGCATCTAGTGGGCCTGCTGCGCCTGATCTGACGACGGGCCCAAATAATCCTCCTCTCAGAGACCCATATATCACCTGTCTCTATAGAAAACACTGGCCTCTAGGCCAGCACACCTCTCTAGCCCCAGGCTCCACCTATGGCATTTACTGTTCCTCCTCATCAGTGCTGAATCTGCTCTGGGATAAAGCCTCGTGTGCGCCCTTTACTCATTTTCAGTCTATCGGAGAGCATCTTAACAGAGGATTTGTATTTGTGAAATATTCTACTATAAGTGCGAAGATCGTTGAGTCAAAAACTTTTTTTTTTGGTCTGCTACTTGTTGTGAGATATTGAGGAGAATTTACATTTAAAGGACGGTGAGTTTATGATGTTTCCAGCTTGCTTTGGAGGGTTTATCTTAATAGATTCTCACTGAGCATCTGTTCCCTCCATTTCTGCTTACTGTTTATACCATTTAAAGTACATGTATTCTTTTTTTGCATTTAGCTGACAGATTTGAGATGATTAGAAGAGTACAAGGGTCAGAGCCATAGTGCACCGACAGTATTCCTGTGGCAAAATAATGATGTAATAAATTAAATTAAGAGTGGCAGAGGAGGTGACATGCGTGCCCAGTAACCTTTGTATGACTTCTGCAACCAGTTTTCACCTTGTACTTTTAAAAGTTACGTGTGGAGAAAGTGTTCAATCCACCAGATAGAAGACAAACAAACTTAAATACTGTCACTCGTCGTTTTCTGAACTTTTGTCTGGCTTTTCCTTCACTCTGCTTCATTCAGAAGAGCAGCCTCGTCCGACATCACCTCGGCTCCTGCTCTCGAGCACATCGCACTGAGCCGGGTCTCCTCTGCCAGCCGCGGCTACGACCTGCAGGAGCGCCGGCGCACGGGCAACATGACAGGCACTGAGCAGGCCAAGTACCAGCGCATTCCCACCGACGAGAGTGAGGCTCAGACCCTGGCCTCCGCTGATCTGGACGGCATCAAGAGTGAGTGTGGACAAATCACAAGCTTTGATATCACTTTTCAAATCTGTCTTAACATAACGTGGGGAATTTGGTGTACCACTTTTTGTCGTTTTGTTAACTTTTATATTTGATATACTGTATTACTGTTTGTTACCGGCCACAACAGCATTGGCTTGTGCGTGTGTGTGTGTGTGTGTGTGTGTGTGTGTGTGTGCACGAGCGTCATGGCAAAGTGTGGTCCTGTAGACACCTATTGTAGTGGGAAGTACCAGATAATGGTTGTGAGTATGTTGCCAGGTGTTTATATGTCTGTGTGGACATAGACCCGCTAGCGTCAAACCCATGTGTAGTACTAGTTGCCATCAAAGGGAAGGCCGAGCTCGAAAATGGGTGTGATCTGAACAAGGGGGGGCCGCCCCTCTCACACACACACACACACACACACACACACACACACACATTGGGGTGCGTTAGTGAGGGGCAACAGAAGTCCTTCTACGTTGCAGTGGAAGCCCCGCTGCCCTGTGATGTGCCCGCCCCCCAGCCCAGCGTGAGGGCTGTGGTCAGGGGTAGGGTGATTTACGTCACTGGGCTGACCCCTCAGCAGAGAGCAGCAGCTTATCAGCGAGTGTGGCAGACAGCTCCGTGTTATTCAATTAGCCGCTCCCCCTGTCAGCCCAGGCCCCTGGAATCAGGCCCAAGTCGGTGGCCAATTGGGAAACCTAGCCCTCAGTTCACAGCCGTGGAGTTACTAGTGGAGCGACTGATATGTGTCCAGATTAGGGATGTTCATTTTGAAACATTTCCATAATCGAAAATCTGGAAAATTAACGATCAATTATCGATTATCGATCATATTAATAATATTTTATTTTTTTTTATTATTATTATTATTTTTTATTTTTTTTACAAAATGAATGCCTATGGCAGAAAATGCGAAAGACAACGTGTTCTCCTCAATGAACTCTTTATTTCAATGTGTCTCGCTCCAACACTCTGCTGTCCCCGGCGCATGTCGGTGTGAATTCCCCATGTTTAAAACAGTGTTGTTGGCACAAAGGCCCGTGCCCAGCCAGAAAACTAGAGACTATATGAAGCTCCACCTCACGTTAGTCGGCTGTGCAATGGAGTGGGGCGAGGAGGAGCGAATTCCACCCAAACCCAGTCCGCAAAAAAAAACAAAAAAAAAACTTTTTTTTAAATAATAACAATAATCGATAAAAATTCCACATGATCGATTCCATTCCTTAACGATCAAATATCGATTTTCGATAATTGATGAACATCCCTAGTCCAGATACTTGGGTCATTGTGGGGCTTAGTGACACAAGGGTAGAGCCTCCGTCCAATAAGGTCCATCACTAGTTATTCCTCTGTATCTTTTATAAGGCCATTTTGGCTAGGTTGTCTCATTGTCCAATTTTAAACTAAATTTGTCTGAGGTCCTTACCTCAAGCTGCTCCTGCAGCAATGTATACATTTTCCCCTTGAATGTCATGCCTTCTGCAAACCCTTAAATTTAGCAGTAGGCCATGATTTGTGATTTTAGTCTTTATGTCACATACTACTTCTTTTGTATGTTTCATACCACTTCTGATGTCATAGTGTTGATAGTAGTCTTTGCTCTACTTGTATTGTTGTGTTATTTCTATTGTTGTTGTTGTTTTTTTTACATGTAACCAACATGTATAACTTGACATGCAACTTTGCTGCCTTCTTGGCCAGGTCACAATTTGTATCTCAATTGTTTTATCTGGTTAAATAAAGGTTAAAAAAAGAAATGCTTTTATCTGCTTCCCGCCACACTAAATCATCGTCGGAAAGTGGTTCTGTGGCTGGCTGCTGCTCAACAATAGGAATTATTAGATCACTGTCCCTCCCCTTTTTTCCCAACCTGAGCGATTTAGCACCTCTGCTCGCTAACGCGTTGTGATCGTTTTGAACCACAGAGGGGCAGCCGGTGGGCAAGTCAAGAAACGGCAACTTTTTACGCTTTTGTTGAAACCTGCCTTGTGCACAAGGCGCATGGACTCAAGTGTGAGCAGGTGGGTCACGTAGCCAGATGGCCATGCCAGCTGAATCCCTACGCCCACCACAAATCTCCTCTTCCTTCAAGAGCCACCTGCCAGTCAGACTGCCCCAACACCAGCACAAACATCATGGAGCTGTTGACAGTGGACTTTATTAGTACAAGTTGTACCTGGAGAGTAAAGTAAAAGTAAACCTGGAAATGCAAGATAGCAACTGGACAGCGTGGACATCTCATTCTTAATCTTTAGGATTTTTTTTTTCTTCCTTTTAAGGACTGCCTGGTTTAGGTAATGAGTTTAAACCATACGTTTAAACATTGATGAACCACAAAAGCCTCATTGTTTCTTTTACATAGGACACACAACGGCCGAGAAAAGGTAAGGTATTGTTTAAGTGAATTTCACCTCACTGCTCATACGTTTTTGTATCACTGTGTTATTGCGATACTGTTAGAATATATAGTGAGAATATTTGCCAAGTATTTAAAGATCACCCAATTTTTTTTTAGCATTAAAGTGAAAATTAGCGCAATTGTTTTTCTTTTCTTTTTTTGGGTCAAGTCAAGTTCCTCTGATCCTTGATCTCCAGCACCTGACAGGACCTTCCCTACCCACACAGTTTCAGTCTCTCTCCATGTCCCTTTGAATGCTTGGTGTGCTGCCAGCATGGGAAACCCTACTCCCTGCTGTGGGACTACAAGAACAAAAGCAGAGCGGCCGTGACTTGGTACGCCCAGATTTGATCTTGGGGCCAATGGTCGACGTAGCGCAGGTTGAGAGCTGCAGAAGCAACTTGCAAAATGGTGTGACAGAGACTTAATTCCAGTTTCTGTCCTGTGTTGGAACTCATTTTATGACATTTTAGATATCCGTTTCATTTTTGGCAAGAAGCATGGGATTATGAGCCACATGCGCATCTACCCTTCAGAGAACATTAAGGTGTCAACATCAATCCCCGTCAATAAACTGTATTCTTTAACACATTTGACCCTTCTTCTCCCCTCCCTCTTCCAGGCCATCGTTTTGAGGATGTCCCTGGTGTGCGCAGACACCTGGTCAGAAAGAGCACCAAGGGACAGGTGGTGCACATCGGCAAGGACCACAAAGAGCCCAGCACTCGCAGCCGTAAACAGGACCGCACCCCACATGAGGTGAGATGCTGCCCGACATGGCTTGTCGTCCCCGCCCTCTAGGATTAAGGACATGTATCAGTTAATAACGGCTAATGCAGAGGTTTGGTTGTTTCTTGCCTTCGTCTCAGCACATCCTTTTACGTTTATCAGTGTCTGTCAATTGATTTCTGGTAATAAAAAAAAAATAGACATTAAATGTCTATTTTACTTAAAAAATGAATCGACCTCAACTCTCAAACAACAAATGTTGTTGTTTGAGAGTTGAGGTCGAGTCATTTTTTAAGTTTAGGAATATCTTTCTATTTTGGCCACAGTAAATTCAGCTGTAATACAATAGGGTTGAAAAAAAAAGCTTGCTGGGCCTATTTTTGTAATCCTTATGTTCTACTCAAGGTTGTGCTTTATTATTAAATTATTATTTAATCATGGAAAATCCTGGGAAATGTTTACCCTTCTTCTTTCTTTCCCCCTCTCAAATTGAACACAGCCCCCCTCTCCTTTGTGGACGGGACGGGGGGCACAATTAAAAATGAATGAAAGAGTTCTTTCCTTTCACACACGGAAGAGTAAAGGGGGCGAGAGGATTGTAGGTAACCAGACACTGGGAGCTCCTGAGAGAGGGAGCCATGTTTTATTAACACACACACACAGACACACACACAGGCCCCCAGCAGGCCAGGTAAACAACAGGTCCCTGTCAGGTTGGTGTGGGTGTGAGTGTGTGTTGTTGTTGTTGAGGAAGAACGATGTGTGTGTAGAAAAGTGAGGGCCCCCTGCCCTCCTCTGTGCCGGTGCTGTGGGCTAGCCTGTATCCGTGTTTGAGTCCATTCCTCCGCCCTCTCGCTCCTCCAGTCAATACCGGTGGTTCTGTACCGCTCCGTCTCGCGGCCTGAAGGCATCATGCTGGACTTCTCCAGCTACATGGCTCACCACCAGAAGGTTTGACCAGTGTGGACGTGTTTTCACAGGCATGCAAACTGTAGTGTGTTGGCACAACAAGGGCAAATTAAATGAGGTTGTAGTGTTTTACAACTTTTTATTTTGGTCCGTTTTGGTCCATTTCACAGGTGATTGTTTGTGACCTGACCTGACCGGCATGCTGTTTAATTCATCGCCATTTGACAAACGTTTGATTTTGAGAGGAGGCTGCTGTGGCTGTCTGGTGTGAACATCTGTGTCCTCTCCGATATTTTTTATGTATCGCCTGCTGTGTTTTCACTAGTTTTAACGTTAGTCTAAGTTGGATTTCCAAATGGTGACAACATTGAAAAGTTTACATTTTTGTGATTTGACTGCTTCAAATAACTCCAATGATACACTGGTAAGCATGTAGGCTGTTTTTTCTATGTGGACATGAAGTGTGGTTTCCTCGGCAAGATGCTCCACTGAAGTCACCACCACTTTGAGCATACAGTACCATCTGACCAATTACTAGCACCTTGGTTTGACTACTTACTTCAAGATATTCAGCGTTAATATTTGGCACATGTTTGAAGCGCATGCTGTTTTGTCTCAGGACATCCTCCAGTGTCTCACTCACTGCCTGTATGTGTTTCTCTGTGGCGCTTCTCCCAGGTCTTTGTGGAGCTGAATGAGCTGACCATTGACAAGAACCAAGAGATGCAGTGGAAGGAGACAGCTCGTTGGATCAAGTTTGAGGAAGATGTGGAGGAGGAGACTGACCGCTGGGGGAAGCCCCACGTGGCTTCGCTCTCCTTCCGCAGTTTGCTGGAGCTCCGCAAGACCATCTCACATGGTGAGAGACTGGCATGTGTGTGTCAGAGACAGACAGACAGACAGAGAGTTTGTGACTAAACCCTGTGTGTGTGTGTGTGTGTGTGTGTGTGTGTGTGTGTGTGTGTGTGTGTGTGTGTGTGTGTGTGTGTGTGTGTGTGTGTGTGTGTGTGTGTGTGTGTGTGTGTGTGTGTGTGTGTCCAGGAGCTGTGCTGCTGGACCTGGACCAGAAGACCCTGCCTGGCATCGCCCACCAGGTGGTGGAGCAGATGATCATCTCTGACCAGATCAAGGCTGAGGACCGCGCCAATGTCCTGAGGGCCCTGCTGCTTAAACACAGGTAGACCCAGTTCTCAATTTCTGTCCGTGTCGCTCAACTTGAGACTGAGAACTGTCTCCCAGCTTTCTTTGTTAAAACTGGGTGTAAATAATTAAAGGGTTATAGAAAACTTCATTGCAGAAGCAATCCAGAGTCTTTAGGCCAGAAGTGCAGAAGGGGCAGTGACTCAACCTGCCACCCATCCTGTTCCCTTGAGCTATGCTGGCCTCAACAATCAATATTTCTCAGTATAGAGATTAGTAAGCTAGCTAATTAGAGCAGAAATATCTAGTGAAGAGGTTCGCAATGCAAAATTCTAATAATACTATTATTTTGCTTCTTCTTCTTTTTTTGCTTGAGAACACAATGTTTCATGATGTCGCTCGCTAGCTTGTAGCGCCATTGTCTGCCATTGAACAGTTGAAAATGCAAGTAGGTGTGTGTGTGTGTGTGTGTGTGTGTGTGTGTATGGGGGGGTTATAATATACAGCATATTAGTCATTTTGTATGTACCATGCGGCAGTAAAATCATACTTATCATACTTACTCATACGTACTGTGCACATTGACATAGGGCTACACATTGACTTCATGAATAATGCTAATTTAAGCTGATTATTTTTTCGCAATCAGTGCTCATTTGAAGGGTGAAAGGTTGAGTAGCTATTAAACTCCTCTCACTGCTGCATGCTTGCTGCTACTAGGTGGCCTCATGCTTTGTCACTGCCTCTCTTCCTCCTGCTCACCCTGTCTGTACCTTTCACTGTTTCCCCTAGTCACCCGAGCGATGAGAAGGAGCACAGCAGCCCTTTCCCCAGGAACATCTCCGCAGCCAGCCTGGGCAGCCTCATGCCCCACCACCACAGTGCAAACCACATCCACCAGCCAGAGCCGTCCGTCACCGATCCACTAATGGGCACCACGAACGCCGCTGGGGAGGCGGACACGTGCATCGACATGGAGAAGAACGAGGTCCAGGTAGGTCCAGGTTTGATGATGTAAAGATTGGTTGCCCTTATTTGCCTGGAGATGTTTTCCAAAAAGTCTTATGGGTGCTATTTCTTGGTATTCAAGTATTGTCTGTTCATGTTGCCTGCTGTTTCCAGCACAAGGAGTCCACCCCGACGCCTGGCATGCATCGGTCCAAGTCCAAACACGAGCTGAAGCTGCTAGAGAAGATTCCAGAGAACGCTGAAGCTACAGTTGTCCTTGTGGGTGAGTTATCTCCTACTGCTCCTTTTTATAACCATAGAATAGATTGTTTGCACAAAATCTTCCTCAAGCAACTACTCAGAATATAAAAATTCACCACCTCTTACACCTCTACTCCCAGGCAGCGTGGACTTCCTGGAGCAGCCCACCATGGCCTTTGTCCGGCTGCTGGAGGCAGTGGAGCTGCACTCTGTGCTGGAGGTCCCTGTGCCCGTCAGGTTTCTCTTCGTCCTGCTGGGACCCCCCAGCACCAACATGGACTACCACCAGATAGGACGCTCCATCTCCACACTCATGTCTGACAAGGTGAGTGAGGTGTAGATTGCGATGGAAAGATGACTTTATTTGTCCAACAAAGTTTGTTTTCAAAGTTTCATTAGCCATTTCACCAGCATGTTTGAGAAGAAAGGAGCCTCAAAACGGTGGTTTGTTACGTTCTAAAGTGCCTGGTAGTGTAAGTTCAGCTATGTATAGAAGTGGAATAATGTACTTTTCCTGCTATTGAAAGATTTTGAAAGGATTTTTGTAAATCTGAATCTCCATCCAGCACTTCCATGAGGCGGCCTACCTGGCAGATGACAGACAGGATCTGCTCAATGCCATCAACGGCTTCCTGGACTGCAGCATTGTGCTTCCCCCTTCTGAGATGGGCGACGATGAGCTACTGCGCTCTGTTGCCCGCTTCCAGAAGGAGATGCTCCGCAAGAGGGAGGAGCAAGATGGTAAACTGCTGGCCAAGGAGCCCAAGAGCCTTGAAGATAAAGGTGAGCATATTTCCTCCTCAATCTTTTGGCCCTTATGAAGCAAGTATAGAGTACCACAGGGATGACGTATTATTTTAGGCTTACCCAGAAGTCCCTGCACTTCCTGCTTCTTACGTGTATAAAACAATGGGATTTTTCTATGGGAATTTTGGTTAAATGCATGAAATAAGGTCTGTGGTTACCAAAAGTTTATGAAACAGCGAACTTTGTGTTCAGCAAGATCATCTTCACAAATAAGGAACCACTTTTATGACTTTTGAAGCCTCTCCTGAAAATTCCTGTGGTACTCTTATTTTCAAGTTTTGGGGATATCCTATGAAACTTTACACGACCTCTTATTTGAAATGCAATTAATAACCTGCTCTTTTTCCCGTCACCCAGAGGCCCTGCTCACACCTTTGAAAAAATTAGACGACCCCTTACAGCGCACCGGGCGTCCCTTCGGCGGGCTGATTCGAGATGTGCGGCGCCGTTACCCAAAGTACGTCAGCGACTTCAAGGACGCGCTGAACGCTCAGTGCATGGCCGCCGTTATCTTTATCTACTTTGCTGCCCTTTCCCCAGCCATAACATTTGGAGGCCTACTGGGTGAGTTACATGTGGGGCAAACAAGATTGGACCCACTGTGCGCAGTCACTATGAACACACAACCTCCTCCGTCATTTCCACTGTCAAACTCATCCTTGCTTTTGTAAGTGTAATGACGGTTGAGTTGATAAAGCATGAATGGTATTTTTAAGTAGTAGCCATTGTTCTGGTGGGGTTCGTTAGATGTTAACGGGCTGTTTATGTGGCTAGGTGAGAAGACGGAGGGTCTGATCGGTGTGTCTGAGTTGATCGTGTCGACAGCAGTGCAGGGCATCATCTTCTGCCTGCTGGGAGCTCAGCCGCTGCTCATCGTGGGTTTCTCCGGACCCCTGCTTGTCTTTGAAGAAGCCTTTTACTCTGTGAGTTCACGTGCATCAGTTGACAATATATTAACACTATGACATCCAACTCAAGGTTGTACCTGTGATATTCCAATTCTAATTGCACAACATACCTTTGATACATTTTTTAAAGATTTTTTCCCTTTAACTTTAAGTGCCTTTTAAACATCCATCTATCCTCTTTCCTTATTTTTATTCGTTTTCTAGAACTTCTCTCTTTTACATGATCATTTGATTTCTCACTATGTTTCTACAGATAACACTCTTATAATGGTGGTTAAAGTTAAGCGTATTCCACTATTGCACTCAATCCGAGTGACTCAGCATGATAACATCACCTAAACGCCTATCATTCAAAAACCTGGTTGAGAAACGCAGTATACTGCTTATATGTATTGTATGCGTTTGTTGTTTTCATGCCTGCTATGGTAATTGCCCTGTGAGATAAGCAACATTTATTGAATGTGCCTGTGTGCTCACAGTTCTGCAAAGGGAACGATGTGGAGTACCTGACGGGCCGTGTCTGGATCGGGTTCTGGCTCATCATCATTGTGATCGTCACAGTGGCCTTTGAGGGCAGTTTCCTGGTCCGCTTCATCTCCCGCTTCACCCAGGAGATCTTCTCTTTCCTCATCTCCCTCATCTTCATCTGTGAAACCTTCATAAAGCTTGGCAGGGTACACCTGAGACTTGAAATAACAACTCCTTAATCACAAGAAGCTTGTGTTGGCACGCTAGGGATTTACATCTGTGCCACTGAATTGAATGAACTGACTACGGTAGTTTTTGGACAATATTCAAAACTTGGGGTCGAAATGAATGTTTTTCTAGCAAGTGCGCATCCAAAATCTTTTGTGATTGACTGGCCTTGAAAGTTAAATGGATTGAGAGTTTAACTATTATCCAGGCTCATGATTTTTGGAATGCTGCTATTTTTAGCGCTTTATTATGGCCCAGACTTCAAACGGATTTCGTTACGGACTAATCTCCTTTCCCAGAAAGTGTGATTGTGGTCCATAAAATTGAATAGTGAAGAAAAATAAAGTATAAAAAAAAGGAATGCTAATCCCTCTGAGACATTGATCAAGTCATCACTGTAGGTATCTGTGTGTAGTGTTTGTTGTAGCAGCCAGGGCATGAAATGCTGTGCATTAATGTGAGTCGTCTGTGTCGCTGGGCAGATTTTCAAGGAGCACCCCCTGAAACGCTGTTCCCTTAGCAACAGCACAGAAGGGAACATGTCATCATCAGAAAACATCACACTGATAACAGCGTATCAGAGTAACAGCAGCAGCAGCACTAACATCACGACCAGCAGCACTGTGCCAGTGAAGGTCCTCGGCGAGCCCAACACTGCCCTGCTTTCTCTAGTGCTGATGGCTGGAACCTTTTTCATCGCCTTCTACCTACGCAAGTTCAAGAACAGTGCATTCTTCCCTGGAAGGGTGAGGCACTAAGCTACTTTACTCTGTGACATCACTACTTTACTCTGTGACATCACTACTTTACTATATCATTATCATCATATATGTACCGGTACTCATTCAACTTTCCTACAGGGAATTCTTGTATAGCCGAACCCCTCGGGGGGGGGGGGGGGGGGGATTGCTCCAAAAAAGGAACAATATAAAGGCCCAGACACACCAAACCGACATAAAAATAAAATAGCGACAATGAAGGCCGACTGTTGCGTCGCCTCACATCACCTGAGTTGGGTCCAAAGAGGACTACAGCCGTCGGTCAACTAGCATGTACGATCTGCCCCTGCGTGAGACCTAGAACTGCCGATATACAAACCATTGTTATGATACATACATGAAACAAAGCAGTGTGTCTGCCTACCATTTTCTCACCACTAGACAGTTTCCTAATATAGCTACTTTTAATTGAGAATATGTCTGATTACAAAGTGGCAAATGGCACTGGCATTGTCAGCCCTAGGTCTTTCGCTTGTGGAAGTAGAAAGGAAGAGGTGGAAAAGTAAGGAGAAACTACTACTAAATGGGTGATATCATACACAGCAACAGGCTCAAGGGGCTTTCCCGAAGGCCACATCGTCGTGAAATTATTTGTGTATTGGATTGATCAGATGAGATAAAGTTGAAAAATGAGGAGAACTTTTTTTTTTGCGAGCCCTCTCTTGTGTATTGATTCGCTTAAGTTGACCAGCCAATCAGAGTGATCTCTCTCACTGATGGCCCGATGCCGATTCAACATGCTGAATTGGTTGGAAAAGTCACCGACAAGGCCGACTAGTGCCAATGGTGCGGGACACAACACAAAAACTAGGGCCACAGATGCTGACTGATGGCCGCCCGTCGGCCGGGTGGGCACATCACCTTCATACTAGATGCTTGCCGTGAAAACAAGATGAAAAAAATGGAGCCCACACTAAAATTCTCCGATACACCGTTTTTTGACATTTTGAGCTGGACCTGATGAGCAGCCAATGGTTCAAAACATTGTCAATAAACTATGTTATGGGCTCCATTTCATTTTTCATCCTCCTGAACAATGAAATGTAAACCAGACCAAAACCTATTTGAGATGCCACGTACACGCACATGCAATCTAAAATGCTCTATAACAGTCTAATTTGTATTTTGAATGTTTTAAGTGGAAATTACAATCAATTACAATACACAATAGTCGAGTGGATTGTGAAATACACATCTTGTACATTTTTCTGATTGTTGTTTGATATAATAATAATTTATATAAAGGAGCCAGTTCTGCTCACACTGTCCTGTATTGTGGTGTTTAGTTCCGTAGGATTATTGGAGATTTCGGAGTACCTATCGCCATCCTCATCATGGTCCTGGTGGACTACAACCTACATGACACCTTCACACAAGTGAGACTCAAATACTTGGATTTGTATAACTTGTAACAGAATCTGTTTTCCTTTAGCCTCTCTTTCATTTTATTCCCAAACATACACATCACAAGTTAAGTTTATCATCTCGGTTTTCTCTGACGTTATTCTCACTGCTTTTTCTCCCTCCATAAAGAAATTGAGTGTTCCCGAGGGTTTCTCAGTAACAAGTCCCGAAAAGCGTGGCTGGGTCATCAATCCTCTTGGTTCCAAACGAGAGTTTCCCATCTGGATGATGTTCGCCTGCGTGCTGCCCGCTCTGCTGGTCTTCATCCTCATCTTCATGGAGACCCAGATCACCACGTGAGTAAAGCTGCCATCATGTCGTTTGGGAATAAGCTATAAAAGAAGGGAAGCTGCTGTATAATGCCAGACTTCTTTAATGCCTTCAAATATGCACCCTTTAGTGTTTTGTAGGCTTTCAAACAAACAGGCTTGCCATACATGCAGACCACTTGCGACGCGTTTGGAGTATAAACTCTTCCTCAGGCAGCAATGGGAATAAGCATCAGAACGAGAAACAAAGCAGTAGGGAGTGCTGCAATCTGGTTCAGGAGAGATGCAAAAATGTAAAAAGTTTGTAAAAAATCAGGTGCTCATCAAGACTTGAAGAGTGATAAATAAAAGAGCTGGCTGGAGCCAAAAAGGCAGTCTGAGGCACTTCTGATTAAATAAAAATCCTTTATTTAACAGGGATCACCGACGCGTTTCGACTTTACATAGTCTTCTTCAGGGTAAGAGTGATCAGAGAACAGGTGTGTCTATTTAGCATTCAGCATCAGAACAAATTTGAATAATGCAATAACAGCCAAATCATTTTATGAAATGTCCTTAAATGTTATCAGACATGACATCCGGAAAAGATTATTACAATTTACAATATCAGGTTGTATTGTATTTTTCTTTACTTATTTAGAGGGACATTTCATTACATTTCTATCTATAAGTTACTACATTATCAGATCATTATTATATTAAAGACATGCAGATGGTTTTCTGCAATGGAAGCAGAGGACACTCACTTTTTTCCCACTTAGAATAGCCAATCTTTTAGTTGTGACCATTTACCCTCTTGTCCGTCTCCCACCTTTGTCCAGACTGATAGTGAGCAAGAAGGAGCGGATGCTGGTGAAGGGCTCAGGTTTCCATCTGGACCTGCTGCTGATCGTAGTGCTCGGGGGCTGCTGTGCTCTCTTCGGCCTGCCGTGGATGGCTGCTGCAACGGTCCGCTCTGTAACCCACGCCAACGCCCTCACTGTCATGAGTAAGGCCGTCGCCCCTGGAGACAAGCCTCGTATCCAGGAAGTGAAAGAGCAGAGGGTCACAGGGCTGTTGGTGGCCGTCTTGGTTGGTGAGTGTCAGACATTCAAAGCAATCATAGCAATTGAACAGAAAATGTGTGTGAATGTATGATTAGGTGTCTCATTACTATTGTCAGTGAAAAAAGAAACAATCCGCACACCGAGGAGCTCCCGTTTAGGTTATTTTTATTTGCAACACAGCGTGACGTTTCGGGCACACACCGGCCCTTCCTCAGACGCCGGTGTGTGCCCGAAACGTCACGCTGTGTTGCAAATAAAAATAACCTAAACGGGAGCTCCTCGGTGTGCGGATTGTTTCTTTTTTCACTGTAAGTACTCTATTGATCCAGCACCCAGGCCCAGTGTGGCCTATTTTTGGATGTGCGTGTCCCTACCTATTTTTTTCATTACTATTGTCACCCATTAAAGGGAAAATAAAGTGTGGGGGGGGGCACCTTTTTCACGCAGTTATCTAACTTTACATGTCTTAACATACACCTATTTACTGAAACATGCTTTTTTCCCCTTGTTTTTTATGTCTCCGTCGGCGATAGCCAGGCCGGAGGCATTCTGGTTTCGGGTTGTCCGTACGTCCAATGTTCGTTAGCGCGATATCTGAGGAACTCCTTGATGGAATTTCATCAGATTTGCCTCAAACGTCCACTTGGACTCAAGGATGAACTGATTACATTTTTGTGGTCAAAGGACAAAGGTTAAGGTCACTGTGACCTCACGAACGTCATTTTCAAGCTCAGTAACGCCATATCTCAGTAATGCCTTGACGGAATTTATTCACATTTGGCTCAAACGTCAAAGTCTGGACAGACATGGATGTCGAGTGCTCACATGTTGGTGGAGGCATATATCCGCGGGTGCGGGCGTTCCCAGAAAACGTTTTAGGAGTCACAGCATTGTGTACCTGTGGCCGTACATAAAATTTGCAACCAATCATATTGTCATTGTTTTGTCTGCCGGCTCCATCATATAAAAGCAACTTTCACAGTAGGATGATGGCAGATAGGGCAGCAGCAACAGCAGGGCTAAAGTATTCCTCCTGTACATCATTAACGCGGGTGATGGAGGTTTTGAAGCAGAAATGCAGGCTAATATACTGTCCCAGTGTCCCGTTCGTCTGAGTCACTTTCCACGTTTGCTGTGGTCCACTGCTGCACTTTTGCATGGCCATTCCCCACATTGTGTTTCAACCATTAGGTCACATGACAGAAGCAAGACACTGTTGACACTTTAACCCTCTCCACTCCGCTCTCCACAGGCATGTCCATCGTCATAGGACCGCTGCTGCGTATGATCCCCCTGGCGGTGCTGTTTGGTATCTTCCTCTACATGGGTGTGATGTCACTCAACGGCATCCAGCTAACAGAACGCATGATGCTGCTGCTCATGCCGCCCAAGTACCACCCTGACCACACCTACGTCCGCAAGGTGAGGGACTCGCTGATGAGGCTGAGCGGACCTCCGCTCCAAAAACAAATGATCGCTTGAAGCTGCACGAGGCGACTTTGCACTTTGGTGGCTCGAAATGGCAGGAAGGAGGAGAACCGCTTGAACATGTTTAATTTCAATACCCAGGAACCCAGGAAGGGTTAGATGTCAGTAAACAGCACACAACATACTGATGTTTACCAGCTCAGTCGGCCTGTGATGCTTTATACAAAGGGACAAGAGAGGCAAGTCTGAGTCTAGCTTTCTATGTTTAGGTCGCTCGCTGCTGTTTGAGAAACAGTTTGTATTTCACTCTTAAGTTTCACTTCATCACTTCCAGTGGGCAGAGAAGATTTCCTGCCAGTGACCATACCTGACACCGGAATTTAATTAGGGTATTTTGGGATGAATTTACAAGGTCTCATGTAGGTGGCTGGGGGTCTCTTCTCTATTGCAGCCCTTTGTGATTTGGGCTCAGGGGTATTTTTTTTACATAAGCAACTAGTACAACTTTAAGAAATAGTAAAGTGGTCAAATAATCAAGTGCAGGTCAGACGACTGTGAAAAACCTGTTGATAGGGTCATGGAAATCACATGGAAATCCTGAAAAATCAGTAGGTCACACTTCTTTCAAAAGTCACCAGTTGTAATAATATGTAAATATATCATCATAGCTATATTGTGAACCACAGCATCACTGTACAAGTTTCTCCTGGAAATGGTGCTACAACGTGGATGATACTTTGAAGATCAGGCCTAATCCTGGGTACATGTTAATGCCTGTTCTGTATCTGGTCTCACTTGAGTGGTCTTTGTGTGCCCAGGTACGGACACTGCGCATGCACCTGTTCACCTGCATCCAGGTGGTGTGTCTGGCAGCTCTGTGGGCCGTCATGTCCACCCAGGCATCGCTGGCCTTCCCCTTCGTCCTCATCCTCACCGTCCCCGTCAAGATGACTCTGCTACCCCGCATCTTCACCAGCAGAGAGATGATATGTGTAAGTCAGCCACAGGGGGGCGCAGTACACTAGCTTTGTACACCTGCACTATTCCCCCAACTATAGAAATGCACTTGTTCATATTGTAGCACATATTATGTCACTGTTTAACATGGACAATGTGACATCATATCAACATATTTCCAGTGCAGGTACAATGGAGTTTGATAACAGAACATTTTCTAGCTATCCAACATCAACAGGTTTTAGTGTTAGGCCCTCAGAAACAGAGAGCAGAGAATCCTTTCTACACTCATTTTGCACCTATGTTCCTCAATCATATAGGGAGAATTGTAGAATTGGCAGAGAGACCACCAGTATCCTCAATAGACCAGAATGCAAAGCAGCTACAGCTTGTGTCTTTGCAGATCAGTAATGTGTGAAATATAAAGCCCTTTTTCCTGTATTGTGCCCTCTCTACCCTCACTTTTTCTCAACTGAACACACTTGTAGTGCCCCTTTTGCCTATCAAAAAAGGGCCACAACGGTTGCTGGTTCATTATGTTTGGACGCGTGCAAAAATGTAATAAGTAATAAGTCTAAGTCCAATCATATACCAAAATAAACAGCAGGTTATTCACTCATTCACATCGTAGACACACGGTAAAAAACTTGTTTGCTTCTCCCAAAATAGCAACACCTGTGCCAGGGCGTGGCTTGATTATATTACCTCTGCAGCTCTGCCCAAATTGACAGCGACACTGCGCCCCCAAGTGGTGGGAGGATAACCAAAATAAAAGAATAGCAGAAATGGCTCTTACAACACTTATACCACTTTCATACCACAATGACCAGGGATGGACCAGGGCTACTTGACCCGTGTTCAACCCTTCTTTTGTCAATTCACACAAGTCAGTCAACACGGGTTAATCCCTGGTCATGACTATTCAGAGAGGACTCGGGTCACAGCCCGGGAGAGATGCATAACAATTAGCATACCCTATTAACATAACAAATGGCACCCGGGTGGTGCCATTCACACTGAAATCAACCCTTGTCTGACCCTGGTCCGACCCACGTCTTGAGTTGGGTTGGACCATGCCAAGCCAAGTCGGGCTGCGGGCAACCCCAGTTAAACCGTTTATACCCCAAATCAACCTGGGAATAACCCTGGTTGGACCCTTGGTGTGAAAGGGGTATTACTATCACTAGCTCTCTCCACCTACAGCACAGAAAGCCCCTTAGTACAGGAGTTGTCAAAATGCATTCTGGTAAATGTAGGAAATCAAGAAGTAGATGAGTTTTAAGGAAAGTGAATATCACAAATTGAACATCTCAGATTGATAATAACAATGTAAGAGTATTTGAGGGTGGAATTTTCCATTAACGAAATTTTCCAAATGTATTGTAATAAAAAATACTTCACTTCTCTACTAGTCTCCTGCTTTTACTTGCTCTATACTCTACTCTGTATAAAGTTCTCCTCTTCTGCTCTTTCAGCTGGATGCCGACGATGCCGAGCCAAAGTTCGATGAGAAAGAAGGTCACGATGAGTACTCGGAGATGCACATGCCCGTCTAACCTACTACAGGTTACACAAACACTCTCCTCTCTCCTCTTAGCGGACACCAAAACCTGTCAATCACTCGACCAACCAATGAGATGTGGGGGGGATCTGGAGACTGAGTCCCACAACCTTTAAACACTGTCGTAGCAATTTGATGCTGCCACACTGTGCGCTGTCGGCCCCTTTCAACCATCGCTGAGAATGGAACGTACATCATCTTGTTCCTCGGAGGTCTGCAGCAAGCTCTTTCACTATTTATTTAAGTTCCATCTCAGCAGATTCACGGCCCAGCCTACGCTACCCTCACGTTAGTTAATAGGATATATATATATATATATATATATATATATATATATATGGCGTTTGTTATTCCGCAGCACAATGAATGAATATCAGCTAAATAGATCAAACACACGTTAGCGTCCGTGTTCGTAATATACATTTTGTTTTTTAATATTTCAGGGGACAAGAGATTCCAAATCAACCAATGTGATCTCAAAATGCTCAAAATTGAATGCAAGTAGATAGATTTTGCAGACGATGATTTCATTTTCAGCCCTGAAAGGTAGCTCTGATTCACATTGAATATGTGGAGGATATATGGGATACATTCCTTATTTTTAACATAGTTATCGCTATCGTTATAGTTCGCTATTCAAGTTTGTCGCTTTTTCATGTTTTGCTATTTTTAATAAGCTCACTTAAGCGCCTTATGAAGGAAATAAAAGGTATACTGAGAGGTTTTTTGCCTTATTTTAGACAGCAGATCACTTTAGCAGCCTCTTGAAGCTCACGGCACTTTTTAAGACACCAAATCTGTTCGACTTAATACTGTATTTTATGTAATCATTTTATATCTTTAGAGTCCTCTTGGGCCCATCATATACTTGCCCATTAAAAAAATCAATTTTGCTTTAGCGTTTGCCTCTTAAATAACCCCATCTCCAGCTGATTTTTTAGCTTATCTGTCTTTTCTGTGGTGTATTCTGTACCTGCAGTAAACAAACTACTGGTCACCAGTAGAGGGAGCTCTGACAGGACTGTTGTGCTGTTGTACCAAAAAAAGTACATGAAATGCAACAAAGTACATGGCATTCATTACACACTCATATCGCACAACACTTTTCGTAAGTAGAAAGTTAACATAGCGGCATACTATACCAATACTTTCATTGTGTTATTTAATGTGGCGATTTCATGATATTTGTATTAATATTTTTTATTTTGCTGACCCCCTCTGCCTGCAGAGTGTATCTTGTAAAGGCTAATTTAAAGTTTGTGTTTTGAGTTGCTTCACGTCTCGCTTGGTCTAGTCAAGAAATCTTGTTGGTAAATGGGGAGAGCACTAATTTATTGGTTTCTTTGTGCCAAATGACTCATGTAAATAGTTTTGTGGTCAGAACAATCAACTCCAGTTCAGTCATCTCACTTCCTAAACCACGTTGTTGTTTCTTAAGGTGCGCAAGGGGGTTCAGCATGATTTAACTCTATCTTTTTTACAATACATTCCACAGTATATCCTAAGGTCATTTTACATCTTTTCTATTTCACTGGCGTGAACTAATAGTTTGAAACGGTAGCATACAGCATTTCATTCGCACTCACGAGTGAACTCGACCAAATTTCCACGCAATCTGTGTAGACAATCTCAATACTTGTGCATTGCTGAGAGGGAAGGCTTAAAAAAAAGTGTTTTTATGAAT
Organism: Poromitra crassiceps; assembly: GCF_964638095.1. Classification (NCBI taxonomy): domain Eukaryota; kingdom Metazoa; phylum Chordata; class Actinopteri; order Beryciformes; family Melamphaidae; genus Poromitra; species Poromitra crassiceps. Next base: position 100,246,739 of record NC_139624.1, on the reverse strand, counting down.
GTTTATGTCTGGTGTAGACATTACGAATGTATCCGTGTAACGTCAATTGGTTAAAGCTTTGACCGTGTCAAAAAACAAAAGTTTGGTCCTCTGTTAGTCTCAAATGTGTGTAATGCAGACACTACGTTTCACCTCACTCTAAACTGCCCTTGTCCCATCTCATCATAGTCTTGTCTGTGATGTGATCTTGTGCCTGTTGGTGTCACAAAGACGCACAAAATCTCAAGTGCCCGGTGGGGTCCATGGACTGATCAAGTGTTTCATGTATTTTTAAGGATGACACATTTATTTTGCACTTTTCAGATGCTCATAAATCCCTGTTCCCCTCTCCACTATGTATCTGTTGCAATATGTGGCATCACTGCCGATCTTTGAAGAATATATTTGGAGCAAGTCATGTCATGTCTTTTTTTATGTACACATAATGAAGATTAATTTTTACAGCCGTTGGCTGCATCCTGGCCATGGACAGTGAAGGGGATATTTATGAAAAGATGGCAGTAGAGTGTAATGTCAGTTTTATGTTTGCTTACTGTGCCTGTGGATGCAGTGAAGGTATTATGTGTATGTGATCTGTTGAACTCATAAAATGCTGATACAGTATATCGTCCCATTTCAAAAGCAATACAAAGTGAATCGTTGTTGCTGATGTTCCCTTGTACATAAATGGTTCAAATATTGATGACAAATAAAGGTAATTTTCTATTTATCATGAGCTTTGTTCTGCTATGTTTTCTGTCTAAAATTTAAATCCACTCGTGTATTTCTGCCATCTGGCAAAATTCACATGAAGATTCTTGGGGAAAATAAAGAAGAACGAAATCTCTAAAATTATCCCGAATATTCGTGTTGAATGTGACACACAAGCTTGTAAATGATAAACTAGCAACGTCGAGGCATAACCAAAAAGATGTTGTAGTCAGTGGCGATTCTAGAGTCTGTTGGGGCCCTAGGCAAAAATTTGCAGGGGTCCTCCAACCAGCATTCATCACCATTATGTTACAAATAATCTGATGCCAACAACGAAAAAATACTCAATCTAAAAGCGTTTTTATTCAAAATGTTCACATTAGTAGAATTTTCAAAATATACTGTATATATAAAGAACATGAAAAACCTTGTAATTTTCAAGATAAATGTCACATTACACATTAGAATTAGAATTACATATTGGGATTAGAATTCAATTTTGTAATGTTCTCCTAGGGAGAACATAGCTTTCATTAGCTTATTAGCTTTCATACAGGGTGCAAAATTAACCTTTTCATCCACCGGCCAAATTGCTTGTGGATGTTCAAATTTTACCAGCCACTCAATAGATTATATTATATTATTACCATTGTTTGATTTGGCTGGTGGTGAGTTAAGCAAATCTATCTTAACTATTATCTTAGGTTAAAGGAGAATTTCGTTTTTTTACACCACGGTCCTTATTTCCAGCCTAAAATATTATGTTTTACTCACCCAAATAACTTTGGTTTCATTCGGATGCCTACAGAAGTTATTGAGCTCAGAGTAGTATCCTCAAACAGGCTATAACGGGCGCAAACGGGGCCAGCTGCTTTATCTCCCGCTGCTGTTTGTAATCGATATGTGGCCTTATTCCACTCGAGCGGCAATTGAATTGAATCGTCCATAATCTTGACATCAGATCATATCTACAGTATATGCCAAGCTAGGCTGCTAAGCTAACAACACAACAGAGAACGAGTCAACTCTGACCTGCCCCGCATGGGCTTACAGTGCTTATGTTCTTCTTCTGTGGTTCATCTTCTTCTTCTGTTACCAAACAGAAGCGCTTCTCACTGCTTCTTCTGAAGCCCATCCGGGGCAGGTCAGAGTTGACTCTGTCTCTGTTGTGTTGTTGTTACCTTAGCAACCTGGCATATAGATATGATCTGATGTCAAGATTATGGACGATTCAATTCAATTGCCGCTCGAGTGGAATAAGGCCACATATCGATTACAAACTGCAGCGGGAGATAAAGCAGCTGGCCCCGTTTGCGCCCGTTATAGCCTGTTTGAGGATACTACTCCGAGCTCAATGTCTTCTGTAGGCATCCGAATGAAACCAAAGTTATTTGGGTGAGTAAAACATAATATTTTAAGCTGGAAATAAGGACTGTGGTGTAAAAAACCGAAATTCTCCTTTAACTAACATAGTAAAACAAAAATGCTAGCTGAAGTTCGTATCTGAAGTATCTCCAACAACATTAAGGCTAGACTAACAGCATTAAGTTATCTGCTCCGCTCTTCTATTTTCATCATCCTCTTTTTTCTTTCTTTTTTGTCTTCCAGATAACGTATTCGTTTTTCTTCATTAACTGTCAATTCAAGAGAATAGACATGAATCATTCCCGTCAAACTTGCATTACATTCTCCTGAATGTTCGTTCCACCTTCTATTCAAGAGAATGTACGTGAATCATACAGGTTTGACATCCAGTTTGTTCTCATGTCATTGCAAATCATGCAGGGATTGACATGGGGCCCCTTTAGCGAGGTTTCCTACATCATTGCAAATCGTCCAGGCCAGGGGGGGATTTGGGGCCCGTTTACGGAGGTTTCAATGTCATTGCAATGGGCAGGGGGTTGGGGTTTGCGGTCACTGCTGTGGAGTAAAGTTTGTCAGCCCTCTGGGGCCCCCTAACGCCCTGGGGCCCCAAGCAGCCTCTGGTTGTACTGTTTCCAGAAGAGGGGGCGGGTTCTTCCCGCATGTATTAGCATTTGGCCCAGTTTCAGAGTGAGTGGTCTGTTTCAGAGCAGTTGTACAGATACAGGGAGGAAGATGGCTGCTCTGTTGCTGTTGCTGCTCAGTGCCGGAGCGCTGCTGTTTCCTGCTAATGCTCAGGAGGATTACAATCAACTATCTGATAAGTACAGGAAAGGAGTGGATCTGGCCCTGAAGAACCTCAACTCTCATGTTGGAATCCAACACCATTTCCGCTTCTTCCAAAGCCGTGGGATGTCAAACATTGAGGTATTGTACAGTATGCCTGCTTTTAGAGTCGGTGATGGTTATTTTGTTGTGCTGAAGAGGTTGTACTGAATCTAATCTAAACCATGGAACACACACACACATAATTGTACATTTTCCTTGGCATTTTCCTAGTAGTAGTCTACGAGGGGAAAAGTTCATACCGTATTATCAAACTATGTAGTGAATATCTCAGATATCACTCAAGTGGTTGAGGATTGTTCAGTGACTTGTTCAGTGACGTGTTCAGTGCTAAATGCTTCTCTTTTTCTCCTCAGCCTGGGTTCGATGTGACCTACATCTACCACCACTTCTACCTTAAAGCCACTAAGTGCCCAAAAGGAACGGTTGACTCAAGTCAATGCCAATTCAGAACTGACAGAGTAAGTACCTTCTGAAAAGTGCGCAGATTTCCACCAGAGTTTCTGAACTTCCACAACATGACTGGCTTGTTCTGACTTGTCTGTGGTATTTGTTTGTGTGCGTCCATGCAGCCGTTAATAGACTGTGTAGCTTGCTACAAGACATTCGCTGGAGAGATTGAGCAAGATCCTAATCCGTATATCCACTGTGTGCGCAGGCCAGTCCTCACAGAGGTTAGTTCATTTAATGGAGGATTTAATCTATTGCATTTAATCTATTTTAATGTTTACACTGACATCAATTTTTGCACTGCAACTATGGATGCAGAATGTTATTTTCTGCACTTATTTCTGACCTTGATTTATGTGTCTCACATTATTTTGTCAACTGTTTTCCCCTCATGGCAGGTTATGAAGACGGAAAGAATGGAGCGCTGCAACACAATGAGTTACAGCAGCGGATCCCCGACTCTTCTACTAGTAAAAGGAACAGAGTGAATGCTGTGTGTAAAGGAAAAGAGTGAATGCTGTATGTAAAGGAACATAGTGAATGCTGTATGTAAAGGAACATAGCGAATGCTGTATGTAAAGGAACATAGTGAATGCTGTATGTAAAGGAACAGAGTGAATGCTGTATGTAAAGGAACATAGTGAATGCTGTATGTAAAGGAACATAGTGAATGCTGTATGTAAAGGAACATAGCGAATGCTGTATGTAAAGGAACATAGTGAATGCTGTATGTAAAGGAACATAGTGAATGCTGTATGTAAAGGAACATAGTGAATGCTGTATGTAAAGGAACATAGTGAATGCTGTATGTAAAGGAACATAGCGAATGCTGTATGTAAAGGAACGGAGTGAATGCTGTATGTAAAGGAACGGAGTGAATGCTGTGTGTAAAGAAGGAACAGAGTGAATGCTGTAATGCTGTGTGTAAAGGAACAGAGTGAATACTGTGTGTAAACTAAGGGGCAATGTTCAACAACATGTGGACAGTTTGAACTGAACAACAGCATAAGTGGGTCACCGGGTTACTGTCATTGATATGTCACTTCAGAGTGTATTTTTTATTTTTGAATACTTAAAAATTGTGAACAAAACACACATGAACTTGTTAATGTGTGCAGTGTGCACTTCACCTCATCAATATCTTTGTTAGTAGGATACATTTGTTTGTGATTTTGTGTTTGTTGTTTAGCAGTTTTTTATATAAAATGTTGAATGTTCAGTGGGATACATACGTTTAATAAAATAAATTTAAATAAAGTGTCACTTTGTAAAGAATCATCAGTTTTACTTTTTTCAAGAATGTTTATACTCTTGGGTCAATGTTTATACTGTTGGGTTATTTTGACCTAGATTATCTCAGTGATGTCACAATGCCTCCGTGTGTGTGTGTGTGTGTGTGTGTGTGTGTGTGTGTGTGTGTGTGTGTGTGTGTGTGTGTGCGTGCGTGCGCGCCCCATTATGATATCACTGATGACATAATCAGTGTGTGTGTGTGTGTGTGTGCCCCCCTATGACATCACAGTCTTGTCACAATGCCTCCTTGTGTGTGTGTGTGTGTGTGACATCACTGATGATCAGTCTTGTCACAGTGCCTCCTTCTGTGTGTGTGTGTGTGTGTGTGTGTGTGTGTGTGTGTGTGTGTGTGCGTGCGTGCGCGCGCCCTTATGACAAATCTTTTGACATTATCGTTGACATCATCACTGATGACATCACATCATTAGCTAATTAGCCAAATTAAAAAAATACGGCTCCGTCAGGTCAGCCACATGGGTGCCCTCTACACACCCTGAAGGTTTCAGCCCGATCGCACATAAAACAGCATAGCTGTGGCCGAACACAGAACTTGAAACAAACAGACAAAGTCCACATACTCAATTGTATAGATGATTAACTAATGATTAACTACTATACTCAGAACTGACTTTAACTAATCATTAATTAATGATTAACTAATGATTAAAGGCCATTAGCTAATCATTAACTATTCATTAACTAAAAGTTAGTTTCTCATTAGTTTACTAGTAACTACTATATTATTTGTGTACCTTATTGTAAAGTGTTACCGCCTCTGGTTGTAGACTGTTTCCAGAAGAGGGGGCAGGTTCTTCCCGCATGCATTAGCATTTGGCCCAGTTTCAGAGGGAGTGGTCTGTTTCAGAGCAGTTGTACAGATACAGGGAGGAAGATGGCTGCTCTGTTGCTGTTGCTGCTCAGTGCCGGAGCGCTGCTGTTTCCTGCTAATGCTCAGGAGGATTACAATCAACTATCTGATAAGTACAGGAAAGGAGTGGATCTGGCCCTGAAGAACCTCAACTCTCATGTTGGAATCCAACACCATTTCCGCTTCTTCAAAAGCCTCAAGACGGCAGACATTGAGGTATTGTAGAGTATGCCTGCTAAAGAATAAGTGCACAGTATGTTTTCTATCATTTAATCTAGTGGTGAAATTAGAGGTTACGGCGTGACTATATTTATATTTTTGCCCCTGGCAACAATCTGGGTTTCTCATGTGACCCCCCACCCCCAGGAAAAATTATTGATGAAGTGGTTGAGATTGTTCAGTGACTTGTTCAGTGACTTGTTCAGTGACGTGTTCAGTGACTTGTTCAGTGACTTGTTCAGTGCTAAATGCTTCTCTTTTTCTCCTCAGCCTGGGTTCGATGTCACCTACATCTACCACCACTTCTACCTTAAAGCCACTAATTGCCCAAAAGGAACGGTTGACTCAAGTCAATGCCAATTCAGAAATGACAGAGTAAGTACCTTCTGAAAAGTGAGCAGATTTTTGAACTTGAGTTTCTGAGCTTCAACAACATGACTGGCTTGTTCTGACTTGTCTGTGTTATGTTTGTGTGTGCGTCCATGCAGCCGTTAATAGACTGTACAATTTGCTACAAGACATTCGCTGGAGAGATTGAGCAAGATCCTAAGCCGTATATCCACTGTGTGCACAGGCCAGCCCTCACAGAGGTTAGTTCATTTAATGGAGGATTTCATCTATTGCATTTAATCTATTTTAATGTTTACACTGTGACATACATTTTTGCACTGCAACCATGGATGCAGAATGTTATTTTGTGCACTAATTTCTGACCTTGATTTATATGTCTCTCACTTTATTTTGTCAACTGTTTTCCCCTCATGGCAGGTTATGAAGACGCAAAGAAGGGAGCACTGCAACACAATGAGTTACAGCAGCGGATCCCCGACTCTTCTACTAGTAAAAGGAACAGAGTGAATGCTGTAATGCTGTGTGTTAGTGTGTACAGAGTGAATACTGTGTGTAAACTAAGGGGCAATGTTCAACAACATGTGGACAGTTTGAACTGAACAACAGCATAAGTGGCTCACTGGGTTACTGTCATTGATCGTATTTTAGATTTTTGAATACTTAGAATTGCGAACAAAACACATTCACTTTCTTGTTAATGTGTGCGGTGTGCACTTCACCTCATCAATATCTTTGTTAGTAGGGTACCTTTGTTTGTGATTTTGTGTTTGTTGTTTAGCTGTTTTTTATATATAAAAATGTTGAATGTTCAGTGGGATACATACGTTTAACTCATTGAATGCCAATGACGACAGCTGTCGTCAATTCAAATACTGACGTAGAGTGCCAATGACGACGGTTGTCGTCAATTGCGTTTTTTGACGGTGGGACGTGGATCAATCCCTGATACATCTCTGGTACAACTATTGTAGCTATTGGAGGTCTATAACCTATTTTACAGAACCCTTAGGTGGCGACAGTGCTCTCCACATAACAGAAAGGCAAGGAAAAAACAAAGAAGAAGTCGTTATGGAAACGGAAATCGCATCGCATCCGTATGCATCGATATGCTGAAGCACGTTACTGCAGCTGTGCCTGCAGCAGCCAATCTGCTCCCACAATTGAGCCGCTCTGTGTCGGTTGCGACAGCACATCCGCACATCCACACCGTGGAGTTATTATTCTCAACTGGAAGCATCGTTGCCGGTGACAAACACACGCGGAACGCTGTAAAAAAGCTGCACCCTTCACTGTGCGCACAGCAAACTCAGCAGAGAGCCACCACAGACAGGAGGAGGAGTGTGCAGTTGAGGCGAGGCGGGGCGGGGCGGGGCGGGGGGGGCACGCAGAGCAGCACGCAACACCCAGACAGACCCAGGCAGCAGGACAGGATTGACAAACGCAAGCCAGAATATCCGATGCCCACCAGCAGCAAATCAAGACCAGCAAGAAGCTGCAACCAGCAGCGCACGCAGGGGCCAGCGCTGCTGGTTGTAGCTAAAAATATTATTCTGCCAAACAAAATTCCCTGGCCTAAACTGTTTTATTGAAGGAAATTATTTTTGAGGTGTGACTACATTAGAAAAGATTAGCTTCAGAGTCAGTGTGTGCTTGAAATGTTTAATTTCACAAAAGGCCAATTATCTCAGCTTCTAGAAAAAAATTGCTGTTTTTGGATGAATCAAGCTATCTTCTCCGGCTCATAACTAAAGAACGGAAAATGGGATCAATAAACTTTTTTTTGCAGATGATAGAATAGAGTCTCATCGTTCTTTGTGCGTGTTCAGTGTTTACATAGTAATATCACACAATATTCTGTGGGCCTCGAGAAATCACTGAAAACGCTCTGAAACTCTGGCACTGGGAGCGTCCGTTCTCCAAAAGTGGCTGGCACTCAAATTAATAAAGTGTCACTTTGTAAAGAATCATCATTTTTATTTTTTTCAAGAATGTTTATACTCTTGGGTCAATGTTTATACTGATGGGTTATTTTGACCTAGATTATCTCAAACCCATTATTTAAAGGATTAGTTCACCACAAAATGAAAGTTCAGTCATTCTCTACTCATCCCCATGTCAGCTGAACACTGAGTTAGCACCTGTAGTTCCATCTCAACCTTCTGCCAAAGAGTTGAAGTCAACAGTACGATCTTTTTTACAACTCCAAAAAATAATCGAATGTCTCCTTCTCTCACAATGCCTGGAAGGAATTGTGAATTGGATCAACTGTTTAAACATCTGCTGTAGTTCATGTTCAGTTTGGATCAAGTATCTACAGGTTTGCAGCAGTGGCCTAGTTTTTTCTTTCTCCAAACACCTCAAACGTGCTTCCACATTTGCTTGAATACTTGACTCAAAGTTAAGGGCCTGGGCCCAGTTGCACAAAGCACCTTAGGTTAAGATTTCCCTCGATTCTATTTTATGGACACTTTAACTCTGACTCTAGGGGAAATCTTAACCTAAGGTGCTTTGTGCAACTGGGCCCAGATAAAGAAAACAGCAGCCTAAATCTATACTGCCAGCAGCTGATAGAAGTTCCTCAGAGTTTATTCTTAATCAGTGAGTGCGTTTACATGCACACTAATAAACCAATTATTATCAGAGTTCTAGAGTTACTTGATTATCATGTAAACAGCATACACAATATCCTTTACCGGATAAAGGCCGTTATCGGATTATGAGAAATCCGATAAACACACCTAGCTTTCTGCATGAGTGCATGGCCCAATTTCAATGTCCATTCACCCACTTTGAGTTGAGTTCCCACTATTTACCAAAGTGCATGTAAACACAGAAATCTGATTCATGCCAGTTACCTGATTATTCTCAGTTATATGATTATTGTGTGCATGTAAACGCACTCAGTGGATCAATTAGCTTGGTGAAACCCCACCACATGTGACCTGTGTGATGTGTGAAATATGAAACAAAGTAGCAACAGGTTAACATTGCTCAACTGTAGCCAGCTGAGGACTTCAGGAAAATCAGTCAGATCTAATGTTGGTGAGTCCAGCTGTCTCTGAACGGTCTGGTCAAGAAGTCTTGTTAGTAAATGGGGAGAGCACTAATTTATTGGTCCTTTGTGCCAAATGTCTCATGTAAATAGTTTTGTGTCAGAACAATCAACTCCAGTTCAGCAATCTCACTTCCTAAACCACGTTTAGGTGCACAAGGGGGGTCAGCATTAAAAAAAAAATTACAATACAATATTCCACAGTATATCCTAAGGTCATTTGGTGACTTAGTCAACATCAAGTCCGGCGCCTGCATTTACTGTGCTCAGGCCGGTCACTTCCTGGCTGCATGTCCACTGCGGCCAAAAGAGAAGGCTTGTCAGTGATGGCATGGGTACTGACGAGCCATACCACCATCTCTTCTCCAACCCCTTGTGCTCCTATGCAGTTCCATGCTTCCCTGCTCCGGAGAGAAGACACTATCCCTGTGCTCGCTCTGGTTGATTCTGGCGCCGATGCCAACTACATTGATGCCACACTAGTCACTCAGGTTTATCCAGAGAGGCTCTCCCTGCTACGCTGGACACCAGTGCTCTGGATGGCAGACTCCTAGCACGGGTCACCCAGCGCTCTGTACCCCTCACCCTCCTCATATTGGGAAACCACCGTGAGGCCATTCAGCTCCAGCCTCCACCTTATTTCCTCCCCTCTCTCTCCTGTGGTTCTGGGTCGGCCCGTGTTGAAGCTGCACAATCCTCCTCTCCTGTTGGAGCAGGGTTTTTCTTTGTGGTTTCGGTAACACTTCATAATACTGTAACACAAAAAATGGGTAGTTACTGAGGAACGAGTAAGGAACGAACCATTAGTTCATGAATAGTTAATGATTAGTTAATGAGTAGTTGATAGGTAGTTCCTTAATGGTAGTTACTTAAGAACTGACCATTAGTTACCATGTTAACGAACCAGTAAGTAATGATTACTTCCCTAAAAATTTTTTTTTTTAATATTTCACTAGTTCTTGGCTCAAACACTTAGTAAAAAAAACACTTTTTTTGGTAGGGTTTACATATCGCACTTCCGGTGGGCGTGGCCTAACCAAAGTAGGCTAGAACTGTAGCCACGCCCCCAAGGAGTTCGAATGTGAAAAATAGGCTCCGCCCCCTTTCCCTGGCTTCCGGCGGGGGTGGGTGGAGCCAAAAAAGGTAACTCCGCCCCTGAAGGTCGTAGAGCCTCGGGGGCGTGGTTTTAGTGGGGTACCTCGATCTCCTAAGTGGGGTAGGGTACTTTACTAAAGTGGGAGGAGCTACACTTTTTTAATTTGCATACTTGAATAAATTCGTCTTCACTAGTAAAGTAAGCAGGAAGTAATGGTATATTCCTTAGGAACAACTCAGGAAGATGTACTGCTTTACTTGAGGGGGCACAAACATGTTAACTAATGGTAAAGTAAGCAGGAAGTAATGGTATATTCCTTAGTAACAACTCAGTAAGATGTACTGCTTCACTTGAGGGGGCACAAACATGGGAACTAATGGTAAAGTAAGCAGGAAGTAATGGTGTATTCCTTAGTAACTACTCAGTAAGATGTACTGCTTCACTTGAGGGGGCACAAACATGGGAACTAATGGTAAAGTAAGCAGGAAGTAATGGTGTATTCCTTAGTAACTACTCAGTAAGATGTACTGCTTCACTTGAGGGGGCACAAACATGGGAACTAATGGTAAAGTAAGCAGGAAGTAATGGTGTATCCCTTAGTAACAACTCAGGAAGATGTACTGCTTTACTTGAGGGGGCACAAACATGTTAAGTAATGGTAAAGTAAGCAGGAAGTAATGGTGTATTCCTTAGTAACTACTCAGTAAGATGTACTGCTTCACTTGAGGGGGCACAAACATGGGAACTAATGGTAAAGTAAGCAGGAAGTAATGATGCACTAACATGGTAAATAATGGTAAGGTAATCATGAAGTAACGATGAGTACTCATGAACAACTGGTAAGTATTTGGTGGAGTCATGCTCACGAACATGGTAACTAATAGTCAGTTCTTAAGGAACTACCTGTTCATGAACTAGTGAAATATTAAAAAAAAAAAAAATTTAGGGAAGTAATCATTACTTACTGGTTCGTTAACATGGTAACTAATGGTCAGTTCTTTAGTAACTACCATGGGAACTAATGGTCAGTTCTTAAGTAACTACCATTAAGGATCTTTAAGGAACTACCCATTAACTATTAATGAACTAGTGGATGAAAACAAATGAAAAAAAAAATTAGGGAAGTAATCATTACTTACTGGTTCGTTAACATGGTAACTAATGGTCCGTTCTTTAGTAACTACCATGGGAACTAATGGTCAGTTCTTAAGTAACTACCATTAAGGATCTTTAAGGAACTACCCATTAACTATTAATGAACTAGTGAATGAAAACATATTAAAAAAAAAAAAATTAGGGAAGTAATCATTACTTACTGGTTCGTTAACATGGTAACTAATGGTCAGTTCTTTAGTAACTACCATGGGAACTAATGGTCAGTTCTTAAGTAACTACCATTAAGGATCTTTAAGGAACTACCCATTAACTATTAATGAACTAGTGGATGAAAACAAATGAAAAAAAAAATTAGGGAAGTAATCATTACTTACTGGTTCGTTAACATGGTAACTAATGGTCCGTTCTTTAGTAACTACCATGGGAACTAATGGTCAGTTCTTAAGTAACTACCATTAAGGATCTTTAAGGAACTACCCATTAACTATTAATGAACTAGTGAATGAAAACATATTAAAAAAAAAAAAAATAGGGAAGTAATCATTACTTACTGGTTCGTTAACATGGTAACTAATGGTCAGTTCTTAAGTAACTACCATTAAGGAACTACCTATCAACTACTCATTAACTAATCATTAACTATTCATGAACTAATGGTTCGTTCCTTACTCGTTCCTCAGTAACTACCCATTTTTTGTGTTACAGTATTATGAAGTGTTACCGTGGTTTCTTCGTCGAGAAGAAGGCTCACACCGTGGACTCAACGATATAACGGTAAAGAATAATACCCGCTTCCTCTCATTGACTCTGTTTTTGTGCCCCTGCAACAGGCCACTGTCTTTTCCAAGCAGGATCTCAGGAATGCACCACCTCATTCTGATTTCAGATGGAGACGAATGGAATTCTGTGTTTAACACCTCCTGAGACACTTTGAGTACCTGGTGATGCCTTTCGTTTTGACCAACCGTCTTCCTGGCCCTCATCAACGATGTCCTCCGAGACATGCTGAAGTGCATCACCTTCTCATACCTAGATGACATCCTGATCTCTCGTAACATGGAGGAACACATTCAAAATGGGCAGTAGTGGCCTAAAAGTTAGAGAAGCGAGTTTGTGACCGGAAGGTCATCGGTTCCCAGGACCGACAGGATAAATCTGGGCGGGGAAAGTGAAAAGGCAGCGCTTGCCCCTCCCTCATTACCACCACTGAGGTGCCCTTGAGCAAGGCCCTTAACCCCAACTGTTCCAGTGCAGCAGGTCAGTGGCCAGCAGATCAGGTTGTATAGGCCAGCTTCCAGGTGTGTGTGTGTGTGTGTGTGTGTGTGTGTGTGTGTGTGTGTGTGTGTGTGTGTGTGCGTGCGTGCGTGCGTGCGTGCGTGCGTGCGTGCGTGCGTGCGTGCGTGCGTGCGTCACAGGGCACTCCTGAAAAGAGAGTATTACAGTGAGGCTCCTGTAAAAAATACAGGTAAAAAAAAATGCTCTGCCGCCTGAAAACAATCTGTGAAAGCTGAGATGTGTGAGTTAAGTCCCCTGTGAGGTTCCTGGGTTGTAAAATAGCAACGTTGGTCCAAAACGTTGCTATTTTACAATTTTCTGTGAGACTGTGTTGCAGGTTTCACCATAGACCAGGAACAGGTGAAGACGGACGCGGCCAAGATCCAGTCAGTGTGGACAAGTCCCACCACCTTCCTGGACTTTGATATCTTCTACATGTGGTTCATCAGAGACTACAGCAGAGTGGCAGCTCCACCTTCCCTTGAACCCCTGAGGAAAATGTTGCGTTCAACTTCAACCACCTTAAGAGGCTCTTCACCTCTACTCCAGTCTTGGTTTACCCAGACAGACCCCTCTAAGCCGTTCGTGGTCGAGGTGGATGCTTCCGATTTAAGGGTAGGGGGCTAGGGGCCGTGCCGATGAAACCTCACCCATCACCTCACCTCACCCAGTTCCTGGAACGTCAAGTCTGATTCCCTCTCCCGCCAGTCTGCCCCTAAGAGATCCTCCTCCGAGCCTGAGTCATCCTTCCTCCTTCCTGCTTGGTAGCTGCAGTTACGAGGGAGGTGGAGGATGTCTGGCCCTCCTACAGTAACTGCTGTTTCTACCAGAGTCTACCAGGTCCCATGGCCACACCTCGAAGCTCTCCTGCCTCCCTGGTCTCCATTCCACGCTCTTTCATCAAGCAGCAATGTTTGTGGCCCTCAATGGAGAGGGGTACCAGGGATTATGTGTCTTTCTGCTCTGTTTGTGCCCACAGCTGGATTACTGCAATCCCTACCCATTCCCAGCAGCCCTTGGTCCCATATAATGTAGCTGTGGATTGTGTTACTCTGTTACACCTCCATCATCAGGTCAGGTCAATCAACACCACCATACCATACTTACCATAGTTGACCAGTTTTCAAAGGCTGTCAACTTTGTTCCTCTTGCCTCCAGCCAGTTCACTGGTGGTAAGTAGGGGACATTCCACCATCTGCTCAATAAACCTTTTTCCATCCCCCTACGCCTTTTGTCTGTGTCTGCATTTGGCTCTAAGAAAACAACCCCTAACAGTTTCTTAGGGAAAATACATAAGTAGAAGAAATCTCTAAGATTATTCATGAATATTCATGTTGAATGTGGGTGTTGTAGTTTGTTTTCAGGAAAAGAGGGCAGGTTCTTCCCGCATATTAATTAGCATTTAGGCCAACTCCAGAGAGGGTGGGTGGTCAGTTCCAGATCAGTTGTGCAGACACAGGGAGGACGATGGCTGCTCAGTTGCTGTTGCTGCTCAGTGCTGGAGCTCTGCTCTTCTCTGCTAATGCTCAGGAGGATTACAATCAACTACCTGATGACTACAAGAAAGGAGTGGATCTGGCCCAGGAGATGGTCCACTCTAATGGTCAAATCCGGACACATTTTCTCTTCTACAGCACCGTCTTGAAGTCAGACATCGAGGTATTGAACAGTATGCATTATGTATACATTATGTATATTATGTATGCAGTATGCATGCCTGCTTTTAGAGTCACTGTTGGCTATAGTCAGACGTTGAGGTATTGAACAGTAGCATGCCTGCTTTTAGAGTCACTGTTGGCTATTTTCTTTTGCGCTGAATCTCATCTACAGGGAGTAAACCATGAGGGGGGGGGGCAATTGGTAATTTTTCTTACATTTTTCTGAGTCTATAAGGGAGAATGCTCAGGAAAAGTTCATATTAAACTATCTGCAAAGTGGTTGAGGGTTGTTCAGTGATTTGTTCAGTGCTAAATGCCCCTCCTTTTCTCCTCAGCTTGGGTTCGATGAGATCTACTTCTACCACAACTTCTACCTTAGAGCCACCACGTGCCTAAAAGGAACTGTTGACTCAAGTCAATGCCAATTCAGAACTGACAGAGTAAGTACCTTCTGAAAAGTGAGCAGATTTTCACCAGAGTTTCTGAACTTTAACAACATGACTGGCTTGTTCTGACTTGTCTGCGGTATTTGTTTGTGTGTGTTCATGCAGCCGGCAATAGACTGTGTAGCTTGCTACAAAACATTGGCTGGAAATATTCAGGGATCTCCGTATATCAACTGTGTGCAGAAACCGACCCTCACACAGGTCAGTTTGTTTAATGGGTTGTTGCATGTAATCTCTGTTAATATTTAGTCTGTGATTTCATCCATGGAGGCAGAATGCATTTTGTGCACTTAATTCTGACATTTGTGTTTCTCGCACTATTTTATTCACCTTTTTTTCCTCATGACAGAATCAAAAGACAGCGAGACAGAAGCGCTGCAAGACTTACATGAGAGGAGCCGGAATTACTATACTCGCACGTTGAACAGCAGCTGTGTGTGGGGCAACGTTCAACAACCTGTGGACAGCATAAGTGGGTCACCGGGTTACTGTCATTAATCTGTCACCTTTGAGAGGAGCTTTTTGCTTTTTGAATACTTAAAATTGTAAACAAAGAGCAGATATTGACTTTCTTGTTAATGTGTGCACTTCACATATGCCTTTTTATATCCCATTTTAATGAAAATGTTGAATGTTCAGTGGGCTACACCATTATAATAAAGTGTCCCCCCCGCTAAAAAATGTTTGTACTCTTGGTTTGATGGGAGCAATGGGTTACTTTGACCTAAATGACCTGAAACCTATTATTTAATTAATTATTATCATAGTCTTTCAATGATTAGCAACAACATTGATTTTGATGGATTTTTTGTGTGTGCGCCTGTTCCATGCTCGTTAACGTGATATCTAGGGAACGCCTTGATGGAATTTCTTCAAATTTGGCTCAAACATCCACTTGATCTCAAGGATGAACTGATTCGAATTTGGTGGTTAAAGGTCAAAGTTCAAAGTCACTGTGACTGGGCTAGGTAAAATGGGTCATAGCTAGTTATAGGAAGTCGCAAGTCGGGATTTGAGGGATGATTAGGGGGAGTGGGTAGTGGGAGGGGCTGTGGTGAGGGAAATGGGCGGTGCTAGGGAAAAGGGGCCAGGGGGGATAGGAAGGATGTAGAGAGTTGGGGTTCGAGGGGTGGGTAGAGGGAGTGGCTGGGGGGTGTGGGTGGTTGCAGGGGGCATGCATGGTCAGTAAGGGGTGGGGCTAGGCAAACTGGGCCATAGCTAAGGATAGGACGTCATAGAGAGTTGGGAGTCGAGGGGTGGATAAGGGGAGTGGCTAGGATGTGGGTGGTGGGAGGGGGCATGGTGAGGGAAATGGGCCATAGCTAGGGATAGGAAGGTCGTAGAGAGTTGAGGGGTGGGTGTAGTTACGTGTAGGACCATTTTCCATGTTGAAAATGATTAGCTCTGTTGAGGTATGCCCAATCATTGCCTAAAGTGGCATAAGGCTGAATGGCCACACCACTGTGCCATGGGTCTCAAGGTAGGTTACTTGTTGGCGGAGGCATAAAACCACAAGGTGGTTATTTTGTTTTGGTATCTGAATAAGAGCTCTGAATCAAAGTGACACATTTAAGTTGGTTTGTTTTATATTGAAGGGTTTAAAATAAATAATTTAGCCAATCTAAGTGAAACGTGAACATTTATTTATTTAGGCTATTAGAAAAATGTATTGTCTATTTTCACATTTGTGTCTACTTATCCTCCTTACAGGGCCTAGACTTAAAATACTGGTGTACAACTATTTAATTGGCTTTTAAACTATTTCACCATAACAAGTTGTAAACCTACATCAACAAGAAAGTTACAATACCGGTAGTTACATACAAATTAGTAGAACTACAGTTCAATCATGAGAGACTCGTAGGAAGTTTTAACAAGCTTTATTGAACAAATAACCAATTTAAGTGTGGCGTATGGCTCCATGATATGATGACGCTCCTCTTGAGATGAGAGAGGGGGGGCGTTAGTGACGTATAGGATAGATAATCCCCCAAAAGAAATGAAAGTTAGAACGGGATAATATAACGAAAGGGGGCTCATGAAGCTCGCGGGGGGTATGCAAATTGTCAGGACGTGGGTTGACAGGGGTTTAAGCAAATACCGGGATAATGGGTTGTGCAAATTGTCAGGAAATGGGCTGACTTGACAAGACGTGCTCTGACTGAGGTTTAAGCAGAATGCAGGGATACTGGGTCATGAAAATTGTCATGACGTGGGGTGACTGAGGTTTAAGCAAAATGCAGGGATAATGGGTTGAGCAAATTGTCAAGACATGGGCTGACTTGTCAGGACGTGGGCTGATTGAGGTTTATGCAAATGCCGGAATGATGGGTTATGCAGATTGTCAGGACATGGGCCGACTTGTCAGGACGTGGGCTGACTGAAGTTTAAGCAGGATGCAGGGATAATGGGTTGAGCAAGTTGTCAGGACGTGGGCTGACTGAGGTTTAAGCAGAATGCAGGGATAATGGGTTGAGCAAATTGTCCGGACGGGGGCTGACTTGTCAGGACATGGGCTGACTGATGTTTAAGCAGAATGCAGGGATAATGGGTTGTGCAAATTGACAGGACGTGGGCTGACTGAGGTTAAGCAATGGCAAGGACGCTTATGGGGTTATATGCAAATTGCCCGGGCATGGGCACCAAACGGGGATTGGGAGAGAAGACCACCACCAACGAAATGCATTAATACTTCCCACCAATCATGGAATCTTTGGGCTGATAATATAGCAGCTTGCTCTGGATGGATGTAGGACGCATAGGCTGATGAAGACAGCAGCCCAGTTGTTGAAGGGAGGACCCCCCCAAAAGAAAAAAGGTCAACGATGAGGATTACAATCAACTCCCTGATAACTACAGGAAAGGAGTGGATCTGGCCCTGAAGAACCTCAACTCTCATGTTGGAATCCAACACCATTTCCGCTTCTTCAAAAGCCTCAAGACGGCAGACATTAAGGTATTGTAGAGTATGCCTGCTAAAGAATAAGTGCACAGTATGTTTTCTATCATTTAATCTAGTGGTGAAATTAGAGGTTACGGCGTGACTATATATATACAGTATTTTTGCCCCTGGCAACAATCTGGGTTTCTCATGTGACCCCCCACCCCCAGGAAAAAGTATTGCTGAAGTGGTTGAGATTGTTCAGTGACTTGTTCAGTGACTTGTTCAGTGACTTGTTCAGTGCTAAATGCTTCTCTTTTGCTCCTCAGCCTGGGTTCGATGTGACCTACATCTACCACCACTTCTACCTTAAAGCCACGAAGTGCCCAAAAGGAACGGTTGACTCAAGTCAATGCCAATTCAAAACTATCAGAGCCCCGGTAAGTACCTTCTGAAAAGTGCGCAGATTTCCACCAGAGTTTCTGAACTTCAACAACATGACTGGTTTGTCTGACTTGTCTATGTTATTTTTGTGTGTGCATCCATGCAGCCGTTAATAGACTGTACAATTTGCTACAAGACATTCGCTGGAGTAATTGAGCAAGATCCTAAGCCGTATATCCACTGTGTGCACAGGCCAGCCCTCACAGAGGTTAGTTCATTTAATGGAGGATTTCATCTATTGCATTTAATCTATTTTAATGTTTACACTGTGGCATACATTTTTGCACTGCAACTATGGATGCAGAATGTTATTTTGTGCACTTATTTTTGACCCTGATTTATATGTCTCTCACTTTATTTTGTCAACTGTTTTCCCCTCATGGCAGGTTATGAAGACGCAAAGAAGGGAGCGCTGCAACACAATGAGTTACAGCAGCGGATCCCCGACTCTTCTACTAGTAAAAGGAACAGAGTGAATGCTGTAATGCTGTGTGTTAGTGCAGTGGTTCTCAAATGGGGTCCGTGGCACTTTGCCAGGGGGTCCGCGAAAAGTTTTGAGGTCCAATTTTTTTTTTTTTTTTTTTTTTTTTTTTTTATGTTTTTTTTTTATAAAAAAAAAACGATACATGTTACTTATTCCTTCTCAAAGTACTTCCTACATGGTGCTAGTCTATCAAAATATCTTTGCTGTCATTGATTGTGTTGCATAGTGTTTTTCTGTACTGTTGACAAATTGTGATATTGCAAGTCGCTTTGGACAAAACAAAAGCGTCTGCTAAATGACGTAATGTAAATGTAATGTAATGAAAAAAAATATATAGATATATATTTTTTTGCAAAATCTTCATAGTTCAACGAAAATAGTTTATGCTTTAAATCTAAAATGGTTCATGGATTACATTCTAATAACAAACCTATCAAATTAAAAGTCAAGCATGTTACCGTGGAAACAATTAAGCTTAGCCCAAAATCACAAATCAGAATGAGGGGGTCCCCGGTATATTTTCTATCTTGTAAGGGGTCCTTGGCTGAAAAACATTTGAGAACCTCTGTGTTAGTGTGTACAGAGTGAATACTGTGTGTAAACTAAGGGGCAATGTTCAACAACATGTGGACAGTTTGAACTGAACAACAGCATAAGTGGGTCACCGGGTTACTGTCATTGATCGTATTTTAGATTTTTGAATACTTAAAATTGCAAACAAAACACATTAACTTTCTTGTTAATGTGTGCGGTGTGCACTTCACCTCATCAATATCTTTGTTAGTAGGGTACATTTGTTTGTGATTTTGTGTTTGTTGTTTAGCTGTTTTTTATATATAAAAATGTTGAATGTTCAGTGGGATACCTAAGTTTAATAAAGTGTCACTTTCTAAAGAATCATCACTTTTATTTTTTTCAAGAATGTTTATGCTCTTGGGTCAATGTTTATACTGATGGGTTATTTTGACCTAGATTATCTCAAACCCATTATTTAAAGGATTAGTTCACCACAAAATGAAAGTTCAGTCATTCTCTACTCATCCCCATGTCAGCTGAACACAGTGAGTTAGCACCTGTAGTTCCATCTCAACCTTCTGCCAAAGAGTTGAAGTCAACAGTACGATCTTTTTTACAACTCCAAAAAATAATTGAATGTCTCCTTCTCTCACAATGCCTGGAAGGAATTGTGAATTGGATCAGCTGTTTAAACATCTGCTGTAGTTCATGTTCAGTTTGGATCAAGTATCTACAGGTTTGCAGCAGTGGCCTAGTTTTTTCTTTCTCCAAACACCTCAAACGTGCTTCCACATTTGCTTGAATACTTGACTCAAAGTTAAGGGCCTGGGCCCAGTTGCACAAAGCACCTTAGGTTAAGATTTCCCTTAGAGTTAAGGTGTCCGTAAAATAGAATTGGGTGTTTTGTGCAGCCGATTCTATTTTATGGACACCTTAACTCTGACTCTAAGGGAAATCTTAACCTAAGGTGCTTTGTGCAACTGGGCCCAGATAAAGAAAACAGCAGCCTAAATCTATACTGCCAGCAGCTGATAGAAGTTCCTCAGAGTTTATTCTTAATCAGTGAGTGCGTTTACATGCACACTAATAAACCAATTATTATCAGAGTTCTAGAGTTACTTGATTATTCAAGTGGTCATGTAAACAGCATAAACGATATCCTTTACCGGATAAAGGCCGTTATCGGATTATGAGAAATCCGATAAACACACCTAGCTTTCTGCATGAGTGCATGGCCCAATTTCAAAGTCCATTCACCCACTTTGAGTTGAGTTCCCACTATTTACCAAAGTGCATGTAAACACAGAAATCTGATTCATGCCAGTTACCTGATTATTCTCAGTTATATGATTATTGTGTGCATGTAAACAAACTCAGTGGATCAATTAGCTTGGTGAAACCCCACCACATGTGACCTGTGTGAAATATGAAACAAAGTAGCAACAGGTTAACATTGCTCAACTGTAGCCAGCTGAGGACTTCAGGAAAATCAGTCAGATCTAATGTTGGTGAGTCCAGCTGTCTCTGAACGGTCTGGTCAAGAAATCTTGTTAGTAAATGGGGAGAGCACTAATTT
Organism: Poromitra crassiceps; assembly: GCF_964638095.1. Taxonomy (NCBI): domain Eukaryota; kingdom Metazoa; phylum Chordata; class Actinopteri; order Beryciformes; family Melamphaidae; genus Poromitra; species Poromitra crassiceps. The sequence goes on along the minus strand of NC_139624.1, from coordinate 100,226,116 downwards.
ATTGGTCCTTTGTGCCAAATGTCTCATGTAAATAGTTTTGTGTCGGGAACAATCAACTCCAGTTCAGCAATCTCACTTCCTAAACCACGTTTAGGTGCACAAGGGGGGTCAGCATTAAAAAAAAAAATACAATACAATATTCCACAGTATATCCTAAGGTCATTTGGTGACTTAGTCAACATCAAGTCCGGCGCCTGCATTTACTGTGCTCAGGCCGGTCACTTCCTGGCTGCATGTCCACTGCGGCCAAAAGAGAAGGCTTGTCAGTGATGGCATGGGTACTGACGAGCCATACCACCATCTCTTCTCCAACCCCTTGTGCTCCTATGCAGTTCCATGCTTCCCTGCTCCGGAGAGAAGACACTATCCCTGTGCTCGCTCTGGTTGATTCTGGCGCCGATGCCAACTACATTGATGCCACACTAGTCACTCAGGTTTATCCAGAGAGGCTCTCCCTGCTACGCTGGACACCAGTGCTCTGGATGGCAGACTCCTAGCACGGGTCACGCAGCGCTCTGTACACGCCTCACCCTCCTCATATTGGGAAACCACCGTGAGGCCATTCAGCTCCAGCCTCCACCTTATTTCCTCCCCTCTCTCTCCTGTGGTTCTGGGTCGGCCCGTGTTGAAGCTGCACAACCCTCCTCGCCTGTTGGAGCAGGGTTTTTCTTTGTGGTTTCTTCGTCGAGAAGAAGGCTCACACCGTGGACTCAACGATATAACGGTAAAGAATAATACCCGCTTCCTCTCATTGACTCTGTTTTTGTGCCCCTGCAACAGGCCACTGTCTTTTCCAAGCAGGATCTCAGGAATGCACCACCTCATTCTGATTTCAGATGGAGCCGAATGGAATTCTGTGTTTAAAGGGATAGTTCTGTTTGTTTGAAGTTGGGTCCTATGAGGTACTCTCATACAGTCAGTGCACTGGGTAAAGCACTGTGGACGCATCACGCACCGAGATAGGAGAACTGCACTCCAGCTGTGGCAGGCACAGAGAGCTGTCTGCTGAGTGTGAAGGGGGCCATGAGCAAAAACGTAAAAAACAACAGAAAAAATACATTAAATGCTTCCATACTGCTCACCTGGCATAATCCAAGTCTCCACAAGCCCTGAGATGCCAAGTTGACTTGAAAAGATGTCATGTACACCCTGTTTTTAGCTGAAATCGTCAATTCAAGGGTAGGGGGCTAGGGGCCGTGCCGATGAAACCTCACCCATCGCCTCACCTCACCCAGTTCCTGGAACGTCAAGTCTGATTCCCTCTCCCGCCAGTCTGCCCCTAAGAGATCCTCCTCCGAGCCTGAGTCATCCTTCCTCCTTCCTGCTTGGTAGCTGCAGTTACGTGGGAGGTGGAGGATGTCTGGCCCTCCTACAGTAACTGTTGTTTCTACCAGAGTCTACCAGGTCCCATGGCCACACCTCAAAGCTCTCCTGCCTCCCTGGTCTCCATTCCACGCTCTTTCATCAAGCAGCAATGTTTGTGGCCCTCAATGGAGAGGGGTACCAGGGATTATGTGTCTGTCTGTTTGTGCCCACAGCTGGATTACTGCAATCCCTACCCATTCCCAGCGGCCCTTGGTCCCATATAGCTGTGGATTGTGTTACCTTTTGTTACCACCTCCATCATCAGGTCAGGTCAATCAACACCACCATACCATACTTACCATAGTTGACCAGTTTTCAAAGGCTGTCAACTTTGTTCCTCTTGCTTCCAGCCAGTTCACTGGTGGTATAGGGAACATTCCACCATCTGCTCAATAAACCTTTTTCCATCCCCCTACGCCTTTTGTCTGTGTCTGCATTTGGCTCTAAGAAAACAACCCCTAACAGTTTCTTAGGGAAAATACATAAGTAGAAGAAATCTCTAAGATTATTCATGAATATTCATGTTGAATGTGGGTGTTGTAGTTTGTTTTCAGGAAAAGAGGGCAGGTTCTTCCCGCATATGAATTAGCATTTAGGCCAACTCCAGAGAGGGTGGGTGGTCAGTTCCAGATCAGTTGTGCAGACACAGGGAGGACGATGGCTGCTCAGTTGCTGTTGCTGCTCAGTGCTGGAGCTCTGCTCTTCTCTGCTAATGCTCAGGAGGATTACAATCAACTATCTGATAACTACAGGAAAGGAGTGGATCTGGCCCAGGAGATTGTCCACTCTAATGGTCAAGTCCGGCAACATTTTCTCTTCTACAGCACCCTGTTGAAGTCAGACATCGAGGTATTGAACAGTATGCATGCCTGCTTTTACGTCGAGGTATTGAACAGTATACATGCCTGCTTTTACGTTGAGGTATTGAACAGTATACATGCCTGCTTTTACGTTGAGGTATTGAATAGTATGCATGCCTGCTTTTACGTTGAGGTATTGAACAGTATGCATGCCTGCTTTTAGAGTCACTGTTGGCTATAGTCAGACGTCGAGGTATTGAACAGTATGCATGCCTGCTTTTACGTCGAGGTATTGAACAGTATACATGCCTGCTTTTACGTTGAGGTATTGAACAGTATACATGCCTGCTTTTACGTTGAGGTATTGAATAGTATGCATGCCTGCTTTTACGTTGAGGTATTGAACAGTATGCATGCCTGCTTTTACGTCGAGGTATTGAACAGTATGCATGCCTGCTTTTACGTCGAGGTATTGAACAGTATACATGCCTGCTTTTACGTCGAGGTATTGAACAGTATACATGCCTGCTTTTACGTCGAGGTATTGAACAGTATACATGCCTGCTTTTACGTTGAGGTATTGAACAGTATGCATGCCTGCTTTTACGTTGAGGTATTGAACAGTATACAGTACATGCCTGCTTTTACGTCGAGGTACTGAACAGTATACATGCCTGCTTTTACGTCGAGGTATTGAACAGTATACATGCCTGCTTTTACGTTGAGGTATTGAACAGTATACATGCCTGCTTTTACGTTGAGGTATTGAACAGTATGCATGCCTGCTTTTACGTTGAGGTATTGAACTGTATGCATGCCTGCTTTTACGTTGAGGTATTGAACAGTATACATGCCTGCTTTTACGTTGAGGTATTGAACAGTATGCATGCCTGCTTTTACGTTGAGGTATTGAATAGTATGCATGCCTGCTTTTACGTTGAGGTATTGAACAGTATGCATGCCTGCTTTTAGAGTCACTGTTGGCTATAGTCAGACGTCGAGGTATTGAACAGTATGCATGCCTGCTTTTACGTCGAGGTATTGAACAGTATACATGCCTGCTTTTACGTTGAGGTATTGAACAGTATACATGCCTGCTTTTACGTTGAGGTATTGAATAGTATGCATGCCTGCTTTTACGTTGAGGTATTGAACAGTATGCATGCCTGCTTTTACGTCGAGGTATTGAACAGTATGCAGTACATGCCTGCTTTTACGTCGAGGTACTGAACAGTATACATGCCTGCTTTTACGTCGAGGTATTGAACAGTATACATGCCTGCTTTTACGTTGAGGTATTGAACAGTATACATGCCTGCTTTTACGTTGAGGTATTGAACAGTATGCATGCCTGCTTTTACGTTGAGGTATTGAACAGTATGCATGCCTGCTTTTACGTTGAGGTATTGAACAGTATACATGCCTGCTTTTACGTTGAGGTATTGAACAGTATGCATGCCTGCTTTTACGTTGAGGTATTGAACAGTATGCATGCCTGCTTTTACGTTGAGGTATTGAACAGTATACATGCCTGCTTTTACGTTGAGGTATTGAACAGTATGCATGCCTGCTTTTACGTTGAGGTATTGAACAGTATGCATGCCTGCTTTTACGTTGAGGTATTGAACAGTATGCATGCCTGCTTTTACGTTGAGGTATTGAACAGTATGCATGCCTGCTTTTAGAGTCACTGTTGGCTATAGTCAGACGTTGAGGTATTGAACAGTAGCATGCCTGCTTTTAGAGTCACTGTTGGCTATTTTGTTTTGCGCTGAATCTCATCTACAGTGAGTAAACCATGAGGATGGGGGGGCACAATTGGTCATTTTTCTTGACATTTTTCTGAGTCTATAAGGGAGAATGTTCAGGAAAAGTTCATATTAAACTATCTGCAAAGTGGTTGAGGATTGTTCAGTGCTAAATGCCCCTCCTTTTCTCCTCAGCTTGGGTTCGATGAGATCTTCATCTACCACAACTTCTACCTTAAAGCCACCACGTGCCGAAAAGGAACTGTTGACTCAAGTCAATGCCAATTCAGAACTGACAGAGTAAGTACCTTCCTGAAAAGTGAGCAGATTTTCACCAGAGTTTCTGAATTTCAACAACATGACTGGCTTGTTCTGACTTGTCTGTGGTATTTGTTTGTGTGTGTTCATGCAGCCGGCAATAGACTGTGTAGCTTGCTACACAACATTGGCTGGAAATATTCAGGGATCTCCGTATATCGACTGTGTGCAGAAACAGAAGTCAGAGGTCAGTTTGTTTAATCTCTGTTAATATTTAGTCTGTGATTTCATCCATGGAGGCAGAATGCATTTTGTGCACTTAATTCTGACATTTGTGTTTCTCGCACTATTTTATTCACCTTTTTTTCCTCATGACAGAATCAAAAGACAGCGAGACAGAAGCGCTGCAAGACTTACATGAGAGGATCTGGAAGTATTCTAGCATCAACACGAACAAATTGAACACAGCTGTGTGTGGGGCAACGTTCAACAACCTGTGGACAGCATAAGTGGGTCACCGGGTTACTGTCATTAATCTGTCACCTTTGAGAGGAGCTTTTTGCTTTTTGAATACTTAGAATTGTAAACAAAGAGCAGATATTGACTTTCTTGTTAATGTGTGCACTTCACCTCATCAATATTCCTTTTTATATCCATTTTTAATGAAAATGTTGAATGTTCAGTGGGCTACACCAGTATAATAAAGTGTCCCCCCTTCCCTAAAAAATGTTTGTACTCTTGGTTCGATGGGAGCAATGGGTTACTTTGACCTAAATGACCTGAAACCTATTATTTAATTAATTATTATCATAGTCTTTCAATGATTAGCAACAACATTGATTTTGATGGATTTTTTGTGTGTGCGCCTGTTCCATGCTCGTTAACGCGATATCTCAGGAACGCCTTGATGGAATTTCTTCAAATTTGGCTCAAACATCCACTTGATCTCAAGGATGAACTGATTTGGTGGTTAAAGGTCAAAGTTCAAAGTCACTGTGAGTGGGCTAGATAAAATGGGCAATAGCTAGTTGTACCTAATGGTGATATGAATGTCTTTGGCTTAAAAGTGGATCTGTTTAGGTGTTTTAGGCAGATGAAACTGAAATATTTTTTCAGAAATCATGCTGACCTCCCTACTAAGGTGCCCCATTATCCTTTTAAACATAAGAGCACTTTTTGTCCAAATGTTACGAATCCTTCAATTAATACTTTCTGTAGAATTGTGGAGCAGGAGGTCTTGCAAACACACGAGAAGCCCTACCATTTTTCTGAAAATCTGTCTAAAGCTGAAAAAATAGCATTGAAAGAACTAACTACTAATAGAGATATTGTTATTAAACCTGCAGACAAGGGTGGTGCGATCTGCATACAAGACGCTGTTAACTATAAACAAGAGATCTTATCTCAGTTGTCAAATGAGACCTATTATAGGAAACTCCCTTCAGACCCTACCTTGTCTTTTCAAAAAGAGATCCAAACCTTCCTGGAAGACGCAAGAGAACGGGGCTGGATCTCTAAAGCTGAATTTGACTTTCTTTTTTGTCAACATCCTATTCGACCAGTTTTCTATACTCTCCCTAAGTTGCACAAATCATTGACAAACCCCCCGGGACGCCCTATTGTGGCACAGATCGATTCCCTATTAGCCCCTCTGTCTGAGTTTGTGGACTTTTTTATTAAACCGATGGTGAAAACACTACCAGCCTACATAAAGGATTCCACTGATTTTATAAATAAAATTTCCACTGTTATTGACATACCTGAGAATGCATTTTTATTGACATTGGATGTGGCTAGTCTATATACTAATATACCACATGACGAAGGGTAACAGTCTTTGAGTGTGTATTTGGAGAATAGAGATGCAGAAAACCCTCCTAATCAATTCATTGTTGACCTTGCCACTTTTGTGATGAAATATAACTATTTTAACTTTGATAATGACTTTTTTCAGCAGATCTCAGGGACAAGCATGGGTTCAATTTGTGCCCCTAATTATGCTAATTTGTACATGGATTATTTTGAGAAAAACTTTATCTTTAACCCCATAAAAAATAAGTATCTTCCCAGGTTGCTAAAGTATTATAGGTTCATTGATGACATTTTCTGCATCTTTCAAGGTGATTTGGAGGAGATGAATGACTTTCTTATTGTGTTAAATGGTTTCAAAAATAATCTCCAGTTCACATGTGAATGGAGCAAAGAAAAAGTGCATTTTCTTGACATGTGGGTAACTATGAAGGATGGTGAACTATGTACAACCATATATTGCAAAGAAACTGACAGAAACACTTTACTTTTACCGACTAGCGCACATCCCATTCCACTGAAAAGGGGTTTGCCCAAAAGTCAGTTTTTCAGACTGAGGAGACTATGTCAGACTATGTCCAAGATTATATTGAAAAAGCATCGGATATGAAATCGAAATTTCTTGCAAGGGGCTACCCCACAGACTGGGTTGAACAGGTATACAACTCGGCTTTAGAAAAACCTCGGCCTGATCTCCTAAACAAGAGTCAAAAAAAGAACAAACTTTATTCAACCACATGTATAACTACATATTCACCTCGTAGTCACCTGGTTAGATCAGCTTTTTTAAAACACTGGCATATACTAAAATCTGACCCTGATTTAACTCACATGTTCAAGGATCCACCTCTGTTTGTCTATAAAAGGGGTCGCAATCTAAGAGATCACTTGGTTCATGAAAATTTCTCATACAACAAACCCAAAAGCCAGATTCAAACTCTTCTAAGCCCTTTGGAAAATGACAATTGCCGATGTGGATCTTGTGCTCAATGCAACAACACAGCAAAAACATCACACTTCTGTCACCCACAGAATGGGAAAAAAATCTTTATTAAGAGTGTCATATCTTGTGCGTCTACTCATGTTGTTTATTTGATAAAATGTCCATGTGGCCTTGCCTACGTGGGAAAAACCACCAGAAAACTCAAACAAAGAACTTGTGAACACAAGAGTGCGATCCGACGCCAAGATAAAGATTCCCCAGTTGCACTTCATTTTAACACTAAGAAGCACGGCATTTAAAGCATGGCATAGCATGGCAATATTCCGCCACTATTTAAAGCATGGCACCCATGCTCTTAGTATTTCGCCACTATTCAAAGCATGGCACCCACTCTTCCCTAAAGCAAGGCACCCATAAGCTCTATATGTGAACATGTGCTTATTTGGCAAAAGGACTCACTACTAAAGGCTTGCAGCCAATTAAATTAGGCATAGTTTGGTTGCTTAGAAATTGACATATGTCCGTTTGCAAGATGTGCGACTATATTTCTCATTCTCTCCCCACCTCCTCCCTCCCCCTGCTCCCCTCTCCCCCACACCCCTCCCCCTTCCCCTCTCCTGCTCTCTCCTCTTGCTCCTTCCCCACCTCCTATACCCTCCAACATCTCCCATTCCCTCCCCACTCTATCACTCTCTCACATTCCCCCTGCTCTTCCCCCATCCCCTGCTCTCTCCTCTGCTCTCTCTTCATTTCTATATTTTCTATATTATCAATTGTTCAAATGTTATCTTTATTCTGTATATTCATGTTACTGTTGTGATAGCTAGAATCAGCTAGACATACTTTCTGTGAAGCCCTCTGAGACATGCTTGTGAATTAGGGCTATATAAATAAACTTGACTTGACTTGACTTGACACGACATGGCCTCCCTCCGTTTCTGTGGCATAGAGAAGGTTCTAATGCCACCTAGGGGTGGAGACCATGACTTGATTTTGAAGAGAAGGGAAGCGTACTGGATTTTTGCACTTCACACGTTGTCTCCTAAGGGATTAAATTATGAACTTTTATTGAATGTAATGCTATAATATGGCTTTTGTGTATATTGAAATGCTTATGTTAAAAATTAGTCCATCCGTCCAGATTGGTACTGACGGGTCTTGAAAGCATATAGCCTATGTAGGCCATGCAGCCTGTAAGTATGTTACTTTTTCTTATATTGTCCCGTTTTTTCTTATATTTACATTTTTATTTATAATACCTTGAATATGGTTGATGTACTTGTGATGTATTGGGCACTGTCTATGTTTTAATTCTAGTGCACATATATTCAAATTTTCCCCTGATTGAGCACTCAATGTAACCACTTCAAGGTGCTCAACCAGGTAAGGTCCTTCGCTGTGATTGGATGATTGGTTCACGATGCCATCCCCTATATGTATATATAGATGGAGTCAAGGCGATGTCGCCCATAATACTGATGAAGGTCCTAGTGACCGAAACGTTTATTCAATAAATTTCTCCTAAAAAGGTGAGACAGTGTGCGGGAGCTTTTTTCTTTAATAGCTAGTTATCGGAAGTCGCGAGTCAGGATTTGAGGGATGATTGGGGGGAGTGGGTAGTGGGAGGGGCTGTGGTGAGGGAAAGGGGCGGTGCTAGGGAAAAGGGGCCATAGCTAGGGATAGGAAGGATGTAGAGAGTTGGGGTTCGAGGGGTGGGTAGAGGGAGTGGGTGGTTGCAGGGGGCATGCATGGTCAGTAAGGGGTGGGGCTAGGCAAACTGGGCCATAGCTAGGGATAGGACGTCATAGAGAGTTGGGAGTCGAGGGGTGGATAAGGGGAGTGGCTAGGATGTGGGTGGTGGGAGGGGGCATGGTGAGGGAAATGGGCCATAGCTAGGGATAGGAAGGTCGTAGAGAGTTGAGGGGTGGGTGTAGTTACTGTACGTGTAGGACCATTTTCCATGTTGAAAATTATTAGCTCTGTTGTTGAGGTATGCCCAATCATTGCCTAAAGTGGCATAAGGCTGAATGGCCACACCACTGTGCCATGGGTCTCAAGGTAGGCTATTTGTGCTTGTAACTCTGGACAGACATGGGTGTAGACTGCAACGTTACTTGTTGGCGGAGGCATAAAACCACAAGGTGGTTATTTTGTTTTGGTATCTGAATAAGAGCTCTGAATCAAAGTGACACATTTAAGTTGGTTTGTTTTATATTGAAGGGTTTAAAATAAATCATTTAGCCAATCTAAGTGAAACATGAACATTTATTTATTTAGGCTATTAGAAAAATGTATTGTCTATTTTCCCATTTGTGTCTACTTATCCTCCTTACAGGGCCTAGACTTAAAATACTGGTGTACAACTATTTAATTGGCTTTTAAACTATTTCACCATAACAAGTTGTAAACCTACATCAACAAGAAAGTTACAATACCGGTAGTTACATACAAATTAGTAGAACTACAGTTCAATCATGAGAGACTCGTAGGAAGTTTTAACAAGCTTTATTGAACAAATAACCAGTTTAAGTGTGGCGTATGGCTCCATGATATGATGACGCTCCTCTTGAGATGAGAGAGGGGGGGCGTCAGTGACTTATAGGATAGATAATCCTCCCATAGGGATTTCTACAGGAGCCATGACGTTGGTGGTGATCAGGGGAGGGGGTGGGGCGAGACAACTGCTCCAGTGATGATCACCACAGATCACAGCAGCTGAGGATGATGGCACAAATTTGAGTAATGACGTAGTAGCAAGGGCTCTATATACCACCACCACCGCTTAGGTGATTGGCTCAGCAGATCAGGAGAGACAGATGACAGCTGATTGGATATTGGAAAATGGAGAAGGGGCAGTTGTGATGTCACTAGTGATGTCACTCGAGCAATTGTGATGTCACCAGTGATGTCACTGGCGTATGGCTCCATGATATGATGACGCTCCTCTTGAGATGAGAGAGGGGGGGCGTCAGTGACATATAGGATAGATAATCCCCCAAAAGAAATGAAAGTTAGAACGGGATAATATAACGAAAGGGGGGTCATGAAGCTCGCCGGGGGTATGCAAATTGTCAGGACGTGGGTTGACAGGGGTTTAAGCAAATACGGGATAATGGGTTGTGCAAATTGTCAGGACATGGGCTGACTTGACAAGAGGTGCGCTGACTGAGGTTTAAGCAGAATGCAGGGATACTGGGTCATGAAAATTGTCATGACGTGGGGTGACTGAGGTTTAAACAAAATGCAGGGATAATGGGTTGAGCAAATTGTCAGGACATGGGCTGACTTGTCAGGACGTGGGCTGATTGAGGTTTATGCAAATGCCGGAATGATGGGTTATGCAGATTGTCAGGACATGGGCCGACTTGTCAGGACATGGGCTGACTGAAGTTTAAGCAGGATGCAGGGATAATGGGTTGAGCAAGTTGTCAGGACGTGGGCTGACTGAGGTTTAAGCAGAATGCAGGGATAATGGGTTGAGCAAATTGTCAGGACGGGGGCTGACTTGTCAGGACATGGGCTGACTGATGTTTAAGCAGAATGCAGGGATAATGGGTTGTGCAAATTGACAGGACGTGGGCTGACTGAGGTTAAGCAATGGCAAGGACGCTTATGGGGTTATATGCAAATTGCCCGGGCATGGGCACCAAACGGGGATTGGGAGAGAAGACCACCACCAACGAAATGCATTAATACTTCCCACCAATCATGGAATCTTTGGGCTGATAATATAGCAGCTTGCTCTGGATGGATGTAGGACGCATAGGCTGATGAAGACAGCAGCCCAGTTGTTGAAGGGAGGACCCCCCCAAAAGAAAAAAGGTCAACGATGAGGATTACAATCAACTCCCTGATAACTACAGGAAAGGAGTGGATCTGGCCCTGAAGAACCTCAACTCTCATGTTGGAATCCAACACCATTTCCGCTTCTTCAAAAGCCTCAAGACGGCAGACATTAAGGTATTGTAGAGTATGCCTGCTAAAGAATAAGTGCACAGTATGTTTTCTATCATTTAATCTAGTGGTGAAATTAGAGGTTACGGCGTGACTATATTTATATTTTTGCCCCTGGCAACAATCTGGGTTTCTCATGTGACCCCCCACCCCCAGGAAAAGTTATTGCTGAAGTGGTTGAGATTGTTCAGTGACTTGTTCAGTGACTTGTTCAGTGACTTGTTCAGTGCTAAATGCTTCTCTTTTGCTCCTCAGCCTGGGTTCGATGTGACCTACTACATCTACCACCACTTCTACCTTAAAGCCACTAATTGCCCAAAAGGAACGGTTGACTCAAGTCAATGCCAATTCAAAACTGTCAGAGCCCCGGTAAGTACCTTCTGAAAAATGCGCAGATTTCCACCAGAGTTTCTGAACTGGTTTGTCTGACTTGTCTATGTTATTTTTGTGTGTGCGTCCATGCAGCCGTTAATAGACTGTACAATTTGCTACAAGACATTCGTTGGAGAAATTGAGCAAGATCCTAAGCCGTATATCCACTGTGTGCACAGGCCAGCCCTCACAGAGGTTAGTTCATTTAATGGAGGATTTCATCTATTGCATTTAATCTATTTTAATGTTTACACTGACATACATTTTTGCACTGCAACTATGGATGCAGAATGTTATTTTGTGCACTTATTTTTTACCCTGATTTATATGTCTCTCACTTTATTTTGTCAACTGTTTTCCCCTCATGGCAGGTTATGAAGACGCAAAGAAGGGAGCACTGCAACACAATGAGTTACAGCAGCGGATCCCCGACTCTTCTACTAGTAAAAGGAACAGAGTGAATGCTGTAATGCTGTGTGTTAGTGTGTACAGAGTGAATACTGTGTGTAAACTAAGGGGCAATCTTCAACAACATGTGGACAGTTTGAACTGAACAACAGCATAAGTGGGTCACCGGGTTACTGTCATTGATCGTATTTTAGATTTTTGAATACTTAAAATTGCGAACAAAACACATTAACTTTCTTGTTAATGTGTGCGGTGTGCACTTCACCTCATCAATATCTTTGTTAGTAGGGTACATTTGTTTGTGATTTTGTGTTTGTTGTTTAGCTGTTTTTTATATATAAAAATGTTGAATGTTCAGTGGGATACCTAAGTTTAATAAAGTGTCATTTTGTAAAGAATCATCACTTTTATTTTTTTCAAGAATGTTTATACTCTTGGGTCAATGTTTATACTGATGGGTTATTTTGACCTAGATTATCTCAAACCCATTATTTAAAGGATTAGTTCACCACAAAATGAAAGTTCAGTCATTCTCTACTCATCCCCATGTCAGCTGAACACAGTGAGTTAGCACCTGTAGTTCCATCTCAACCTTCTGCCAAAGAGTTGAAGTCAACAGTACGATCTTTTTTACAACTCCAAAAAATAATCGAATGTCTCCTTCTCTCACAATGCCTGGAAGGAATTGTGAATTGGATCAGCTGTTTAAACATCTGCTGTAGTTCATGTTCAGTTTGGATCAAGTATCTACAGGTTTGCAGCAGTGGCCTAGTTTTTTCTTTCTCCAAACACCTCAAACGTGCTTCCACATTTGCTTGAATACTTGACTCAAAGTTAAGGGCCTGGGCCCAGTTGCACAAAGCACCTTAGGTTAAGATTTCCCTTAGAGTTAAGGTGTCCGTAAAATAGAATTGGGTGTTTTGTGCAGCCGATTCTATTTTATGGACACCTTAACTCTGACTCTAAGGGAAATCTTAACCTAAGGTGCTTTGTGCAACTGGGCCCAGATAAAGAAAACAGCAGCCTAAATCTATACTGCCAGCAGCTGATAGAAGTTCCTCAGAGTTTATTCTTAATCAGTGAGTGCGTTTACATGCACACTAATAAACCAATTATTATCAGAGTTCTAGAGTTACTTGATTATTCAAGTGGTCATGTAAACAGCATACACGATATCCTTTACCGGATAAAGGCCGTTATCGGATTATGAGAAATCCGATAAACACACCTAGCTTTCTGCATGAGTGCATGGCCCAATTTCAATGTCCATTCACCCACTTTGAGTTGAGTTCCCACTATTTACCAAAGTGCATGTAAACACAGAAATCTGATTCATGCCAGTTACCTGATTATTCTCAGTTATATGATTATTGTGTGCATGTAAACACACTCAGTGAAATATGAAACAAAGTAGCAACAGGTTAACATTGCTCAACTGTAGCCAGCTGGGAACTTCAGGAAAATCAGTCAGATCTAATGTTGGTGAGTCCAGCTGTCTCTGAATGGTCTGGTCAAGAAATCTTGTTAGTAAATGGGGAGAGCACTAATTTATTGGTCCTTTGTGCCAAATGTCTCATGTAAATAGTTTTGTGTCAGAACAATCAACTCCAGTTCAGCAATCTCACTTCCTAAACCACGTTTAGGTGCACAAGGGGGGTCAGCATGATAAAAAAAAATTACAATACAATATTCCACAGTATATCCTAAGGTCATTTGGTGACTTAGTCAACATCAAGTCCGGCACCTGCATTTAGTGTGGTCTTTGACTGAATTTCAATCATGGAAGACTAACCTCTACAGCATAGTTTAGAGCACCCCATGCGTACATGCCCCTCATCATTCAGGGTGTATAACTCCTTAGTGACATCACTGATGACATCACAATTGCTTGAGTGACATCACTGATGACATCACAATTGCTCGAGTGACATCACTGGTGACATCACAATTGCTCGAGTGACATCACTAGTGACATCACAACTGCCCCTTCTCCATTTCCCAATATCCAATCAGCTAAGGACATCTGTCTCTCCTGATCTGCTGAGCCAATCACCTAAGCAGTGGTGGTGGTATATAGAGCCCTTGCTACTACGTCATTACTCACATTTGTGCCATCATCCTCAGCTGCTGTTCATCATCACTGGAGCAGTTGTCTCGCCCCACCCCCTCCCCTGATCACCACCAATGTCATGGCTCCTGTAGAAATCCCTATGGGGGATTATCTATCCTATACGTCACTGACGCCACCCCTCTCTCATCTCAAGAGGAGCGTCATCATATCACGGAGCCATGCGCCACACTTAAACTGGTTATTTGTTCAATAAAGCTTGTTAAAACTTCCTACGAGTTTCTCATGATTGAACTGTGCTCAGGCCGGTCACTTCCTGGCATTGCTATTTTACAATTTTCTGTGAGACTGTGTTGCGGGTTTCACCATAGCCCAGGAACAGGTGAAGACGGACGCGGCCAAGATCCAGTCAGTGTGGACAAGTCCCACCACTTTCCTGGGCTTTGATATATTCTACAGGTGGTTCATCAGAGACTACAGCAGAGTGGCAGCTCCACCTTCCCTTGAACCCCTGAGGCAAATGTTGTGTTCAACCACCTTAAGAGGCTCTTCACCTCTACTCCAGTCTTGGTTTACCCAGACAGACCCCTCTAAGCTGTTCGTGGTCGAGGTGGATGCTTCCGATTCAAGGGTAGGGGGCTAGGGGCCGTGCCGATGAAACCTCACCCATCGCCTCACCTCACCCAGTTCCTGGAATGTCAAGTCTGATTGCCTCTCCCGCCAGTCTGCCCCTGAGAGATCCTCCTCCGAGCCTGAGTCCATCCTTCCTCCTTCCTGCTTGGTAGCTGCAGTTACGTGGGAGGTGGAGGATGTCTGGCCCTCCTACAGTAACTGTTGTTTCTACCAGAGTCTACCAGGTCCCATGGCCACACCTCAAAGCTCTCCTGCCTCCCTGGTCTCCATTCCACGCTCTTTCATCAAGCAGCAATGTTTGTGGCCCTCAATGGAGAGGGGTACCAGGGATTATGTGTCTTTCTGCTCTGTTTGTGCCCACAGCTGGATTACTGCAATCCCTACCCATTCCCAGCGGCCCTTGGTCCCATATAATGTAGCTGTGGATTGTGTTACCCGAAGCCGTTTTCACACATGCGTACAGGAAAATTGCCTGTAAATCAATATCGGCCATTTCCCGGAATTTCCCTTCACACCTGAGCGCTCACATGTGTGAATATAGCAGCGAAATGGCCTGTATTTGACGGGGGGGGGGGGGCACTGCAGAGCGGGTGGGGAGTGACGTGTGCACTTGGATGGGGAATCCTCCTTATTTTGGGGGTCGGCAAAACTCCGATGGTGAAATAAGTTCGCTTGTCACACAATAAATCACACTCGTTTGACTTAAGAGGGCATGTATGTTGTATCCTTCACATTCGTTAACCAGTCTTTGAACTGAAATCTTTGAAGAAGTAGGGATCCCTGTCAGAGAGAAATCGCCTGGCTGGTTCGATGTTTATCTGTTCACCTGCATCGCGTTGAAGCACTTTTTACAGACTGGCTTCGTTTGATGTGTCCAGGGGGCTTGCCCTTGTCAGCAACGTAAGCAAAATACTTGCACATTTCGCTTCGTGCATTTGCTTTCTCAACAAACGTTGGGCAGCTTGCAAGACTCAAGCCGCTGCCATTTTCGCTGTCTGTGTCCCTGTCGGGCTGGACTGAAGGACTCTGGCCAGAGTGCGAGCAGAGAGGGGAGGGGGGGGAGCAGCACGCCCACACATGAAGCAGCCATACCGCTCTTCTGACAACCTAGGAACTGGTGAAATGTCCGCGATGACGGGGTCGCGCTTATACCGGACAACAACTTTCACACATGATGTGTGAAAACGGCTTCTGTTACACCTCCATCATCAGGTCAGGTCAATCAACACCACCATACCATACTTACCATAGTTGACCAGTTTTCAAAGGCTGTCAACTTTGTTCCT
Organism: Poromitra crassiceps; assembly: GCF_964638095.1. Taxonomy (NCBI): domain Eukaryota; kingdom Metazoa; phylum Chordata; class Actinopteri; order Beryciformes; family Melamphaidae; genus Poromitra; species Poromitra crassiceps. The sequence continues at coordinate 100,210,472 of NC_139624.1, read as the reverse complement.
CTTGCTTCCAGCCAGTTCACTGGTGGTATAGGGAACATTCCACCATCTGCTCAATAAACCTTTTTCCATCCCCCTAAGCCTTTTGTCTGTCTGCATTTGGCTCTAAGAAAACAACCCCTAACAGTTTCTTAGGGAAAATACATAAGTAGAAGAAATCTCTAAGATTAACCAGAATATTCATGTTGAATGTGGGTGTTGTAGTTTGTTTTCAGGAAAAGAGGGCAGGTTCTTCCCGCATATGAATTAGCATTTAGGCCAACTCCAGAGAGGGTGGGTGGTCAGTTCCAGATCAGTTGTGCAGACACAGGGAGGAAGATGGCTGCTCAGTTGCTGTTGCTGCTCAGTGTTGGAGCTCTGCTCTTCTCTGCTAATGCTCAGGAGGATTACAATCAACTATCTGATGACTACAGGAAAGGAGTGGATCTGGCCCAGGAGATGGTCCACTCTAATGGTGAAGTCCGGAAACATTTTCTCTTCTACAGCACCGTGTTGAAGTCAGATGCCGAGGTATTGAACAGTATGCATGCCTGCTTTTAGAAGTCAGACGTTGATGTATTGAACAGTATGCATTATGTATACATTATGTATATTATGTATGCAGTATGCATGCCTGCTTTTAGAGTCACTGTTGGCTATAGTCAGACGTTGAGGTATTGAACAGTAGCATGCCTGCTTTTAGAGTCACTGTTGGCTATTTTGTTTTGCGCTGAATCTCATCTACAGTGAGTAAACCATGAGGGGGGGCGGCACAATTGGTCATTTTTCTTGACATTTTTCTGAGTCTATAAGGGAGAATGTTCAGGAAAAGTTCATATTAAACTATCTGCAAAGTGGTTGAGGATTGTTCAGTGCTAAATGCCCCTCCTTTTCTCCTCAGCTTGGGTTCGATGAGATCTACTTCTACCACAACTTCTACCTTAGAGCCACTAAGTGCCCAAAAGGAACTGTTGACTCAAGTCAATGCCAATTCCAAACTGACAAAGTAAGTACCTTCCTGAAAAGTGAGCAGATTTTCACCAGAGTTTCTAAACTTCAACAACATGACTGGCTTGTTCTGACTTGTCTGGTATTTGTTTGTGTGTGTTCATGCAGCCGTTAATAGACTGTGTAGCTTGCTACAAGACATTGGCTGGAAATATTCAGGGATCTCCGTATATCAACTGTGTGCAGAAACCGATCCTCACAGCGGTCAGTTTGTTTAATCTCTGTTAATATTTAGTCTGTGATTTCATCCATGGAGGCAGAATGCCATTTTGTGCACTTAATTCTGACATTTGTGTTTCTCGCACTATTTTATTCACCTTTTTTTCCTCATGACAGAATCAAAAGACAAAGAGACAGAAGCGCTGCAAGACTTACATGAGAGGATCTGGAAGTATTCTAGCATCAAGAGGAACAAATTGAACACAGCTGTGTGTGGGGCAACGTTCAACAACCTGTGGACAGCATAAGTGGGTCACCGGGTTACTGTCATTCATCTGTCACCTTTGAGAGGAGCTTTTTGCTTTTTGAATACTTAGAATTGTAAACAAAGAGCAGATATTGACTTTCTTGTTAATGTGTGCACTTCACCTCATCAATATTCCTTTTTATATCCCATTTTAATGAAAATGTTGAATGTTCAGTGGGCTACACCATTATAATAAAGTGTCCCCCCCCCCTAAAAAATGTTTGTACTCTTGGTTTGATGGGAGCAATGGGTTACTTTGACCTAAATGACCTGAAACCTATTATTTAATTAATTATTATCATAGTCTTTCAATGATTAGCAACAACATTGATTTTGATGGATTTTTTGTGTGTGCGCCTGTTCCATGCTCGTTAACGTGATATCTCAGGAACGCCTTGATGGAATTTCTTCAAATTTGGCTCAAACATCCGCTTGATCTCAAGGATGAACTGATTCGAATTTGGTGGTTAAAGGTCAAAGTTCAAAGTCACTGTGACTGGGCTAGGTTAATGGGCCATAGCTAGTTATAAGAAGTCGCGAGTCGGGATTTGAGGGATGATTAGGGGGAGTGGGTAGTGGGAGGGGCTGTGGTGAGGGAAAGGGGCGGTGCTAGGGAAAAGGGGCCAGGGGGGATAGGAAGGTCGTAGAGAGTTGAGGGGTGGGTAGGGGAGTGGCTAGGGGTATGTGGGTGGTGGGAGGGTAGGGTTACGTGTAGGACCATTTTCCATGTTGAAAATGATTAGCTCTGTTGTTGAGGTATGCCCAATCATTGCCTAAAGTGGCATAAGGCTGAATGGCCACACCACTGTGCCATGGGTCTCAAGGTAGGCTATTTGTGCTTGTAACTCTGGACAGACATGGGTGTAGACTGCAACGTTACTTGTTGGCGGAGGCATAAAACCACAAGGTGGTTATTTTGTTTTGGTATCTGAATAAGAGCTCTGAATCAAAGTGACACATTTAAGTTGGTTTGTTTTATATTGAAGGGTTTAAAATAAATCATTTAGCCAATCTAAGTGAAACATGAACATTTATTTATTTAGGCTATTAGAAAAATGTATTTATGTATCTATTTTCACATTTGTGTCTACTTATCCTCCTTACAGGGCCTAGACTTAAAATACTGCTGTACAACTATTTAATTGGCTTTTAAACTATTTCACCATAACAAGTTGTAAACCTACATCAACAAGAAAGTTGCAATACCGGTAGTTACATACAAATTAGTAGAACTACAGTAGTGCAGTGACCTTTCGCCCTGCTGCTGCACAAGGCGCTGTTCGCATGCCCCATTCAGTGTTTAACCCACTTCAAGCTAGGGTAGGCAAGCAACTTTCTTTTACTGGTATTTGGCCAACATGTCAAAGTATGTCATACCCCACTCCCTCTCCCTCTAGGCTATAATCCAAACGCTCTGAGAGATAATCAGATAAATGTGTTTGTCCCTGGCAGGTGAATTGAAGAATGTGCTCGAGGCTCCTTTGGGGGAAAGTGTTGTGAGTGGGAGGAGGTGGTTAAGGTTGATATAGGTAGGCCAGGGCACTCAACATTTTTGATAAGAGTCGCTTGACAGAAATAAAAGAGTCGCACGACGTCCCGCCTCCCTCCTCCCAGCGACAGCGTCTCTCCCCTCCGCTCCACTCGAGGAGGAACGGATCTTCGTTTCCAATAGACTACTGTAACATTTTTGCGTTCCTTTGAGTTCAAATCAATGTAAAAGCATCTTGCCCAAGTCCTAAATGCAAAAAATAACTGTGGGCCCTCTATCTTCAGCTCCCCGCCTCGGTTTTGACGACAACGGCTAACTCCTCTTTTCTGAGAATTGCTCCGCTCCGCTCCTAGGCCAGGCAGGTTGGCTGTCAGACTGACACTGCTACACTGACAGAACTTTCACTACATCACTACATACAGTGACTAGCCAATCACATTGCGCAACAAAATATGACGGTGTCTGCGACATTACAAAATTCTCCAGGTACGCAAAAATGTTCTGTCACTAAAGATGTTTAGTTAAGTGTTTTGATGAAGCATCAGTTGGGCTTTACGAGTGAGAGGGAGGGGTTACGTGGCAGAGAGAGGGACCAGAGAGGGAGGTAGTGGCTGTGTATGTTCCCATCCTACCTCTGTCTTGCTCTTTTCTCCAAAGTGGCCTAGGTGTCATCATCATATAAAAGGGAGGAAGTGGGCTCTGTGTCTTCTTCCTTTTGGTGTTTTATGGCAGTTGGCATAGCTTGTTCTCTTCTTTCGTCTTCGGTGTTTTATGGCAGCCGGCATCCCCCATATCACCTCACCTCCTCCTTTCTGGACTGTTTCCTCTCATCCTGCCCCTCTTAGGTCTCTTCTTCCTCCCGTTCTTCACAGCCACACATGCACACACACCTAAACTACTTCACACCCTACTAAACATCTGTATCCCTTATGGGCTGTGTGTCTCTGTTTGTTTCTTTTGAATTTTGTCCCTGATGATGTCACAATGTCTATGACATTGTCAGTGATGTCACTGTAATTCTGATGTCACTGATGATGTCACAATGTCTATGACATCATCAGTGATGTCACTGATGTCACAATGTCTATGACATGATGTCACTCAAGCACGCGGGCGAGGCCGAAGTTGAGCAATTGTGCGCTGAGTGACGTCACTCGAGCAACTCCATGATGTGATCAGTGATAGTCACTCGAGCAAATGTGATGTCATCAGTGATGCGAAGTTGAGCAATTGTGCGCTGTGCATGCCAATAGAGCAGGCGAGGCCGGCAGCCAGCAGCTGAGCTGTGTATGCGAGTCCTGCAGGGATCGAGCTCACGAGATTTCTAGTTTCCTATAACTGTCCTGGATTCTAATAAACGGTTTTGGCTCAAATCTGAAGTGGAGGAAACAGCTGTGACTGATGATTCCCATCACAGCAGACCTTTATAAACACTCTGGGGCTTTTTCAGGATACGCATGGGTTCCTTCCCAAGACTTGGATCACTACAACTAATCCAAGTCAGATTTGTCATGATCCTTAAGAGGATATTGTCTAATCACATTTCTGGGAAACTGGTTCAATCTGGGGGAAATTCCCCACTAAGAATGTGTTTGGACAAGAAGAGGCCACTCACTCTCACAGGATGTTGTGAGAAAGCTGAAAGATCAAAAGCAAACAGTCATTATTAGTCAGCCTTAATAGGACTTGTTTTGGACTTGTTAATATTTATCCCACTGGAGGAGAGGTGGCTGTCCATAGTCCCATCAGCCGAGCTGCTGTCCAGTGTAGAGAGGAAGATGGCTGCTGTGTTGCTGTTGCTGATTTGTGCTGGAATCCAGCTGTACTCTACCGAGGCCCAGCCGGCATATGATCAGCTCCCCGAACAACACTACAAGAAAGGTGTGGATCTGGTTTTGAGCCAACTCCAATCTCACGCTGCAGTCCGGCTCCATTTTCTCTTCTTCAAAAGTCTGAAAACAGAAGGCATCGAGGTAAAGCAGACATTTTTTATACTTTATTTGTAGGTTTTATATATTACAAAATATTAAATTGTGCACAGAAATATCGCATCAACAATATGCTATTTCAGACAAAGGACAAAGAGAAAAGAAAAAGCTACCATGTCGAGTATTACAAATCTTAGTGCTAAGAACAAAAGCAGTCTGTCTGAGTGGTAAGAACAAAAAAGGAGAAAAAAGACATCAGACAATTAAACAAAAGTACACACATATATACATAGTAGGGATGGGAATCACAAGTTTGATCACGATGCGATCCGATCTCGATTCATTTGACAATGATGCGATTTTTGCCGATATCACAAAGTCTGCCACGATATGATGCGATGCGATTCGATTCAGGGGGCTATGATCGATATTAGACGATATCCCCCATGATATGCCCACAATCAGTTAAACAATCAGTTAAAAAAAGCAACTAAAATATCAGCAACTAAAATATTATTTGACAATTTTATTGTTGAGCTCTTAGACATTTAAATGAAAAACAATATGATTTTTAATAAAAGCATAATGTTTATTTCTTTTATGGCGCGTCATAGTGATTAATATCAATGTTTTCACTGTGGATCGATGCAGTTGGATCGTTGATTATTGAATCGATGCATCAATGCAGATCGATGCATCTTGCCACCCCTAATGCATATAAAGTAATGACAAACACATAATATCCATCCAGATGATGAAGTCCATGGAGTTTATACAGCCCAACAAGAAACTAGACCCTTAGAATTAAGGGAGTGAGCTAAGTCTGTCTACATAGGATAGAAATGGCTGCCATAAGTCATAGAACCTGTCAGTTGAACCTCTATTAGTATATTTTATTTTTTGTAGGTGGATAAATTGCATGGGTTAGGGTTAGGGTTCCATTGAATATGTGAAGAATTAGAATTAAGCGTCTAGCCACTAGAGAAGCGGCTACTGAGTTAGCCTGTAGTTTGGATAGAGATAGGTCCTTTGGGACAATACCAAAAATTGCTGATAGAGGAGAGGGTTTAAATGGTATTCCAAATACATCTGTAAATGTCTCAAAAACAGAGATCCAATAAAGAGATAATCTTGGACATGTGCAGAACGTGTGGAAAAGAGATTTACCTCAATTACAATTTGGATCTGAATCAGGAAAAATCTTCGAAATCTTTTGGTAAAGCAGACATTTGGGTTTATTTTTTTATCAGAATCAGAATCACTTTTATTGCCACAGTATGCAAGTTACATACGAGGAATTTGCCTTAGTGTCTGTATGCAGCGTATTATCAGTAAAGGTTCTTGGCTTATTAGTACACAATACTGTATTGTCTGATTCACAGATTAAAGGACAACACCATTCCTTAGATCATTTTCTGTGTAAGGGGTACACATTGCGTTGTTGATGAGAAATCAATAGCAGCATCACTAAATCAAGGGTTACAGATCACATTTTAGGGGGCATTTTAGCGGGGCAAAACTGGCACACTGCCACCAGCTGATAATGTGAAGTTAATCAGTACTAATTTGGTGATTTATGGTCATTTTCGTATTGAATGGAATTGTTTACTCTCAATCCATGGATCAATTAGCTTGGAGAAAGGAGAAACCCCACCACTGTGTGAAATGTGAAACAAAGCACCAACAGGTTGACAATTTGAGGAAGTAGACATCAGTTAGAAGAAATTATATGAGCTGAACATCAAAGCAATTAAAGCAAATATATATATATATATATTATGGTCCAGAATTCAATTCAGGTCATGATGGTCAAGATCAACTCTTGAAGGAAACATTGAACAACAGTTACAGCTGTTAAAACCCACTTTTGCTTCTGGGTCACCTACATTTTCCCACAGCGCTGGGACAGTAGCGAGGGATAGGAAGGTGGTAGAGAGTCAGGAATCAGGATTTGAGGGGTGGGACCTCGAAGGCAAACCAACGAGGCAAGGTAGAAATGAGCGCGGCCAGGTGAGCGGGCGAGCACGCGCAGCGCAACGCAGCGAGGGATGCTGCTCAATTTCTACTGAGAAATAAAAGAAAAAATAGACCACAGAATACAAATCCAGCTAAACTTGTCTTAACCTTATACTAGTATTCTTATAAACACAAGAAATGCATGTATTTATTTTCCAAATCAGCTGATCATCTATTCTATTTCACCTAAGAACGTAACATGTTCTAGAACTGTTCATTTATTTATCGGCTATAAAAACAGTGCAAAGGTGATAGTTGTTTGTTTCTAGGGATGACAATTGCCACTAAATAGCTCATAATAAACTGATTGCCCCACTATCTTGCAGGCTGGATTTGGTGTGAGAAACATCTACCACAACTTCCTCCTGAAGCCTACCACGTGTGCCAAAGGAACAGCTGAATCAGATCCTCAGAGATGCCGTTTCATTAATACCAGAGTGGGTGAAGCGCTTTCCTTCGGATCATTGATTTTCTATTGCCAACATCCAAAAATCTAATTCTTCATATTTGTTTTACGATTGCTTTACAGCCAATGATGAACTGTGTAGTTTGCTACCATACCCTGACAGATGAGATAGAAAGCAAGCCCAAGCCTTTCGTTAACTGCATCCGCAGACCTCAACTCACACCGGTATACACACATTTTCTGTCTTGTCCAACTGTAACTTGGATCCTGTAATTTTTCTCCGTAATGTCTCAGGAACAAGTAGCCTATCTAAATTACTTCACCATGATACAACCTGGAATTTAATAAACACATAGCTAACTCCCCTCCCTTTGTCGTTTCAGGAAAAAATGAACTCCAGATTGGAACACTGCAAAAAAATTGGTTATAACAGTGGATCTCCTACACTTCTGGCTCAGAGACAGTAATGCAACTTAAAGGATGCCAACTGCCCTAAAACACCAAAGAAGAAGAAGCTTCTGGCTCTCTCTACTGAATGAGGAATTCTTTCACATAGCATCCGCTTCATAACAAAGTGCATATGTGGCCAAACGGAGGAATCTGTAGTAAATCTGTGACATGCATTTTAGGGGAGACGGGGGATGATTGTAACACTTTTTGCACTTTTTCTGTCCGTACCTGTATCTACTTGTTCATTTGAGATAGATTCTTCAAAATCTGGTGATGGACACTTTTTAGATCTGTCTATTGTATTACAAAACTGAGCAGTTTCAACATCTTCATGGTCCACAGAAAAATAGTTGCTCTATCAAACACAGGGGGAGAAATATTACATTCTACCCGACATCCCGGGTAGTTGTAACAACACTTGGGATTAAGATGCAAGACCATTAAGATCAGAAACCGGATCCAAACTGTCATTCCAACTAAAATTCTTTGTTACAACTATCCCATGTTACAACAATAGCAGTCTCTCCTACTACAGTATAGTGAAATTCCTGACTTGCCGATTCTGCCTAGACTCCACTGAATACACTGCACAAAAAACAGCAAATCACCCTTTATTGTCTTGTCTGTTTATTAGATCTTTGGCACATATAACCAAGATGCTACTGCCAGATGTTTGTTCAGGCAAACGTTCTTTTAGCTCTGCTGGGGTACATTACATCCTGCCATAATCACACTTTATAAAGCCAATACTCTCCAGATGCTAAATTGTTTCCAGATGCAAGATTGTATAGTCCTCATCATTGAAACGCCCACCACTCTCCACCCTTTACAAGACAAACAGTGTGATACTTTCTACATGGGAGTGAGAGTGAGCGTGCTAATTGGTATTCAACATGGCCAGCTGCTTATCTGGGACAGGTCTCCTTAGACTGGAATTAGTGGGAGTAATTGGACAAAAATGTCCTGTTTGGGGAAAGGGTGCCTGGCTGTTTGGCTGGTATGATGAAATCGTCACCTTGATACATAATGCACCAAATGTCTTTGTGAATCACTGATTGCATAACCAAAGCTTATTATAATAGTAAAATGTAGAGCAAGTTTACCAAATTGACACATACACTGTAATGTCCAGACTCCCACGCTGTATAGTGCTGAGATTTGATTTGCCTTGTTATGAGAATCACAGCAGCCCTTTGAAGGAGAAACAAAGTCAACTTTAGAAAATGCAGTATGTGACCTATTCATGAAAAACAGTCAGTGGCCAGTCAGTCCCAGCCAGACCAACAATGCTTGTACTTGTCTTCTGATGACTTGTCCAGGACTCAATGGGCTGTGAATCGTGGCCAATTGCATTCAAAGCAGCGCCAAGCTGTCTGGAGTTCAGAATGTTGCTGAACAACTTCGTTTCCACCAAGAGGGCATTGAGGCCATAAACTCTTTGTACATGTTGCCACAAAACAACATTTAAGTCAGTTTGCAATTTCTTTTTCTTTTTTCTCTTTTCGTATAAAAATCTTCAATCTTCAGGTAGTAATCACTTCAAGTCGGCCGCAAGACAAGCCTCACGGAGTTGTGTAATGAATGTAATGAAATTATATAATGATGATGTAATGAATAAATGAATGAGCTCATGCAGTCTATTAAATTAAAGCATTCACACACACCATTCTGTCTTCTGGATGTTTTAGGGAGTGTTAGCAAGGGGCTTCTAATCATCATTCATTTTTATTTAGATGTTTTTTTTCCCCTGCTTTTTGAAATTGCAATTCAAAGATTTTGGAATTAATCACCTGTTGATTTCATGAGCCTTTTTCAGAGTTGATTTAGACACTGGTAATTCTATAGAAACTGAATTAAAGCACTATAGCTGCCTGTTACATGATTGGAAAAGGAAAGTTGCACATCAACAAGGAATTCTCAGTGGAGTACTAAACCCAAAATCCAGAGCATGTCCCAAAAAAAGAGAAAGAAATTGAAACGCTCTGAAGAAGGCTCTGTGCCAGAACGGGTAAGTGTTTTTAAAATGTCAATTCTGTGCTCCTTGACTTGGGAATTTGAGTTGTGCTGCCGTTTCATATTTTTTTTAGAACTACCTGTTACATAAATGGGGGTTATGGTGTAGCAGTGGTAGCGCTGTCGCACCTCACAGCAAGAAGGTCCCCATGGGTTCCATTCCTGCCTGGGACACTGGCACATAACCCCCTCATGTCTTCGGTGCCTGATGCTCATGGGCTATCTCGTCAAAAGGCCCATTCTGTGTGGCGTTTGCATGTTCTCCCCGTGCTCCCCTGGGGTTTCCTCCATATATGAACCCCCCATTAAAAACATGCAAGAAGTTCACCGGCTGACCAGCGACGATAACAGAAGATGGTCCCCGGGTGCTGTACACTGAAAGCTGCTCCTGGCTGCCCCTCAGGGGAGAGGACATGCCTTGTCTGGGTTAAACAAGCAGAGACTGTATTTCACCAGCCACCGTCAGCATCGGTGTGTGTGTGTGTGTGTGTGTGTGTGTGTGTGTGTGTGTGTGTGTGTGTGTGTGTGTGTGTGTGTGTGTGTGTGTGTGTGTGTGTGTGTGTGTCTGTGTGTGTGGTTGCAATGCATGCATGTGTTGTGTTGTGCCCCTGCGGGGCTGCTCACTTATAGCCAACTGGTAAAAGGGTTTTTTGTGAGGACCTTTGCTGTGGTCAATAGTGTTATGCAACCTGATGTATCTGGAGGATTAGGTTCATACTTTCCAATACAAAAAGCTTTGTGATGGAACCTTATGACAACTTTATGGCAAGCTCATCTGTGTACATAACTACATGACTCGCCCGGCTGCTTTCTCATGGACCCCTTGCGCGGGATCCCATGCACAACATATGTGACTGGTAGCACCACATAATATTGAAGGTGGATGATGTATGTATGCTTTTTCTTTCTTTTCTTTTCCTGTGTCTGAGCCCATTTGTGTTTCTTCTAAAAAAAGTGTGTGTGTGTGGGGGGGGGGGGGGGGGACTACAGTCAGCGATACAACTAAATCAGTCAATGTGGACATGCGTAGGCGGTCCACGTCCGCTCCACATCCATCAATAATACTCCTTTGTGTTTAGTTTTGTTGTTCTTTGTTTGCTTGTTTTGTTTATTTAGTTTCTTCCCCATTCATTATCTCTGTCATCTCTGCTGTGTTTGTACACATCTATGCATGAAACATTTAATAACACATTGACTAAAAAACAACAACAAGCAAATACAAATAGTAAACATGTGGTCACCCACCAGTGATGTAATTCCACCCTTGGGTCAGTCAGTGCCTATTTAGTTATATCTTGAAACTGCTTTGTAATCATTCAGTACAGTAGTACAAAATATAAGAGCTACAATACGCAATCAATACAATCCGTACACAACACAATACAGTTTATAACAGACTAGTAGGGAACCTAGACCGGCACATCCGGGTAGCCTACTTTGCATAACGTCATGGCCGTGCCCCTTTTAGGGGTAATGTAAAATAGCAGTACAAAAAAATCTATAGAAAAAGAACAGAATTAATTTTGTTTATAAATGACCCAAAGACACCAGATAGCCAATATATTTCAACTCGACCGGCCGACTATTGTCAAGATACATCGACAATAGTACTTTCCTTATATGAACGCTGTATCCAGCCCACTGATGAGTTTCCACCAGGTTACATGCATCATCCTCATTGACGGTGTTGCCCCTACTCTATAAAAAACAAATATTGCAGATCTTTATTTTTTGGGGGGGTTTTGTTAGTGAAACCAACAACGCAACAACTCGCATAATATCAAATTAAACCATTTTAAATAGTTTGTTTGAAGTGTTTTCGGCTTCTTGTACAGTCTTTTCCTATGGTGGGTTTCCCCATAAAAGGGGCAGTGGCCTTCGCGCTGGATGCTTATGCGGCACAGTTCTGGTCTATAGCTGAATGGTGTGATGTGTTCATAGTTCATACTATCAGTCAGATACTTGTATAGCATACTCTCTAACCATTTATTTTTGCTCTGCACAGTCCAAGACTAACTTTGCTTGCAAGATGGATAACCTTAGTGAAACGCAGGGCCGTTTCTAGCCTGCTACATTAGGGTGGGCTGGTAGAAATATTAGGGGGGCAACTTTGGCGGTAGGTTGCCCAGAGGTTGTCGGTTCGGAGATGGGGATTAAGTTGCCTTATATTCTAATTTATAAAGAACGATTTGAAGCAGGGTGTAGAAGCCATTTCCAGAGTTAAGTGTAGTAGGGACACCAAATCGTTCCAGTAGGTGACTGTGTCACCATTGTGCTTTGGGTCACATACTGTAAGTAGGAACTTACACTCAGGTGACAGGCCAATGTTTACAAATCTATTAACTTACATCCTAATATATATATATTATTGACGGTGTTGGTCTCATCTCGGAATTGTAGTCAGTATTACTCAAACCAGACTTTTAGTCTAATTCTAACTCAAACTGAAAAGTGGCAAAGAAAACAACCTTGAAATCAGATTAACTCACCCTAAAATTAAATAAAAACTCCTTCATCCATAGTTTAAAATAATCAATTCCATAACTTTTTTTCATTGGATGAGCTTAGTTCTCAAATAAAATCAAAGACTAATACAGTGAGAGTTCTCAGTCACCATAGCCAATATTAACCAAACTAGGTCTTATTCAAACTCAAACTGAAAAGTGACAAAGAAAACAACTAAATCAACGAATCAAGCCTATACTCAAAATTCAACCTAACTATATTAGTATACGGTATATTATATATTTGGGATATATAGGCTATATCCCAAACGGGCAAAATCAGAACATTTTATAACACTTTACAGGAGTCGGAGCAGTGCCTGTGGAGTGTACAGGAGCGGTAATGTTAGCTGGAGCCTCTGATGTGCTAGCAGCAGCATCGCTAGAGGCAGTGCCAGCCCAAGCCTTTATGGGGCCCTAAGCAGAATCTGATTTGGGGGCCCGCACCACCTCGCCCAGACACCCATCTGTAATGGAAACATACCTTTTGTTATGTCTGAAGAACGGGCGGACCACGACGTGCTGTTTAATGCTTTATTAACAACGGCTGCTGGTAGTACAGGCTTCAAGGCTCATGCTGCCTAGACGCTAGCAGGCTAAACTGTTACTGTCCACAGTCCGACGTAACTTACTGCACTGTCGTAACACTCTTAAAGGGCCAGTCCCACTGACGTGGCGCATACATAACATTTCCCCCCCCCCTCCGAGATATAACAACACTTAGAAACCCAACCTCCACACAGACAACTTGGCCAGTTCAAAAGTCCGTAACATAGTCATTAAGGTAAGCGGGCCGAGCCCGAGCCCGGGCCAGCCGCTCAACAGGCGCCACCGGGTGGTGGTCGGCTGGTGCTAGAGGAAGTTCAAATGGCAGTCCGGGGTCGTCTGCTGCTGCCAACTCTGTGTCAGTGTCTGCCCACATACCTGTGACGACCGGTGGTGTAGCTGCGAGGACCCCGGTAGCTGCGAGGACCCCGGTACCTGCGGTAGTCGGCGGTGACACTTTGCGAAGACGGCTGGCATGCCACCGTGACCCGTTGGACAGACGGAAGGTGGCTGGCCCAGCTGACCCAGTCCCGGGCCGCGAAGCGTGGTGTCTCCACCCGTCGCGATGTGTCGAAACGCTGTTTCATCTGCCGTTGGTGGTTGCGGACCCTGCGGTGCTCCCGCGCAGGTGGTCTCACAATCGCCGTAGCCCTCAACCGATCTAAGGGCAGCTGCAGCTCACGTCCCGTCATGAGGAACGCTGGGGAGCTGCCAGTTGTGGAGTGTTGAGTGGCTCTGTAGTGCAGCAGGGTGCGACGAAGAGCTGCAGAGAACGTGAACCTGTCGGCCAGGTGGGCCCTGATGCCATTCTTCAGAGTCTGGTTCAGCCTCTCCACCCCCCCATTTGCCTCCGGGTGATAGAATGCTGTGCGGATGTGCTTGACACCTCGCTCCTCCATGAAGGCCGCGAACTCAGCAGAGATGAACTGCGGGCCATTGTCTGTGGTGATGGCTACCGGGAAACCCCAGCGGGCGAAGAGCTAGTCCAGAAAGTCGGTCACCACCTGGGTGGTAACAGAGCCCGTCGGGAGCACCTCCGGCCACTTGGAGTGAAGGTCATAGACCACCACCATGAAGCGCTGGTGGTGTGGGACGCCATGAAGCTCCCCACAGATGTCGAGCTGCAGGTGCTCCCAAGGGCGAGCTGGCCATTGTAGTGGTTGTAGAGGAGGGGCCGCGGGAGAGCCAGTTTTCCCGCTCAGGAGACAGGCTGTACAGTCCTTCACCAACACCTCGATGTCTCTGTCGATGCCTGGCCACCAGACCCGGTCTCGACAGCGCTGCTTGACCCTCACGATGCCCAGATGGCCCTCGTGAGCCATGGCCAGAACGCGTGCGCGCAGGCTGTCCGGTATGACAGTGCACACGCCACGAGCGACACAGACATCATTCCAGCATGATAATTCCTCCCTGACCCGATGAAAAGGCCGCAGCTCATCTGGGAACTTTGAAGGCCAACCTGAGCGGATGAAGGTGCAAAGCTGTGAAAGCACCGGGTCCTGCTCAGAAGCCTCTTGGAGGTCCCGGAGTGACACTGTAGACTGGAGAGGGGAATGGAGCATGTGGATGAGGGCGATCTCTGCAACGTCCGGGCCCGGATCAGGTGATGAGCAGGGGATGGCCCGTGACAGCAGATCCGCCACCACGTTCTCCCGACCTGGAGTGAATTGCAGGGTGTAGTTATACTGCTGGAGCCTTTCCGACCAGCGGTGGAGCCTCAACGGTCTGTGCCCCGTGCCGGACGTTGCGAGCAGGGCTGCGAGTGCCTGGTGGTCTGTCCGCAGCGTATATGACCTGCCATACAAGTACATATGCCAGCGCTCTGATGCCCAGATGCACGCCAGGGCCTCCCGCTCCCCCACAGAGTACTTGCGTTCCGCTTCAGAGAGGGCCCGTGAGGCAAAGGCGATGGGCCGCTCTACGCCACCATGAAGCTGAGACAACACGGCCCCCATGGCTGTGCTGGAGGCATCGCCGGTCACGAGCGTGGGGCATGTAGGGTCGAAGTGTGCAAGCACCGGTGGGGAGGTGATCTGGACTTTTAGGCGCTGGACAGCGTCCGAGCAGGCAGCAGTCCAGAGCCATGGCGTGTCCTTCCTCAACAGCTCGCGCAGCGGGGCCGTGGTAGCTGAAAACTGGGGGAGGAACCGCAGATAATAAGCCATCATCCCCAGGAATGAGGACACCTGAACAGGGCCTGATGGCTCCGGAAGGCGCAGCACGGCCTCCACGTTACACTGCAGTGGTTGGAGACCTTCGGCGGTCACGCGGAACCCCACAAACTCGATCTCCAGGGCAGCCAAGACACACTTGTCCCCGTTCAATGTGAGGTTCTGACTGGCGAGGGCGCGGAGCACCCGGCCAAGGCGCTCGTCATGGACTGAAGGTGTCGGGCCGTGCACCACGATGTCGTCCAAGTAGATCACCACGCCGGGAATGCCCGCGAACACGGTGGCCATGATTTTCTGGAAGCAGCTAGGGGCGGAGCTGAGGCCAAAGGGCATCCTCGTGTAGCGAAACACACCGACGTGTGTGACAAAGGCTGTGAGGTTCCGGCTGTCGGGGTGCAACGGGACCTGAAGATAGCCTTGGCGGAGATCAAGCTTTGTGAAAATGGTGGAACCATGGAACTGTGTGGTCAGGACGTGGCGCATACATAACACCTTTGTCTTTCTGTTGTTCCCATCTTCTCTTTTCATTGTAACACCAGCTCTGACGGAGGCAGTGGAAATTAATTAAAACACTAGCATTAACTAGCCCGTCTGTACAACACAATATTATGTTTTTGTATGATTAATATTCAAATATAATATATTGAGAAGAATCAAGTGTTCTTGGGGGCCCTAAGCAGGTGGGGGCCCTAAGCAGTTGCTTATTTTGCTTATGCCTAGGGCCGGCCCTGGCTAGAGGCAGAGGCAGCACAGGGCTTTAGTATGAGAAACCGATACATCATGAACCCTTTCACTAGCATCACAGCATTCACAAACTACACATTTTCTGGGAAAGGGAAGGTCAGATTGCGATGCCTAAAATGACCCTATGTATTTTTCCGCTCCGAATCCAACGCCACCACCCACGCTACGATCTACGGTTGCGGAGAATCGTCCGCCCTGAAAAGAAGAGTATTACTATTTTCCTAACTTTTAATTGGCTGGGCAAGACTCATTTCTGGGTGGGCTTAGCCCACCCCTGCCCATGCCTAGTTCCGGCCCTGGTGAAACGTAATGTGAAGCTAAACCGTCCATCTGGCAGCGTCAGGTTAGCCCAAGACAGCATTATTATGTTTTTTTCTCAAAAGGGACACAATCTACACTTTAAATTTTTGAATCTCATTGACACCAGTGTCCATTATGGTAACTGCAGTCAGTAGCCTGTTGCTGGCTTTGTAGTTGACTCACAGGAAGCAGGCTGCGGGTCTAAGCTCTGCCATTGGCTCTGACCGTTTCAGTCGGAGCGAAGGGAAATCCCTTTCCGCTCCATGACCGTGTCGCCTCTGCCACTGTGAAACAACGCTAGAAAACTAGCGTTGCTACTGTACATGCTGAAAATGGTAAATTTGGACAAAGATTTGGAATGTGCAATAAAGCAGGCCTGCTTGGTACTTTCGGTGGATGGTTGTAAAGACAAGAGTGAGAGTAGGATCCAGACTCTCTGGTGCTGGTACAGCGTGAAACAGAGGTAATCTGGCAAGCGAGACTACTGGCTTTGGGGAGGTAGACATAGCCTACTCCTGGATAGCATAACGTTAGCATGACACTTGTAGTTCTGCTTCCCTGGGCTGGTGTGGGCTACAGGGATATGATCAAACGCGCTGCAAGTAGTGCCCAAACAGGGACAGTTACGGCAACTAAATAATGTGTAACGGTAGCCAGTGGGTAGTGCAGTGCAGTGAGCATGGGTGATTCTCTGAGAGGGGTGCCTTTTGGGTCTTTTTTTGGAGGGGGGGGGGGTAATCTACTACTTAGACAACCCATCTATCTATATACAGTATATATAACAGGAGAAAGTGGGAAATCTCTCTGTTCTCTGTGTTCTCTGTTTCAAGCTTTGTCCCACTGATGATGTCATGAGATGAGATGAGATGAGATATAATTTATTGTCCCGAGGGAAATTTGTCTTGGGCAAAGTTCAATAGTTCACATAAGCGTTTTTAAAACAGATACAGACGACACATAATAGCGGCGTTTGTACATTCAATTGAAGCAACAGTCACTCACACTGTAGGTATAGCTGACCTAGAGTCAGCTTAACCATAGTAGGGAGTAGTAGAAGTAGAAGCATATTCATGAGTACTAATCACAGGTCACACCAAGTAACAATACAATAGTACATCGTAGGACCGGAATATAAGTGCACAATCACCAGTATGGTAATAAAAGTATCACAATTAAGAGCAATGCAGATGTACAATAACCATCATAAAAGTCTAACTCCACTAAGTGCTATGAACAATGTGATGATTGTTCAGTAGACCAATAGAAGTGGGAAGAAAAGAAAACTTAAACCTGTTGCTCTTGCAACGAATCGCCCTATAGCATCTGCCTGAAGGTAGCAGCTCGTACTCTGAAGTCAGAATGTGTGAAGGATCAGACAGCACCCTATTTGCCAGGCTGAGCACTGCTTTCTCAAAAATTACCTGAAGAGAAGGTGAGTCTTTTCTACCAATTACCTTCATGGCAGTTTTTTCCATTTTTACTATTTTGGATTTGAGCTGGACAGAGAGTGTCCCGAACCAGGCAGCCATGCCATATCTGATAATGTTACCTAGCACTGCATCATAGAAAGTGGACATGACTTTCTTGCTCACACCAAAGAGCCTGAGTCTGCGCAGAAAGTGCAAACGTTGTGCCAATTTGGCACATAGGTGATCCACATGGACATTCCATTTCAGCTGATTGTCCATCTGGATACCTAAGTATTTGTATGATACCACCTGCTCAATTTGTGTTCCACCCAAGACCACTGGGTCATGGGTGCAGACACATTTTGGATCGAAGATCATCTCTTTAGTTTTGTTTGGGTTTAACATGAGATGACTGAGTTCACTCCAGTCATTGAAGTTGCTGATCTCACCGAAATAACCCTCGGGGCGTTCAGCCCCCCTCAGCAGGCTGACTATGACAGTGTCATCTGAGAATTTCAGGGTAAAGTTATTTGGCAGTCTACTCCTGCAGTCATTAGTGTAGGCTCATAGGTGAGGTCATAAGAGCAAAATCATCTTATGACATCACCGATGATGTCATAGGCACTGATGATGTCATAGTGATGGCATAAGAGCAAATTCATCTTATGACATCACTGATGATGTCATAGGTACTGATGATGTCATAGGCATTGTGACATCATCAGTGATCATAGAAATTGTTTAGTTTAGTTTATTAGTTTAGTTGTACACGGACAATGCACATCAATCAACATTGCTGCAGATGTGCCAGTTTTAGCTGGGTACCTGGGAAAGGTGTTGATTGAATCAAAACAAGCAGCTGCAGGGCCAGCTCAGCGAGCTGCAGGGCGAGCGAGGCCTTGCAGCGGCCGCACAGCCTAGGAATCAAGCGCGCGAGCCTAGTGTAAAACAAAACTAATAATAATCAATATTTTGCATTATATGCAAAGACACCTGGTTCTATTAATTGATGGCTTCATGTGGTTTCCTTTCATCTTTTTTTCTGATTCCCCCCTATTTTTCTCTCCAATTGTACTTGAGCAATTTCCCCATGCTGCCCCGGTCACTGCCCCAACCTCTGCCGATTTGGGGAGAGCCGCAGACTAGCACAATGCTTCCTCAAAGACATGCGCCGTTGCCAGCTGCTTCTTTTCACCTGACAGCGGGGAGTTTCACCGGCAC
This sequence comes from Poromitra crassiceps, assembly GCF_964638095.1. Classification (NCBI taxonomy): domain Eukaryota; kingdom Metazoa; phylum Chordata; class Actinopteri; order Beryciformes; family Melamphaidae; genus Poromitra; species Poromitra crassiceps. The sequence goes on along the minus strand of NC_139624.1, from coordinate 100,191,825 downwards.
GACGTAGCACGTGGGAGCATCAAGCTATTCCCACCAGTTCCCTTCTGCCCTGAACAGGCGCCCCGACCGACCAGGGGAGGCGCTAGTGCAGCGAGCAGGACACATACCCTCAATCCGGCTTCCCACCCACAGACACAGCCAATTGTGCCTGTATGGATGCCCGACCAAGCCGGAGGTAACATGGGGACGCGAGCCTGCCACCCTTGTGTTGGTAGGCAGGGAATCTCCCGCTACACTACCCGGACGCCCCTAATTCAAAGTCTTTGAAGTAAGTCTGGAGGAATTAAAGGGCACTCGATCCAGAGAATCACCCAGTAAACCTCATGGCTCATGGCTCAAGAGATGCTGTAGCGACAGACAGCCTCCTCGCTACGGCGTCCGCCTCCCATGGCGGAGGTTCCACCGTTTGGGCAGGCAGGCAGCACTGTCTCAGGCAGGCTACTGAGGCCTGTCCTGCCCTTTCTGGTAGGCGCATGTCTCAACACGTTCCATGGCCGACCAATGATGGAACTTGATTATCCATTCTGGTAGTAGCCAAATTGCTTGGTTTGACCAAGTAAAACCTTTTTATACAGATTTTGTGAAACGTCTATTGAAAAATGAATGTGGAATGAAACATATTGTCCTCCAGTCCAATTAACATGCAGATTCAGATGAGGATGGCTAATTGTCATGATCAAAGGGCTCCCCAAAGGGCCTCCCTCCACCCAACCCACCCCCCCCACCCCGCCCCTCTCTCTCTCTCTCTCTCTCTCTCTCTCTCTCTCTCTCTCTCTCTCTCTCTCTCTCTCTCTCCCTCCCTCCCTCTCTCCCTTCCTCCCTCCCTCTCCACCCCGGCCCAGATAATATAAAGAAGGGAGATTAGACTGAATTTCACTTCATCCACCTCTGCTGCACTGTGCTGGACTTTCAAGCCTGTAAGTAATGTACACTTCTATATTGAATGATAGATTCATGTATTAAACGGTGTAGCTGGACTTCTAAAATGCAGCAATATAATGTTATGATCTGGTTTGTAGGACTGAGCTTTATAATTGTGCATTCGGGCTCATAATGGGTATAAATTAAAGCTGATAATCAGTCAATTGTAAATTGTGATGTTATATGTGAGGAAATATTTGACTCCAAAATAAAAACAAAAATTATTTTATTCAGTATGAGTCACTGGTGCAGCACGAATGAAATGGCACACCAAGGCCCAAACATGTTTTGCAACGTATTTTAGAATCCGCATTTTAGATGGATAGAACGTCACAGTGTTTTTTCTCTTTTTCTCTCTCTCTTTTTTAAACTTTCAGAATCATGAGCAGGAACTACTTGTCCAAAAATGATGAGCTCCGCAAGGGAGACTACATCATGTCCAACAACCGGGAGTGGAAGGCCATCTTTGAGGTGAGGAACTCAGAGGATCAGGAGATCTGAACAGTGTACTTGTAGTTTTACTGCTAGTGCTCATCAAGATGCATGCATGTGCACTCATCATCCATGTAAAATGAAAGGCAGTGGTGGTTTTTTGTTCTTTGTTCTTGTTTTTGTTTGATTGGTGAGCTTATATGTGCACAGGTGCATAACGGTTAAGTGTCTCTGTGTGTGCAGGAGGACGGTAACTTTGTGCTTTATGGCTGGAAGCCCATGTGGTCCTCAGACACTGCAGGATGTGGTGGTCATCGCATCTGCATGCAGCACGACTGCAACCTGGTCATGTACTCCAACGCTGACAAACCCTGCTGGCACACAAACTCCAGCAAGTCTGAGAAATGCAACATGTGCCGCCTCCACCTGACCGATGATGGTACCTTGCTGGTGCAGAGGGAAGGAGACGACATCTGGAACTCTACTTCCTCCAAAGGCATGAAGTGATATCATAAAAAAGATCAATAACCACTCAATCTAACTTGTGTACTTCAACCAAATAAATAAATAATAACAAAAATCTAGTTCATGCATGTTTTTCCTCCTCCTCTTTGTAGGCACGTGTGTGTGTGTGTGTGGGGGGGGGGGGGGGCTCTCAAAACATTATTTTATCTTTTTTTTCATAATAATTAATAAATTGTAGCAATACAAGCAAAACTATTGGAGCAAGTGCAAAACACAAATGAGATTGTTTGCACAGTGTCCCTGTCTCTGTCCTTCTCGCGTGAGCATGTGATCACTGTCATTTTGAGAAATGTCTTGCCCGACACAGCTGAGCTATCAACAGAATCACAGAGCATGAGGACAAAGATCCAGCGAGACCTGTGATCGGTATCGGTTAGTTTAATAAATAATGTTGCAGCCATTAGTTAAACGTGGCAATATATCACATATTGCTATCCTGCAATTATTTCTTAGCATCTACAGTAGGCATCATTGAATCGGTGTAGCTAATTGAAACTTGGACTGAATTGACTATTGCTAGCAAGCTTGATGCTGCTGTTAATTTGTGTATTTCTTAGCCCAGTAGCCCAGATTGTCTAGTTTACATGTTTACATGTTTTCATTTTATATAGGCTACTATATACAGTAGTGAGTGGCTGCAAAATGAACTTGAAATCAAGAACAAAAGAAAGAGACAAAGTAGGGCTCAAGCAGAAGGCAGCAGTGGGACTCAAGACCACAATGTGAGAGGCAGACTGCATGGGGAGACAGAGACAGACGGTGTCAGGACAGCTAGATTACCTTCATTATTCATCCAAAAAAACAACAACAGAAAATTGACTTTTATTTGTCTTGTCTTTGTTTATTAGATCTTTGTTCAGGCAAATTTGGATTTGTTTGTTGCTGGGATACATTGATCCTGCCTGGCTCTGAAGTGAATACGCTCCAGATGCCACATCATGCGAGATTGTTTCATCAAAACACTGCAGTTAATGTGAAACACAGGCAGTGCAGCATTATATCTACAGTAAAGTGCATGCGTATGTTTGTGAAGAGTATAAGGCTGCTGTGGAGGCTATCAGTTGAATATCAAGTAGAAAAATCATGGATACACCACTCCTCCCCGTTTACAAGAGGTACATTGTGATCCTTTCTACAGCAGAGTAAGCTTTCCCATTGGTATTCAACATGGTCAGCTGCTTGGAATTGGTGGGAGCCTAATTGAATAAAAATGTCTTGTTTGGGGAAAGGGCGCCTGTTTGGCAGCCAAACGGAAGATTTAAAACTAGGCAAAATTTGGCCAGTTTGAAGTCTTCACCCAACTACATAACACAATACATTTGTGAAGCACTGATTGCATAACCAAAGCTTATTATAATATAGTAAAATGTAGAGCAAGTTTACCAAATGGACACATATAATGTCCAGACTCCCACGCTGTGCCTTTGAGAATTGATTCGCCTTGTTCTGAGAGTCACAAACTTTTGAAGAAGAAAAAAGTTAAATTGATAAAATACAGGATGTGACCTGCCATTCATTAAAAAAGAGAACAATGAACAATGAACAACAAAGAGAATTGTGTTCATTGTAATGGCATGATCAGAGGCTAGTCTTTTCTCAATCCACACTGGAAAAAAAGTTATTTTTTATTTTTTTATCAAGAGTAGGATTTCTTGTAAGACCAAGTTTGTTGTTTATCTTTTGTGGCCTTTGTTATGTGGGTAAAACCATAAGAGAGATGAAAGTCCGCTTCTCTGAACACAAAAGTAGCATTAGAAACAAGGATGAAAAGTCCTCATTGACGAGGCATTTGAACTCCCTTTAGGTTCCAGGGTCTTGAAGCTGTTGGACCTTTGAAAAGAGGGGGGACAGGGTCAGGGCTCTGTTGCAAAGAGACGCTTTCTGGATACACACCCTGCAAACAGAACATCCCAAAGGCCTCAATGAGGAGTTATTATTATTAGGGTGTTTCCTCTAGATATGTTAAAATTCTATTTATAGTTTTTCTAATTTTCTTAGTGTATCTATTGTACAGGGAACAGGCCTAGGTCTATACTTCTCTCCTAATTGCTTAACCAGCTGCAGGTCAGGTTTTTTTTATATAGAGATGTTCTTGGTGCACAGTGTGATCATGAGTATGATGAGAATAATAATAAGTATTTTTGACTGTGGGCTATTTTTTTATGCTTTTCTTTGTTATATTATACCTTTGACGTAATGTTCATAATAAGAGTATTATTTGTAAACACAATACTTTATTTTTGTAACATTGTTTTATACCCTTTTCTCCTACCGGTGGTCATACATTGTCCTTTTTTGAATAATTGAAAGTGCTTCCGGCGGCCATTTTGCCTTACGTTAAGTATGGGTTCTATTTCCGGTGTAACCAATTTAGATAACCCCCCAGCCCCTGACAAAAAAAAACGTCTATGAGGATTTTACCCTTTTACAGCAGAGCCATTCTGCTCTACAGCCGTGTCGTTCGGGTGCTGGGATAACGTAATGCATTGTGGGTAGTCGGCTACTAACTGTGGCTAATGTTAGCGGCTAGCTAGCTATGTTACATGGCAGTAAAACGCCACCAAATTGATTTAACTTTTAACCATTTCGAGTAACACACATTTCGAGTTTCCATACGGACCTCCAGCGTTGGTTAGTTGTTTATAACGTGACTATATTTATAACTTTTATAACGGACTCCAGCTTCCGGTTTATAATTCGGGTCTGCAGCCAGAGTATAACAAAGGAAATGGCAAGCGGCAACAATGAGTCACGTTAAACCGGACCTTGTACCCACGATTCTTTTTTACAGTGGGGCATTCAAAAATAAGGTGGATAGAGGATTTTTTCCGCCTTACGCAGCACAACATTGCAGAAGGCCTTTTGGCTGAAATGTCCGTTGCTGCTGTCTGTCCCAGATGACAAACTTTTGGAAGGACATGTTAGTGTGCTAGCCTGTTCTCTTTTTTAATCAGTCTATTTTGGCCCTGCACCGAGGTTTTCTCGTTGGATTGAGTGTGCTCGCTATCGGTGAGTCTATTATTCATGAAAAACAGCCAGTGCATTAAAGTCTACACCAACAATGTCTGTATTTGCCTTCAAAATCCCTTGAGCAGGCCTCAGTGGGCTGTGAATCGTGAGAACTTTGTAGCAGTGCATGCAACCAGCAATAATCAGCCCACAAAAGAATATCGCCCTCCATCTCTCTCTGTCTCTGTCTCTCTCTCTCTCTCTCTCTCTCTCTCTCTCTCTCTCTCTCTCTCTCTCTCTCTCTCTCTCTCTCTCACGCACAGACAGACACACGCATCATGCACACACACACAGAAGCGAGGAGGTGAGGTGATTTAAGGTCACTATAGTGCAGAGCCCGTTCGCATCGATCGCTACTGCGCTACTGCGTCCACGGCTGCCCAGCAATACATGCGCCAACTGTGTGCAGTAGATCGGACGAACGGTTCTCGAGATATGCGGAAGACACACACACACACACACACACACACACACACACACACACACACACACACACACACACTCACACTCACTCGCTCACTCGCTCGGTTCTCGAGATACGCGAAGGACAGAGAGACAGACACTGCTGGCATTATAGTGTAGATACTCTGGCAACACCCAAGGGTGAACTTTTAGTGACCAAACTAGCCGCCAGTCTGAGCATATTATTTTCGCTACAAACGTAGACAGGGAGACTGGTAAGTGGTAACCCTGTCACGGGTCCATTCCACTTGGAGTTGGAGGAGGTCACCTCGGGGCCTGCAGGTGTACATACAGTTTGTTTTGGCCCACCGCCCCACCATGATTTGACAAGCTCATAAAAAAATAAAAAAAATAAAAATCCTTCCGCATTACTGTCTTTCAGAGGCTCGAGCGGGCTCGTTTTTAAAGCTAGTGAAGACCCTCATACATAGGCGATTCTATACCTAAATTTTAAAATAAAAAGCATTAATCTGGGGCACTCTGAGAGCAAAATGAAGAGGCTAGTAGATATGAAGAACTACACACATCACATTAATATCCTCTTCACTATGCTGTGGCTTTACAGTGATGAAAAAATAATTGTCTCCTTATATAGCCTATTCTATCTGCATGATAGTGTTTCCCAACCACTGAACCGTGGCCCACTGGTGGGCCTCAGAGCACCATCTAGTGGGCTCCTAAAGCAGGTGTTTGCAGTCAACTACTTGAAATTAATATGTGGCAGTCAAAATCTATTTGTGGTGCTCAAAATCTATTGTGGTGTACCTCCACAAATAGATAACTGTATAGGAGACACTGAATGCTATAGTAGGATATGACAACACATTCTGAACAGGGCACTCCTGAAAAAGAGAGCATTGCTCTCAGTGAGACTCCCCCTGTATAAATAAAAGGTAAAAAAAACAAAAAAAAACATCTGGCCACTAGGGGTTGCACGTGCAGCCAGTGCACCAACGTATAATCGCGCATGCCCTCATATCATTATGAAACTAGAAGAGGCATCCATTGGTACCAACCATACGATGCTAGCTTGTCGGGCAGATAAATAATGCTTAGTTAAAGGGATACACCAACATTTTGGGAGATTAGCCTCTTTGCCATATTCCCAATAGTAAAACTAGAACGTAGATGCCTTTCTCTCCTCTGTGCGTGCATTAGAAAGTGCATTTCACCCCTCCCGCTATAGTGAGCTTAGCAGCTGAATGGTAGTAAACGGTACACAAGCCTACCCCCGTTCAGTCACCAAAGATACACATTCCAACAGTGTAAGAAACACTCACATGTACATGTTGTGATTCGTGTACTCACCATGTGATGAAATCATCCAAATTCATGGGAAACGGTCATTTTCAAAGTAAATCCATAGCCAGAACTAACGTGGCAGAACCAAAGTTACTTTCCGCATTTGCCTGGCGCTCGGTTCACACAAGGTGCTACTCAGAAGCAGCGCTGAAGCAGCGCTTCATGGAAGCTTCAAGCAGGAGCCTTGCCGTTCACACCAGAAGGAGTCTCTTTTTCTCAGCGCCTCGCTCAGCCCTGCCCTCCCCCCGCTCACAACTTGCAATGAATTCATGCTTGGCTGCTGGGGTGCAGCATGCTGCACGCTTGGAAAATGGAGCAGAAGCTGAAACTATTGCTGCAGTGTCGCTTCAGCGTGGCTTCAGCATGGCGTGGCGTGTGGCTTATGTGATTGGTCTCGCCTGTTAACAAGGATGCTAAAATCAAGCTGCCTCCGTGACGCTGCGTTGCTTCAGCGTAGCTTCGGCATATGGTGTGAACGAGGGCTTAAGGCACATGTGCTGTGTGCAGTCATCAGTACTTCCTGGTGATTTAATGTGATCTGTCAGGAACGCCTTGAGGGGATGTCTTCAAATTTGGCTCACACATCCACTTGTATTCAAGGATGAACTGGTTAGATTTTGGTGGACAAAAGTCAAATTTCAAGGTCACTGTGGCCGCATGTCCGTCCGTTCCATCAAAGAAGGGGGGTGGGGCTAGGTAAAAGGGGCCATAGCTAGGGATAGGAATGCCGTAGAGAGTTGGGTTTTGAGGGATAGCTAGGGGGAGGTTGCGAGTGGTGGGAGGGGCATGGTGAGGGAAAGGGGTGAAGCTAGGGAAAATGGGCCGTAGCTAGGGATAGGAAGTTGATAGCGAGTCAGGATTCGAGGGGTGGGTAGGGGGAGTGGCTAGGGGGTGTGGATGGTGGGAAGGGGCGTGGTTAGGGAAAGGGACGGGGCTACGGAAAAGGGGCCCCATAGCTAGGGATAGGAAGGTCGTAGAGGGTCGGGGTTCGAAGGTTGGCTAGAGAGAGTGGCTAGGGGGATGTGGGTGGTGGGGGTGTGAGGCTCAAGGAAGGGGTCGGGGCTTTGGAAAAGGGGCTGTAGCTAGGGATAGGAAGGTCATAGAGGGTCGGGGTTCTAGGGGTGGGTAGGGGGA